>NC_045606.1:20577388-20880418 GCF_009762305.2 Zalophus californianus | reverse complement strand
CCAAAAGGGCTGAAATTGCCTAATGTAATATTGCTAGTAATTGATGAGGAAGGACATGAACCCACTTCTTCTGTATTATTAAACCAAAACACTTCTTATGAGTAAACAGGCCATTCATAGCTCATCATAAGTGTTGAAATTTCCATATACAATTCTCTGTTAGGCCCTGGATCACTTTATGAGATGGTTTGCTGACTTTGAATACTGTGGTTCTTCATTAATTGGCATTTTTGGCTTCTCTGAATTGGGAGAGGGAAGAGCATTAAACCAGAATTCCTTTGTGGCAATTATGTACTGACTTCTTAAATACTTGCTTGCTCCTTATCTGTTGTAACTCACCCAGTCCCCTCTCAAAGTCCCCTCCTGCCTAGCAACTTGCAGTTAGACATGGCCTAGTGACTAAGTTCTAGCCTAAAACACATCAGTGAAAGTCTTGACTGTGGGGTCTCGGGGAAACTGGCTTTTCTACAAAACAGGAGTAGGCCATCTTTTTGCCTCCTACCACTGTGATTTTTCCCCTTCTTCAGGCCTGGTGAGTGAAGATATGGCTGAAGGTAGAGTAGCCATTTTGGAACCATGGGACAGTAAGCAAGAAGGTGCTAAGGATTGTGGAGCGAAACAATAGAAAAATTCCATTTTTAATGGCATTGTGGAGGACCAGACCTGGATTGCCTTCCTCTGGACTTTGTGTGATAGGAAACAAATAAGACCTTATTTCTTTAAGCCCCACCATCAGGTCATGTTTTCTTATATTAGTAGGTGAAAGCAGTACTAGCTCATACCTTAGAGAATTACTAAACCTGAACGCTATGTTTAAAATAGCTACTTTGGGGCGCCTGGGTGGCTCAGTTGGTTAAGCAACTGCCTTCAGCTCAGGTCATGATCCTGGAGTCCCGGGATCAGGTCCCACATCGGGCTCCCTGCTCGGCAGGGAGTCTGCTCCTCCCTCTGGCCCTCTTCCCTCTCATGCTCTCTATCTCTCATTCTCTCTCTCTCAAATAAATAAATAAAATCTTTGAAAAAAATAAAATAAAATAAAATAGCTACTTTGGGGCACCTGGGTGGCTCAGTTGGTTAAGCGACTGCCTTCGGCTCAGGTCATGATCCTGGAGCCCCAGGATCAAGTCCCGCATTGGGCTCCCTGCTCAGCAGGGAGTCTGCTTCTCCCTCTGACCCTCCCCCCTCTCATGCTCTCTCTCTCATTCTCTCTCTCAAATAAATAAATAAAATCTTTAAAAATAATAATAAATAAAATAAAATAGCTGCTTTGGAGCATACTGAAGAGTTTGCAGTCAATAAGCTCCCAAAACTACAGACATCAAATTTTTTTATGCTTTCCTTAAATCATCCATGTGGAGGCCCATAAGAAAAGATGGTGTGTTCTTGAAAAAATGTGAAGCCTAAAGATCTCTCAAAACTTGATCCCTTTTCTCTTCTGTTTCAACCGGCATGGATATTTTTATAGCTATAGAAAGCTTACCTTTTATGCCTACTTGTCAATAATTGTTTAGAGAATTGACTTTCACAAACAAAAGAAATGGCCTGGGGAAAATATTGATACTTTTATTACAGATCTGTACCTTTTCTTAAACATGAATTGGGGCAACATACAATAATTTCTTAAATGTTAAATTCATTCACTTGATAAATTTTTTGTATGCTTATAAATCAGGGAACATGAACAAGACGTAGTCCTAGACATCCAAGAATGATTCAGTATGCGTAGACCATTGAGTGCCTTGGTTAAGAAGCAACAGAAATTGTGTTGGAAAACTGTCTTGGATTTGAAGTTAACTATGCTCTCTGTCAACTACTCCTCAATTGGCTCAAAAGTGATATTGATAATGATCTGAAAATAAGATTGCCTCATTACCTGTGGCAGAAATTAAAGAAAAGCACCTGCTATAAATACTGTACCTTATATAGGCAAAATCCCTGAGAACAGAAAAGGAAACAAAGGTGGGTATGGATGGTACACTTGAAAAAAACGGCAAGGAGATCAGGAAAACAGGACTGAGGAAAAGGGTCAGGAATTAAGTTGAAGGAGCTCCTACCTGATGGCATATATTTTCTCAGTGAAGAAGGACAGAAAGTGAAGGTGAGGGGCACTGAAGTGAGGGATTTGTCATAAGAAAAATGAAGAAGAACTGTATTAGTTTGCTCAGACTGCCAAAACAAAATATGATTCACTGGGTGGCTTAAACAATGGAAACTTATTTTTCACAGTTCTAGAGGCTGGGAAGTCCAAGATCAAGGTTCTGGTTAATTTGGTTCCTAGTTAGCTGGAAAGCCAGCTCTCTTCCTGGTTTTCAGAAGACTGCCTTCTTGCGGTGTGCTCACAGGGCAGAGACAGAGCTTTGGTGTCTCTGACTCTTCTTATATGGGCAACCCCCCCTCTTGCATGAGACCCCACCCTTATGACCTCATTTAATCTCTCACCTTCACAGCCCTATCTCCAAATTCAGTCATTGGTAATTAGGGCTTCAACATAGGAATCTGCGGGGAACACAAACATTCAGTCCATAACAAAAGCTTCAATAGTCTCTGTAAGAAATGAAAGAAGGAGACCCATAAAAGGATTGACAGGCACGATGTGAGGCCACTACGGCTGAACACCATGTAGATTCAGAAAACCATCAACAGTCTTCTACTTCCAGCCATGATGAGGTGACTGGTACCAGACTATGCCTCCTACCATAAAGAGCTAGAGAAATGGACAACATATATGAAACAACTGCTTTTAAATTTTGGACAACAGGTATCACAATATTGTGATCTCTGGAAGAAGGGAAATCAATGGGGTGACCATATGATAGCACAAGTTTTCTTCCTAGAAGCATTTATTAGCTGCTGATGAGAACAAGGTGTCTCCCTAAGCCAAGGAAATAGTTAATGGGGTTCAAGGATGTTGAGGCTGCTGGAGTTTATGGGCAGAGTACTGGAAAAGTGGGAGTCCCGCAGAAAAGAAGCTTGAGAAGTATGCATAGGTCTCCTTGCATCTTTGACTGCATTCTAAGCTGTGTATATGTGCAAGATGATTCTCCATGAGACTGGAAAAAAAATGGCTACCAGGGACAAAACATCTACCAGGGATCTGTAAGCAGAGCAACTATTAGAGTTCATACAGGATTGGGAGATTTACAAGTTGAAACAAATCAGAGTGGAGACATGTCATTGAGCTCTTGGGGCATTCAAAAAAGACCCAGAAAGATCACACAGTAGAAGTAAGGATAAACTAGCCTCCAAGTGACTGTTACTCTAGATTTTCTTTAACAAACCTTAAATATAAGCTGGGAAAATTAATATTCGAGTAAATTAGCTATCAAAACAAAATTCAACACTCCTTAAAGAAAGACAACAATATCCAGCATGTAATAAAAAATTGTTGTATCTCTAAAAAGCAAGAAAATCTGACACATAACCAAGAGACAAATAAGAGATGTAAGCACACAGAGAAATTACAGGGATAACAGAACTAGTAGAAAATTTCTTTAAAGTAGCTATTATAAAAAAAATGTTTAAGGATTTCAAAGAAAAATGAATGAGAGAAGTGGAAATTTGAAAAATGAACCAAATAAAACTTCTGGAGATGAATACAATATCCATAGTGAAAAAGTTCACTGGAAGTGCTTGATAGCAAATTAGACACTGCATTTTTTAAACTAAGCAAACACTATTTAATTCTTTTGGGGAGAGGCAGTCAACAATAACAACAAAAAAATCCCTACAATAAAACTAGCCAGATGCTACTAATGACCAATGATTTTCTTGTTATACACTATGAGCAAATTATTGCTTCTTGTGCCTCTCCCCTCTCTCCCTCCATCTCTTTCCGAGATGCTTCTGAAGTCAAGATTGACTACATGCATTTTTTTCCTTTTTAAAGTAGTTGAAGAATAAGGAGGTTAACAAAAGGCAGTAAGAATTAGAAAACATGCTAAGTTCATCTTATCTTCAAAATTCAGCAACGTGTTGCTAGTTATCTATTCCACAAATTGTTGGTGCCTTTTTTTTTTTTCCAATTTTGGTGAGTAATGCTCTCTTTACAGGTGATTTAGACAGAGGTTAATGGCTTTTAAAGACAGTTTCGTATACACTGTGCCAAACTTGCAGACAGCAATAAACACTATTTAAAATGAAGCACAGGGGCACCTACCTGGGTGGCTCAGTCCGTTAAATGTCTGCCTTCAGTTTGGGTCATGATCTCGGGGTCCTGGGATTGAGCAACTCATCACATCGGACTCCCGGCTTGGCAGGGAGTTTGCTTGTCTTCTTTTCTCTGCCCCTCCCCCTGCTTGTGCTCTCTCTCTCTCTCTCTCTCTCAAATAAATAAATAAAATCTTTAAAATAAATAAAGAAAGAAATAAAATGAAGCACAGAAAGAAAAAAGAACCTAACTAAAAATTAATAGAAATTAAATGACCTGTGGAAAGATACTAAGTTGTCTAAGCAAAGTAGACATCTATGCCAGGGTGAAGGTGCAGAAGAGCTCTGTTGGCCCAGAGCAAGGTATCAGAACTAGGGTCTATAAAGGACCAGCCACTCGGTGGACCACCTTGCCCAGGGTTTTGGAGCCCAAGATGGGTGAGGAGGGGTGTTCCTAAGAAAGGATGGCTCAGAATGGAATTTCAGAGCCCAAGTGGGAAAAGGAAGGCAAATGAGAAAGCATGGCGCACTCTGGGCTATTGAAGCCCAAAGGAAATGAGGCCCACGAAGAGGACATCTGCCCAGTGCAGACAGTCAGAGAATAAGCAAGGTGAGAAGGGCATCCATCCATGTGGAAGGCTATCTCAGCGTAGAATGCTGGAACCTAAGAGGGATGAGGAGGTGTTCCTAATGAGAGAAAACCAGAGTGGGATGTCAGAGCCTGAGTAGGACAAAGAAGGTGAACCAGGGAAAGAAAATCCTGTGTAAGACACCAGGGGCCAAGTGGGCTGTGGAGTGTGCCTCCGTGTGGGCAGACAGCATGGAGTGATAGAGCCTATGCGTGTAAGAAGGGCATCCCCAAGGAGGGACAGCCTGTGCATTGCATTTTCAGAGCCCGTGTAGGACAAGGAAGGCATCTACCTAGGAAGCACTCAGTATGGTGTGTCTTAGCCCAAACTATACAGGGGGGGAAGGCAACTGTCACATGGTGTCAGAGCCCGAGCCGTGTGAGGAGGGCCTCTTCATAAGAGGGTGGCCTGGCAAGGGATGTCAAAGCCTGAGCAGGATGAAGAAGGGAAGGGATAGTGACAGCAACCTGTGTGACTGGTGACACACAGGGGGAGTGGTCAAATAAGTAAAGATACTCAGAATAACGAAGGCTAGGATTCTCAGTGTTGGAGAAGGACATTGCAAATAGGGGAAGAGAGGGAACTAGAATGAGCCCTGTGGTGCAAAATTAAAACTGGAGGTATCTGTGTGCAATTTAGGTGTGGGTATACCAAAGTACGGTGACATGGAAGTAAATGTGCATATGCATGTAGCTACCTACAGTCTCTCATTCTTCCTACCGAGAAGGCATAAGGAGAAGTGACACTGCAATGGCAATGAACACAGCTAGTGTTCAAATCTTGGTTTCTATGTACAATCTCCATTAAGAAGGATTTAGGGACTTTTGGAGAAATGGCTTATCCACGGTGGGGCAGGGAAAGCACGAGATGAGCCTGGGACAGCATGCTGTGCTCTAAAGTAAGGAAGTACTGAAGAAATGATGGTTACGGGTCAAAAGGACACAGAAGGCAACTTGACTCAGTCCAAATCTAGGACAATTTGGGCACCAAAATAAATAGTGAGAGTAATGGATTATAACCCACGAATAAAATGGAAAACCAGGAGTCCACACTGACATAAATGAACAAACTGAAATGAATAGGAATACTTTTATAATTTTAAAGTAGCCATAACATGCATATCAATTACAAAGGGGGAGACTGAATTGAAGTGGAGAAGCCTGACAGACATCACTTTCATCAAGTGATCAAAGTGAACGTCCCCAATCATAGGCAAATCTGAATCCCGTCACTGTTCAATACAATGGGAAGAATACAGCATGATGTCCGTGGTATTTCTAATGAAAATGTGTAACCTGAGTATATTCTTGAGGAAACATCAAACAAGCTCAAATTAAGAGAGATTCCACAATAAAACGGACCTAATCTTCATGTGAAGGTCATGAAAATGATAGACTGAGGGACAGTTGCAAACTGAAGAATAAGGAGACATAGCAATCAATTGCTATGTGTGATTCTAAACCGGATCCTTCAGCATTATTGGGACGTTATTGGAACAACTGGGGAAACCTGAACTGGGTTTGAGGATTTTGATGGTTGACTAAGTGAATGCTCTTGTTTACAGGAATGAGGTGTTATATATATCGGCAACTTACTTTCAAACTGTTTAGGAAAAGTTCTTCGTACGGTACTGGCAACTTGTCTATAAGCTTCAGATTGTTAAAAGTAAAATGTACTGAAAGTTTTACTTCTTTCTTACCAATTTGGATGCCTTTTATTTCTTTTGTCTGATTGCTGCACCTAGGACTTCCAGCACTATGTTGAATGAAGATGGTAAGAATGGACATCCTTGTCTTGTTCTTGATCTTAGAGGAAAAGCTCTCAGTTTTTCATCATTGAGTATGATGTTAGCTGTGGGTTTTTCATATATGGCCTTTATTATGTTGATGTATATTCCCTCTAAATCCACTTTGTTGGGGGTTTTTATCATGACTGGATGTTGTACTTTTCCCAGTGCTTTTTCTACATCTACTCATGAGGCTCATGAGGTTTTTATCCTTTCTTTTGTTGATGGGTTGTATCATGTTGACTGATTTGCAAATATTAAACCACCTATGCATCCCTGCAATAAATTCCACTGATCATGGAGAATGTTTTTTAATGTATTGTTGGGTTCAGTTTGCTAATATTTTGGGGGGACTTTTGCATCTGTGTTCATCAGAGATATTGGCCTATAGTTTTCTTCTTTTGTAGTGTCTTTGGTTTTGGTATCAGGGTAATGCTGGCCTCATAGGATGAATTTGGAAGCTTTCCTTCCCCTTCTATTTTCTGGAATAGTTTGAGAAGAACAGAGATTAACACATTTTTAAATGTTAGGTAGAATTCATCTCTGAAACCATCTGGTCCTGGACTTTGTTTATTGGGAGTTTTTAATTACTGAGTCCATTTCATTACTCATAATCAGTCTGTTCAGATTTTCTATTTCTTTTCCTGACTCAGTTTTGAAAGGTTATACATGTCTAGGAATTTATCCACTTCTTCTAGGTTGTCCAATTTGTTGACATAAAATTTTTCACAATATTCTCTTATAATTCTTTGTATTTCTGTGGTGCTGGTCATTACATCTCTTCCGTCATTTCTGATTTTGTTTATCTGAGTCCTCTCTCTTTTTTCTTTTTTTTAAAGATTTTATTTATTTTACAGAGAGAGACAGCGAGAGCAGGAACACAAGCAGGGGGAGTGGGAGAGGGAGAAGCAGGCTTCCCGCTGAGCAGGGAGCCCAATGTGGGGCTCGATCCCAGGACCCTGGGATCATGACCTGAGCTGAAGGTAGACGCTTAACAACTGAGCCACCCAGGCGCCCCTCTCTTTTTTTTCTTGAGCAGTCTGGTGAAAGGTTTATCAATTCTGTTTATCCTTGCAAAGAACCAGCTCTAATTAATTAATTGAATTTAAATAATAAAAAAAATCAGCTCCTGGTTTCATGGATCTTTTCTATTGCTGGTGGCTTTTTTTGGTCTCAATTTCATTTATTTCTGCTCTAATCTTTATTATTTCCTTCCTTCTACATGACATGAAGCTATATATAGAAAAACCAAAACACTTCCCTTAAAAACTACTGGAACAAGTAAATGAATTCAGTAAAGTCACAGGATACAAAATTAATACAGAAATCTGTTGCATTTCTATACACTAATGAAATAGCAGAAAAAAAATTAAAAACAATCCCATTTACAACTGCATCAAAAAGAATAAAATTCCTAGGAATAAATCAAGGTGAAAGACCAAAGAAATTGATGATGCCACAAACAAATAGAAAGATATTCCATGCTCATGGATTGGAAGAACCAATATTGTTAAAAAGTCCATACTACCTAAAACAATCTACAGATTTAATGCAATCACTATCAGAATACCAACAACATTTTTCACAGAACTGGAACAAATAATCCTAAAATTTGTATAGAACCACAAAAGACACCAAACGGCCAAAGCAAAACTAGAGGTAGGTATCACAATACTAGATTCCAAGATATATTATATAGCTACAGCATGCAAACAATGTGGTCCTGGCACAAAAATAGACACACAGATCAAGGGAACAGAATAGAGTCCAGAAATAAACCCATGCTTATATGGTCAATTAATCTATGACAAAGGAGAGAAAAATATGCAATAGGGAAAAGACAAACTCTTCAACAAATGGTGTGGGGAAAACTGGACAGCAACATGCAAAAGAATGAACCTGGACCACTTTCTTACACTGTACACAAAAATAAACACAAAATGGATTAAAGACCTAAATGTGATACCTGAAACTATAAAACTCCTAGAAGACAACATAGGCAGTAATTTCTTTGACATTGGCCATAGAAGCATTTTTCTAGACATGTGTCCTCAGACAGAGGAAACAAAACAAAGTTAAACTATTGGGACTATGCTAAAATAAAAAGCTTTTGCACAGTGTAGGAAACCATCAATAAAATGACAAGGCAACCTACTGAATGGGAGAAGATATTTGCAAATGATATATCTGATAAGGGGTTAATATCCAAAGTATACAAAGAACTTACACAACTCAACATCAAAAAAACAAATAATCTGATTTAAAAATGGGCTGAAGACATGAACAGACATTTCACCAAAGAAGACATACAGATGGCCAACAAACACATGAAAAAATGCTCAGCATCACTGATTATGAGGGAAATGCAAATCAAAACACAAAGAGATATCACCTCACACCTGTCAGAATGGCTAAAATCAAATACACAAGAAACAACAAGTTTTGGAACACTCGTGCCCTACTGGTAGGAATGCAAATTGGTATAGCCACAGTGGAAAACAGTATGGATTTCCTTAAAAAATTAAAAATAGAATTACCACATGATACAGTAATTCCACTACTGAATATTTACCCAAAGAAAATGAAAACACTAATTTAAAAAGATATATGCATCCCTACGTTTATTGCATTATTTGCAATAGTCAAAATACGGAAACAACCCAAGTGTCCATCATTAGATGAATGGATAAAGTAGTATATATACAAGGGAATATTACTCAGCCATTAAAAAAGAACGAGATCTTGACAACATGGATAGACTTAGGATGTATGATGCTAAGTAAAATAAGTTGGGGAAATACAAATACCATTGTGATTTTACTCATATGTGGAATGTAAGAAAAAAAGCAGATGAACAAGCAAAAAAAAAAAAAAGGCAAACAAAAAAATAGACTTTTAAATACAGAAAACAAACTGGTGGTTGCCAGAGGAGAGGTGGATGGAGGGATGGGTGAAATAGATAAAGTGGATGAAGAGCACACTTATTGTGACAAGCACTAAGTAATGACCGTTGAATCATTATATCGTACACCTGAAACTAATATAACACTGTATGTTAATTACATTCCAGTAAAAAAATAAGTAACAAAAAAAGCATATGCTGAATAAGATATAATGGATTATTTAAAGCAAAAATAATAAATTACATTGCAGAGTTTATAAACACCTAGGAATATAATGCATGGCAACAACAGCAGGAAGCACAGGAGAAAGAAAATGAAAGCGTACTCTTACTAGGTGTTTACCTTATATGTAAAGTGGTAGAAAATTATGTGAAGGTGTAATCTGTGATAAACTGAAAAAGCATTGTTATAAACCCTAGAGCAGCCACTGATAAAGTAAACAAACATTAGCAGCGAACAGTATAGGAATTCAAAGACAAAAAAACAGCTGTATCGGTGTAAGAAAGAGTGTGTTATGGCTTAGAAAAACAACTAAGTGGGGCGCCTGCGTGGCTCAGTGGGTTAAGCGTCTGCCTTCGGCTCAGGTCATGATCCCAGGGTCCTCGGATCGAGCCCCGCGTCGGGCTTCTCGCTCAGCGGGAAGCCTGCTTCTCCCTCTCCCTCTACCTGCTGCTACCCTTGCTTGTGCTCGCTCTCTTCCTTTCTCTCTCTCTGTCAAATAAATAAATATCCTTATAAAAAGAAAAACAACTAAGGATAACATATTAATATGACACAAAAAGAGAAATAATTAGGGCAAGAGTGCTAGACTTTGTTACATAGAGCTCTAAAATTTCTCTCATTGAAAGACTGCACAAGGCGCCTGAGTGGCTCCGTTGGTTGAACGACTGCCTTCGGCTCAGCTCATGATCCTGGAGTCCCAGGATCGAGTCCCGCATCGGGCTCCCCGCTCAGCGGGGAGTCTGCTTCTCCCTCTGACCCTCTTCCCTTTCGTGCTCTCTATCTCTCATTCTCTCTCTCAAATAAATAAATAAAATCTTTAAAAAAAAAAGAGGAAAGAAAGACTGCACTGACAAAACTGAAAGCAAACATCAAGTGTAGAAGGGAAATCTCTGATATATTCCAGGCAAAGAGTTGATATTACCAATATGCAAAGAGCTATTATAAACCAGTAAGCAAATTATAGGAATTCCAATTTAAAAATGAACAAAATACGATAGACAATTTATAAAGAGGAAATTATGGGCAAAAATATCCTTATCCTAACTCCATGCTATACATAAAGGGCAGGATTAGATAGAGACACATAGATACCTTGTTCCCAAATATAACTTGAGCTTAATTCTGTACATTTAGTGGCGTGTATTTAATACATGGGATTTTACAACGTGAAGCTGCCATTAATCAGAATAAGGTGATATTTTACAGCTCTTCTACCATTTATCAGGCAGTCTCACAAAGAAGTTACTTATCCATCAAAAGAGAATATAACCAGTAGTTGGAATTATGGCTTATCTTTCAGAGATCAATTCAATGAATTGTAAGCTGTAACTACATGATTCTTTTTATGAATTCACAATCTAAGGAAAAAAGATAGTATAAATATTTTTCAATAACACAAGCCCATTTACATCCCAGAGTGGAGGTATTATGTGAAGCTTAAAAGATTAGGGATTAAAGATGAAAAAGTAAGTGCTTCAGCATCTGAAACCTGTTCCACCTTAAATGACAACGTATGCTTTAGGGAGGAATGTTTTCCTTCCCTTCTTATTTCCTACAGCTTTACTTTCTCCACTTTTGATGGCTAGATTCATCTTATAGCCATCCAAAAGGATGACCTCTAAAAAAATGAGTTGAACCCAAAGCTAGTTGTAAAAAAACATGTTTCTTTGAAATAGGATTTCCATCATTCACCTAAGGTTTATAAAACCACTCTGTTAATAAACACTGTGAAAATGACTAGTTACAATGCATGAATTCATACGAACCTGTGAGATCACTCTTTCGGGTAACAGTGAAATGTCACATTCAGGAATCTCGCCTGCAAGAGAGGTTCCAGACGCACTTTGTTCAGGAAAAAGTTCTTTAGCAACTACTTTGAGTTTTAACTTGCTTCTCCATTTCAGTAACTGAAGTTCATGTTTTAACATCTGCCATGAAAATAATTGACAAATTCCATGTCACTGTTGTAAAGGTTAAATGAGATAATATGTATATAGCTCAGTGCTCAACACCATGATGGCACCAAATAAACATTCTTTCTTGTCGTTATCCCCGCTACATAAACGATCTTTGTCCATAGCATGGTTAATATTCTCTAGACCGCCAGAGCATTAGGGATCATTTCCATTTGTTGTCAGACATCAATGGCATAGCCAGCAACCTCAAAGGTGTGGTCCCCAACCTCCTCTTTCAGATGAGGAAGCTGAAACCCAAAGAGTCAAGGTTCTGGTAATGATTGAACTGATATTTGGGGCAAGGAAAGGAGGTGGTTAGCACAGAGATAAAAAAGGAGAGTCAGAGGAAAGCATTTGGGGTCTTGCCTGATTTACTGTTATAAAATGTCCCCATTTTAACTTTGAATACATTCCTTAAAACTGCATAATTGAGAAAAAGCCATAAGGGTAAATAAGTGTTACACACACACACACACACACACACACACACACACACACAAGCCTAAGAAAGGGCACACATTGGAGAAGTAGCACCCAGAAGTGTTCCCTGCTTTCTCCGCCCAGCACACACCTGCCTTGTTCACTTCACCCACTTAAGTGAGTGATGGTTAGGCCAAGAAATAACATAGCTAGAAGAAAATGTTTTCTCTAAACACCCAATTGACTATGGAATATACATCTATAATACTATATTATGTATAATATACATTGTTACATATATTAATATCTATCAACTACTACATGCAAAACATTATGCCCAGTGTATGGGGATGATTAAGAGAACAATACTGCCTCAGGGATGTTCAGTTCAAGAGGGGTGTGAAAGGGGCAGCCTCGTCATGTACGGTTACTTATTTGGCCATTAGACAATCACTGTCCAGACGCCGGGGGAGCCAGGGTCAAAATGCTAGCTTAGTACACAGTGTTCAAAAACAATGAGCGCCTGAGTGGCTCAGTCGGCGAAGCAGCTGACTCTTGATTTTGGCTCAGGTCATGATTTCGGGGTCTTGAGATCAAGCCCCGCATCAGGCTCCCTGCTCAGTGGGGAGTCTGCCTGAGATTCTTTCTCTCCCTCTCCCTCTGTCCATCCCCTTTGCAATATTCTCTCTCTCTCTCTCTCAAATAATAAATAAATCTTAAAAAAAGAAAGAAAGAAGAACACTGAATAAGCAGACTAAAACAGTGGTACCTAAAGTATAACTGGTGAACCGGCAACATTGAACATGTACTCCACAAATGCTAGAGGACATCCTCTAAGAACACCAATTCAATACCAGTAGGTGATAAACTTGCAGAGAGCAAGAACTGTGCTTTATGAATCTCAGTGTCCTCTGCAGACTCTAGCACTGTTTCCAGCATAAATCTTTGCATACTCTCTTTGTATGTATATAGTATCACCAATCTCAACATCTGAACCAGGTAGTGATGGGAGGGCATTGATCCTGCCCTTGATGAGACGACTACTAAACAGGGACTTTAATTTCTTATTTTTCTGTTTCTTATTTTCCCCGACTTTGTATTTCAAGACCATTGATAAAACATTACCTATGAAGTAATGTAACTAAAAAATTCCATTTTTCTATGTCTGATCCTAATAGTTACTGTGGGTATTCTAAAACAACATTAAGTAATAATGTACTAATAGCTTAAGCAAACTAGAGATATTTTTAAGTTTGGAGGCATTTGCTTGGGCCCTCTGTTTTAATTGCTTTAATTAAAGTGTCACATCCTTTAAGTTTAGCAATTTAGTAATTTTTAAAATTTATATTAAAATTGTAATTTATTACATTGAATGTTGAAAAAAGAATAATTTAATCTTATCTAGAAAAGAAAAATTTATTCAGTCTTTATCATATCAAATAGTTTCTTTTCCATTTGAGACATCTATATCCATCCAAACACTTGTTTAAACAAAATTTTTCATTTTTATCAATAATTTTAAACAAAATGCTGAAATGATTTGTCCTCAATGTTCACAGTTAAAATAAAACAACAGAATTTTTAGAAAATATTTTTGGTAGATGAAGTATAATTTAAGTTATTAAATTAAAAGAATAAAGAGCCCATCAAAAGTATATAATATTGGGGCACCTGGGGGGTTCAATCGGTTAAGCATCTGACTTCAGCTCAGGTCGTGGTCTCAGGGTCCTGGGGTTGAGCCCCACGATCGAGCCCCACCTCCAGCTCCCCACTCAGCAGAGAGTCTGCTTGTCCCTCTCCCTCTCGCTCTGGCCCTCCTCCCCACTCAGGCACACGCACGCACCCTCTCAAATAAATAAGCAAAATCTTTTCTTGAAAAAGTACATGCTATTCAGTACTTTAGTACTTCCACACATAGCATTATTATCGGAAGCAACATCCATATAAGGACAAAATTTAGTTTCTAAAAAAATTAAGTTTCCAAGATACCATACCAGCTCATCTTCTCTCTTTTTATACTCTTGTCTTGCTTTATCCCTCCATTTAGTTAGGATAGCTTTTAGCTTGTAACGGTGGCACATCTTTTGCATCCGCAATAGTATGTCTAAAGAAAATGTATTGGATTAGTGTGTCTATATAAAGATGTTTCCAAAAAAACAAAATATTTAATATTCTATCATGTTTATAATATGAACCAATATTGCATCTGGCAGTTTTTATTTTATTTTAATTACATCTAAAATTAATTACTTTTGACAGCAGTAGATCTTCACTATGGAAATTTTATTAACCTGTAAATATCACCTTTGCTCTTGGAAATTAAGATGTAGGAGCGCCTGGGTGGCTCACCCCGTTAAGCGTCTGCCTTCGGCTCAGGTCCTGATCCCAGGGTCCTGGGGTCGAGCCCCGCACTGGGCTCCCAGCAAGGAGCCTGCTTCTCCCTCTCCCTCTGTCCTTCCCCCCAGCTCATGCTCACCTCTCTCTCTTTCACATAAGTGAATAAAATCTTTTTGAAAATTAAAAAAAGATATTAAGATGTAATAGATGTAATAACACATCAAGATACATATATGACACATATAATTTTTTTAATCAAATCTTTATAAAACCAGAACTTCCAAACTTATTCATAGAAATATAATTATAAGGTAGTATTCTGATTTTGTTAAATGTCCTATGATTAAATAAATTGCTCCATTTTATGTTTTAACCAAGGGTCCGAAGCTCAAATACAGGGGCCGGGCCAGGAAGGAGGATGACTACGGCAGGCCCCGGGGACACGGCTTAAGAGGGCAAGGGCTTCTTAGCTGAAGCTAACCGTTTCCTCTCAGAATTAGAGGCCCATCAGTCTTATGTTAAAACCTTCAGAGGGCACCTTGGTGGTTCAGTCAGTTAAGCATCCAACTCTTGAATACCGCTCAGGTCATGATCTCAGGGTCGGGAGATGGAGCCCCGCCTCAGGCCCATGCTGGGCGTGGACTCTGCCTCAGATTCTCTCTCCCTCTCCCTCTGCCCCCCTGCCCCATGCTCCCATGTGTGCGCTCTCTCTTGCTCTCTCTCCCTCCCTAAAAAAAAACCTCCAGAGGGTTCACTGTGACTGAGGTACCAGGAGTAACTGATCAAGAGGAAACAATTCTCTGATTTTCAGTAGCCATAAACCAATATTTGGTAAGTGGCTAAAATCTGAGCCAAAGGCTGGAGTTCCCTATTCCTGCTCCGAAGATCATGCACGTGCCCTGTCTACTCATTACAACTACCAAGGGTTTAAGGAAAGGAAAATTCGTTTTCTTTGTTTCCTCATGTATCCATTAAGTGACATATCTGTAAGGAATGGAAAACTCTCTGCAAGAAATAGTCAGTTTTGGTACCTGTGATATACCAGCTCTCTATGAGTAAAAATGATGATAGTAGATCCCTATTTATATTTATATTTGTACATACATCACACAAATCCCTACAGGATTTTATTTCAAACATGCCTGTTTTCTGGTACAATAAAACCCTTTGAGACAACTCTCATTTAAATGTAAGACATTTAATTAGTGGCTTTACATTTCATGACAGTTCTCTAGACATAATGATAAATTCTCTAGCACCAACTGCTGAATTGTTAAGTGTGTTGATTCTTTGAATAAATGAATACAAAAACTAACTACTATGTTAGGCTACTATGTTAGGATTTACCTGTAAGTTGTTTTTTTTGACCTTCCATATAAGATTGCCAAAGACGAAATATGTATTTTTGAAGTCTGAAATTGTCATATTCCATTGCTTTTTCCATCTTTTCAGCCAGAAGTTCATCTTCATTTATAAGAGGTATCACCATGTCTCTCCAAGTGCTATAGGCAGAAGATACAGAAAAATAGTATTTTGATGTTATGGCAATACATTACTAATAAATGGAGAGGGAGAAGGAGTAATAATACCTCCTTTATCTCCTCAAAATTCACAGCATAGAAAGAAATTGTTCAATTATGGTTATTGTCTTATTTCTAGCTAGTCCTGTGCTTCCTTTGAGCTTGTACTTCCCTTTGCTACATTTCTAAAACCCAGTAAAGATCTGAAATGCAGAAGTTTTTTCATAACCTATTTAGAGGCAAAACTAGACCTGACCTAAAGTAATTTTGCCTCGGGGCACCTGGTTGGCTCAGTTGGTTGCGCATCCCACTCTAGGTTTTGGCTCAAGTCATGATCTTGGGGTCCTGGGATCAAGCCCTGCAACAGGCTCTACACTCAGCACAGATTCTCTCTCTCCTTCTCCCCTGCCCCTCCTTCCTCCCCCCTCCCACTCTCTCTCTCTCTCTAAAATAAATAAGTAAATCTTAAAAATAAATAAATAAAAATTTAAAAACTAAAGTAATTTTGCATCGAAACCTCCCTGGACTTGACACATAGCTATTCATAGTCTTTTTAAAATTTCATTTCATATACATTTCACTTCATTTTATATACATATATGTAATATATAGAGAGAAATACTAATATGTTTGAATATGTTTGGTTCCAACATGCTGCCCGAGACACCACTGAGGATGTTCTATAATACACAGAATGTGCAGAAATTACCTTTGCAAAATTTTTTTAAGAAAAGGAATCTAAATTTCAAAACATATCTCCAAGGGTTTCAGATGAAGGGATTATAGATTTACACTTTCAAAAAAAGCAATACCTTGAAGAAGTAAAGAACATATTTTAACTAAGTAAAAGCCAAATAAAAATAAAAGAAATATATAATGCAAAATGGTGGAGACATGACTAAATAGATAAAATCAGAACAACTCGCCAAGAATGAGTTGTTCTTCCTATGGAGAATATTAAGAATAAAAACACAAAGAAGTAAGATGTAAAATCACATTCTTACCAAAAATGGGTCTTTACTAAATGTCCGGTATAAAAAGTACATGCTTTTATCATCAATTCTGGAGTCATCTAAAGTAAATAAATAAATGAAATAGCACACATTAGAAGTAAGTGGAATGCAAAGCCTAACTCCAGAAGATGCAGAGGAAAATGAGAGCAATGATTACCTTGGGCAGTAGGGAGACAGGAGCAGATTAGAAGAACTACATGCCATTTATGTATTTTGTAACTTTATTGTGTATGTCCGTTACCAAATTTTCAAAAGTTAAAATCGCAGCTTAAAATTTTCTCATCGTATTTTATTTACTTTAAAACATTTTAAGTAAGTTCTATGGTATTATTATTA
Source organism: Zalophus californianus (assembly GCF_009762305.2). Classification (NCBI taxonomy): domain Eukaryota; kingdom Metazoa; phylum Chordata; class Mammalia; order Carnivora; family Otariidae; genus Zalophus; species Zalophus californianus. The sequence continues at coordinate 20,863,151 of NC_045606.1, read as the reverse complement.
TTGTCAGTTGTAGTGATAGGAAGTATAGAGTTGTGGGTCTGCTGGTCACCATTAAACTGAATGATTTTGCCTTCTCAAGAGTATAAAGTGAAATTTTCTTTAAAAAAAAAAAAACCTTACAGGAATGCCTCACCAAGAAGTAATAGGAAAGCCACATAAATTAAAATTTTGGAATATGCTGAAAGAAATGCAAATTTATCTATCATTTGCAACTATTCACAATAACATACATTAACATGTGGGAACAGCTAACTGAGCATTCCTGAAATCATCTGTACCTTCTGTACATTCTTTAATGAGTAAAAATAATATCACATTACACATTTGTTATATGTACATGGTACTGTGAAGTACTAATGGTGTTATTTTTTCTCATGTTTTCACTACCCTGTTTGCCATATAAATAGACATGTGGCCAAACATCTGTTTGGTTCAAATCTCTACCAACTGCCAGAATTCTGAATTCCACTTTTCAAAGACAAATGTTTTTCTCCTTTGCACATTGCTGTAAGTGCTTCGTTGAGGTCATAGATACAACATACACATGTTAATCATGGAGTTATTTAAGGCATACAACAAAGGCCCCCTGATATTCTGCCTGAGGTTCAATGACATTTGGAAATCCTCAGCTTGATGGAGATTATATGTAAATTATGCTTGTGGTGAGGGAGAACATAAATCACTGAAGTCAGTTTTTACTAAATTCTGATTTTCATAAGGGAAAGGAATCCAGAGGAACAAAGAGTATTGGGGATATCACAGCAGGGTGGATAAAACCAGGAAAGGAGGGGCGCCTGGGTGGCTCAGTCATTAAGCATCTGCCTTCAGCTCAGGTCAGGATCCCAGGGTCCTCGGATCGAGCCCCGCATCGGGCTCCCTGCTCCGCGGGAAGCCTGCTTCTCCCCCTCCCACTCCCCCGGCTTGTGTTCCCTCTCTCGCTGCGTCTCTCTCTGTCAAATAAATAAATAAAATCTTAAAAAAAAAAAACAGGAAAGGAATGAAGTGGCAGAAGTAAGGACAAATTTCATCTACAATACAATTTTCCTGCTCTGCCACTAGCCCTTAAATTTCCTAAGATTAAACTTTTTTTAGAAGATACAACCTGGAAAGTACTATATAAATATCTACAATAATATGGCATAGTTCATTTAAAAATGAGCATACTACATGATCAAATGAATGAAAACAAAAATTATAATTCAGCTCGTAACTCTTGAATTCAAGTTTTCTAATAATCAACTCTTTAAATCAGCATAAAAGTGTTCTTTCTATTCTATTCTTGAAAGAAGTTGAAGTCCTCATCAATCCGTGATTTATATGCTGGAAGAGTTTCTCATTCTAATATTCCTTTTTTTTTAAGAGTTCCTTTCCCTAAGTTCTTATTTTAATTTCACATATACTGTTCTCCCAATTAAACAAAAAATAAATAAATAAAAACACCGATAGAATGAAAATAGCTATGATTTTTCCTCATTGTTGGCATCCTCTTGTTTTTCTCCACAGAGAAAATAGCTTTAAGAGAGTGTCACTGGGGGGCGCCTGGGTGGCTCAGTCGGTTAAGCATCCGATTTCTGCTCAGGGCACGATCTCAGGGTCTCAGGATCGAGCCTGTCATCGGGCTCCCTGCTGAGCGGGGAGTCTGCTTCTCCCTCCCCACTCCCCCTGCCTGTGTTCCTGCTCTCGCTCTCTCTCTCTGTCAAATAAATAAAATCTTAAGAACAAAAATGAGAGTGTCACTGGGGCACTGACCTGCAGCAAAGGCTCAAGCCGAGTAAAGCCCCATCCCCCACTTGGGGCTAGGCCTGTGTCAGCGCAACTGATGCTCAGCAGCCCTCTGGCCAGTCTAACCATAAGACCCATGCCGGTACACTCAGTCACACGGTTCTGCTTCCACTGCTCAACGTCTTCACTGTTGCTCCAGCCACTTACTTTCTACTTTTTTTGGGGGGGGCGGTGTCTTGAAATATTTTTTCATTCATTCATTCATTTATGTATTTATATGTATCATTGTTGTTGAAATACAGGTGACACACAATGTTAGTTGCAGGTATATAACAAAGTAATTAAAAACTTCTATACGTTAGTGGTTACCACAACTAGTGTAGTAAAACATCTGTCATCATACAAGATTTTTACATTATTTTTTTAAAGATTTTATTTATTTATTTGACAGAGACAGACACAGCGAGAGAGGGAACACAAGCAGGGGGAGTGGGAGAGGGAGAAGCAGGCTTCCCGCGGAGCAGGGAGCCCGATGTGGGGCTCGATCCCAGGACCCTGGGATCCTGACCTGAGCTGAAGGCAGACGCTTAATGACTGAGCCACCCAGGCGCCCAAGATTTTTACATTATTGACTAGATTCCCTATCCTGTGCTTTTCATCTCCATGACTTATTAATTTCTTAACTAAGAGCTTGTACCTCTTAATCCTCTCTTCCATTTCCCGTATTCCCCACCCACCTCACCTCTGGCAACCATCGGTTTGTTCTCTGAATGTATGAGTCTGTTCTGTTTTTTGTTTGTTCAGTCATTTCTTCTGTTTTTTGGAGTCCACATGTAAGTGACATCATCTGGCTTTTGTCTTCCTCTAACTTATTTCACTTAGCATAACAGCCTCTAGGTCCATCTATGTTGTCACAAATGGCAAGATCTCATTCTTTTCAAATGGCTGGAGAATATTCCATTATATATATGTACCACCTTTTCTTTATCCATGTATCATCTATTGATGGACACTTGGGTTGCTTCCATATTTTGGCTATTATAAATAATGCTGCAGTAAACATAAGGGTACATATATCTTTTCAAATTAGTGTTTTCATTTTCTTCAAATAAATACCCAAAAGTGGAATTAATGGATTATATGGTATTTTTAATTTTTTGAGGAAACTCCATACTGTTTTCCATATTAGTTGCACCAATTTACATTCTCACCAACATTGCACAAGGGTTCTCTTTTCTTCACATCCTCACCAACACTTGTTATTTCTTGTTTTTTTGATACAAACCATTCTGACTGGTGTGAGGTGATATTTCATTGTGGTTTTGATTTTCATTTCCCTGATGATGAGTGATATTGAGCATCTTTTCATGCATCTGCTGGCCATCTGTATGTTATTTTTGGGAAAAAAAAGTCTATTCAGATCCTCTGCCCATTTTTAATTGGATTATTTGTGTTGTGTTTTTTGGTGTTGAGTTGTATAAGTTCTCTATATATTTTGGATTTTAAGCTCTATCAGATATATTATGTGCAAATATCTTCTCCCCTTGAGTAGGTTGTCTTTTCATTTGTTGTTAGTTTCCTTTGTCATGCAAAACTTTTTATTTTGGTGTACTCCCAGCAATTAATTTTTGCTTTTGTTTCCCTTGCCTGAGAAGACTATCCATAAATATGTTGCAAAGGCTATTGTCCAAGAGATTACTGTCTATGTTTTCTCTTAGAAGTTTTATGATTTCAAGTCTCACATTTAGGTTTTTAATCCATTTTGAGTTTATTTTTGTGCATGGTGTAAGAAAGTGGTTCAGTTTCATTCTTTTACGTGTAGCTGTTCGGTTTTCCCAACACCATTTGTTGAAGAGACTGTCTTTTACCCATTGTACATTCCTGCTCCCTAGACTATTCTTTAGGGATCATTCAAATAGTTTGTATAATCCTCCCTCCTTTGTCATAGTTTAATTGACAGTGTAATTGTGGGCTTATTTCTGGGCTCTCTTTCCTATTCCCTTGATCTATGGGTCTATTTCTGTGCCAGTACCATACTGTTTTGATTACAATTGCTTTGTAGTATAGCCTAAAATCTGAGATTGTGATACTTCCAGGTTTGCTCTTTCCCAAGATTGTTTTGGCTATCCAGGGTCTTTTGTGGTTCCAAAAATATTTTAGTATTACTCAAGTTTTGTAAAAAAAAAAAAAAATGCTGTTTGTATTTTGATAGACATTGCCTTAAGTCTGTAGATTGCTTTGAGTATTATGGACATTTTAACAACATTAATTCTTCCAATCCATGAGGATGGTATGTCTTTTCATCTGCGTCATCATCAATTCTTTCATCGATGTCTTGTAGTTTTCAGAGTATGGGTCTTTCACCTCCTTGGTTAAGTTTATTCATAGCTTGTTTATTCTTTTGATGCAATTGTAAATAGAATTTTTTTTTATTATTTCTCTTTCTGCTACTGTGCAATATATTAGTGTATAAAAACACAACAGATTTCTGTATATTAATTTTCTACCCTGCAACTTTAGTGAATTCGTTTAATCCTAATAGTGTTCTGGTGGAGTACTGGGGGTTTTTATATATTATATGATGTCATCTGCAAACAGTGACAGTTTTACTTCTTCCTCACCAATTTGGATGCCTTTTATTTCTTTTTCTTGTCTGATCGCTGTGGCTACGACTTCCAATACTATGTTGAATAAAAGCAGTGAAAGTGGACATCCTTGTCTTCTTCCTGATCTTAGAGAAATGGCCTTCAGTTTTTACCATTGAGTATGATGTTAGCTATGGGTTTTTCATATATAGCCTTTATTATGTTGAGGTGTGTTTGCTGTATACCCACTTCATTGACAGTTTTATCATAAGTAGATGTGTATTTTGTCAAATAATTCTGCATCTATTGAAATAATCATGTGATTTTTATCCTTCTTCTTGTTAATGTGTTGCATTGTTTTGATTGATTTGCAAAGATTGCATCCCTGGAATAAATCCCACTTGATTGTAGTGGTCAATCCCTTGAATGTAAAGTTGAATTTGGTTTGCTAATATTTTGTTAAGGATTTTTGCATGTATGTTCACCAGGGATATGGGCCTGTAGTTTTCTCTTTTAGTAGTGTCTTTGTCTGGTTTTGGTATCAGAGTATTGTTGGTCTCATAGAATGAATTTAAAGCATTCCTTCCTTTCTATTTTTTAGAATAGTTTGAGAATGATAGGTATTAACTGTTCTTTAAATGTGTGGTAGAATTCACCTGTAAAGCCATCTTGTCTTGGAGTTTTGTTTGTTAGGAGCTTTTTTTTATTATTACTGATTCAATTCAATTTCATTACTCGTAATTGGTCTGCTCAAATTTTCTATTTTTTTCCTAATTCAGTTTTGGAAGACTGAATGTTTCTAGGAAATTATCCATTTCTTCCAAGCTGCCCAATATGTTGGCATATAATTTTCATAGTATTCTCTTTTAATCCTTTGTATTTCTCTGATGTTTGTTATTTTTCCTCTTTCATTTCTAAAAATATTTATTTGCATCCTCTCTTTTTTTCTTAATGAAACTTGCTAAAGGTTTATCAACTTTGTCTATCTTTTCAAAAAACCAGCTCTTGCTTTCATTGATCTTTTCTATTGTTTGGTTTTTTTTTACTCGCTTTCATTTATTTCCACTCTAATCTTTATTATTTCCTTCCTTCTACTAATTTAGACTTTGGCTTTGTTAGTCTTCTTTTTTTAGTTCTTCGAGGTATAAGGTTAGATTGTTTGAGATTTTTCTTGTTTCTTGAGATAGGCCTGTATTACTATAAACTTTTCTCTTAGAACTTCTTTTGCTGTGTCCCAAAGATTTTGCACCCTTGTGTTTCCATTTTCATTTGTCTCCATGTATTTTTTGATTTCCAATTTGATTTCTTCTTTGACCTATTGCTTGTTTAGTAGCATATTGTTTAGATTCCATGTGTTTGTGTTTTTTCCAGTTTTTTTTTCTTGTAACAGATTTCTAGTTTCATATCATTGTGGTTAGAAAAGATGATTGATATGATTTGAAACTTCTTAAACTTATTGAGGCCTATCTTGTGGCCCAGCATATTATCTATCCTAGAGAATGTCCCATGTGTACTTGAAAAGAGTGCATATTCTGCTGTTTTTGGATAAAATGTTCTGTATATATCTCTTAAGTTCATCTGGTCTCATGTATTGTTTAAAGCCACTGTTTCCTTCTTGATTTTCTGTCTGGATGATCTATCAGTTGATGTACGTGCGGTGTTAAATACCCCTAATATTATTGTATTACTGTCAATCTCCCTTCATGTCTGTTAATATTTGCTTTATGTATTTAGGTGCTCCTATGTTGTGTGCATAGATATTTACAATGGCATTCCCTGGTTGGATTGATCCCTTTATCATTATGTGATGTCCTTCTTTTTTTTGTTGCAGTCTTTGTTTTAAAGTCTATTTTGTCTGATATAAGTGTGTTACCCTGGCTTTTTTTTTTCTTCCCAGTTCCATTTGCACGGAATATCTTTTTCTATCCCTTTACTTTCCATGTGTATGTATCTTTAGATCTAAACTGAATCTCTTGTAGGCAGCATATTGAGGGGTCTTATTTTTTTTACCCATTTGGTTATGCTATTTTTTTTAATTGGGACATTTAGTTCATTTATATTTAAATTAATTATTGATAGATAGGTATGTACTTATTGCCATTTTGTTAATTGTTTCCTGGTTGTTTTTGTAGTTATCTATTCCTCTCTTCTCTTGCTCTCTTTCCTTGTGGCTTGATGACTTTCTTCAGTGTTATGCTTGGATTCTCTTCTCTTTATTTTTTGTGTATCTATTACAGGTTGTTGATTTGTGGTTACCATGAGGTTCATAAAAAACACCCTATGTTACAGTCTATATTAAGGTGATGGAGGCTTAAGTTTGAACACATTCTAAAAGCACTAACTTTTTACTCTCCCCTTCACATTTTATGTATCTCACATCATATTTTACATCTTTTTACTTTGTGTAACCCCTAATTGTTGTAGATATAATTGATCTTACTACTTTTGTGTTTTAACTCCATATTGGCTTTATAAGTAGTTAATCTACTATTTTTACTATATGTTTGCTTTTACCAGTGAAATTTTTTCCTTTCCTAATTTTCTTCTAGGCACGGTCTTTTCTTTCTAAGAATTCCTTTTAACATTTCTTGTAAGACTGGTTCAGTGGTGATGAACTCCTTTAACTTTTTTTTTTTAAAGATTTTATTTATTTATTTGAGAGAGAGAGAATGAGAGATAGATAGCACAAGAGGGAAGAGGGTCAGAGGGAGAAGCAGACTCCCTGCTGAGCAGGGAGCCCGATGCGGGACTCGATCCCGGGACTCCAGGATCATGACCTGAGCCGAAGGCAGTCGCTTAACCAACTGAGCCACCCAGGCGCCCGAACTCCTTTAACTTTTGTTTATCTAGGTGGCTTTTATCTCTCCTTCAGTTGGATGATAATCATTACTTTGGTCTTTATTAAATGTATTGCTTATCTCCATTTTGTTTAGCTCTTTTTCTGTGATTTTGTCTTATTCTTTCATTTGGGACATATCCCTCTGTCTCCCCCATTTTGTCTAACTCTCTGTGTCTGTTTCTATGTATTAGGTAGGTCACCTATGTCTCCTGGTCTTGCAAGTAGTGACATTGTATAGATGAGGTCCTATGGTGCATAGTAGCACAGTCCCCCCAGACACCAGAACCAAGTGCTCCAGGGGTATCCCCTGTATAGGCTACATGTGTCCTCCCATTGTGGCTGAGTCTTGATTGCTGTGGGCCCACTGGTGGGTAAGACTGGCCCTTGGCCTGGCTCTCTGCAATTAGTTGCTGTGACAGTTGTGGATGCACTACTAATAGGCAGGTCTTGTTTCCTATGCAGCCAGCTCAAAGGCCCTGCTGGAGAAACTGCAGGTGGGCTGGTGTGTGGGGTTATCTCCCCATGTCTACAGACCAGGGGTCACTTTGGAGAGGGACTGGTTCTAGCCAGGGATGCCTGCCAGGAGCCACTTTGGAGGGACACCTCCCAAGGTAGGTGGGTTGGATGGGGTGAGGCTGAAAGAGAATGCCAGGGCCAGCAGTGCTAGTAATCAATAGATGGAGAGTATTAAAACAGGCTCCCACAAGCATGCAGCTATCTCGGCTGGGGGAGGGCAAGAAAAATGGCTTCCCCTAGCACTTCTGTTCCCAAAGAACTCTCCTGCAGATCCAACACATGTCCTAAAATTAGTCAATAAGTCTCTTTCAAGTATACCCCAGGCACTTTTCAAATTTCTGCTTCTGTGCTGCATCGCCACAGATTCATTTAGTATCCTGGATCTTTAAGGGTGGAGGCTTGGCTCCCTATCACCCTCCAGCTCTCTCAGAGTTAAGCCCTGCTGATTTTTAGAGCTCCCAGAGTTAAGTCCCACCGATTTTCAAAGCCAGGTGTCATGGGGACTCATCTTCCCAGTGAGGGTCCCCAGGGCCAGTGGTGCCTGGTGTGGGGTCTGATCTCCTCACTCCTCTGTGCTTGCGGTGTCCTTCCCATTTGTGGTTAGTCACACAAGGGGTTTGGTTCCTGACCATATCTCCACCCCTCCTGTGCTTTTGAATGTGGACTTCTCTCTGCAACTACCTGTGGAAGATATGATCTGCCAATCGTCAGCTTATTTCCAAAGTTAGGTGCAATACATGTAATAGCTATTGACTTGGTGTATGTGTGGTGCGCTCAGGGTCCTGCTAGTCCACCACCCTCCCCACTGCTTTCTACTCTTGATAGCTGCTGTATATTAGTAACTGCTAGTGACCAGAAAATATTCTTTCTCTCACTTTTTTACTCTAGCTGATAGGATTGCACAGAGTTGGAGCTCAGCAACTATGTATGGACTAACTGACTTCCTGGGAAAACTGCCAATTCTTTGCCAGCTGGCTTCTAAAAATGAAGAATCAAGGATTCAAGCAATGACTGTGGGGAAGTTGCTGGATAAAAAGCAACCTGGCATTGGTATAAATGGCCTCAGAGTGAGTGCTCTGTTTCCAGGCCCTCACAGACCACTCGCACCAATTTCTCACAAGGGTTGTTACACATAGACTGAGTGATAATTGAAGAAAAGGAGAAGGAGAGGAAGGTCCATCTCTATACAATTTCTGAGAGTCCAGTTATATGATAAGATCAGCTCTGAGTCTGGAAATAAAAGAAAAAAACATTCTGCCATGGGAGATGGTTCCTAAAGTTAGAGTGGCAATGTCTCAATAACGAATTGGTTGCAAAAGAATTTTTTCAACATTTATTTAGAATTTGACACTGCTCTTTTCTTTTAGGCTGGTGGCCCCTTCTCTGGAGGCCAATTAGAATCTCCTGTGAAACTTAGTAAACTACTCATGCCCACTCCCCCACCTCTGTAGGAACTATCACTATGATGAGTTGCTATTACTACTGAGACTATGTCTCATCCATTGCATTAAGGCCCTCTGTTTTAAACTGAGTTCCAACAGAATACAATATGATTCAGTGAAAATGTATTCAACACACTAGTTTCAAAGAAACATTTTTTATAGTTTGGAAGAAAGATAAAAAGAAGTAAAATACAATATTGATCTCTTTTTTAAAAGATACCACATGTAGCATATTACAACTCAGTCTTAAAAATATTTTATTAAAAAAATTTCAAACTCACAAATTAGAATAAATACCTAATACCCATAGTCTACATTTAACATTGTCAATGATGTCTCTGAAGTATATAAAGTATACAAACCAAAACTTTTAGTATCTATTTCTAAAATATAATCACATTTTCTTCACAACCACAACTGCATTATCTCAACTTAGACAATTAACAATGATTGCTTCATTTCATCTAATCCCCACTCCATATCCTAATCTCTAGAATTTCCCCCCCAATATCTTAGTTTCTTCAAACTAGCGTCTAAACAAGGACCGCATGTTGGCACTGATGACTCAGTTCATTTGAAGGATTTCCCACATTTTTCTTCATTCTCCTTTTCTGTATTTTTCAATGTTTAATGACTATGAAGGGCAAACAAGGCATGGTCCCAGACTAAATCTGATGAATTCAGTTATCTGGGTATCTTTAGTATATTTTTACAGAAAAAGTTCTAGAAGCCAATTTGAATGATTTGTTTTGAATTTGTTTTATGAGAGGCTGAAAAAAGAGTTTTCTCCTATCATCTGAAAGAATGACTAGAAGGCAGGGGGTGTGTGGTGGGGTGCTGCATAGCATCGGTCTCAGCTCCATGGATTGGGGGTCAGAGCCTTAAGGAAAAGGAGACTGCAGGGAAAATCCCAAAGAACTGCTCTTATCGGACACTTGGCACTATTTGTGTAACACAAAGTGAGAGAAGACATTTCCTCCACTTCTGTTCAGCACACACACAGCACAGTGTCATCCACTTTTGTCTGACTTTGAAGTTCTGAAAATTTGAAATAATGTGATAAAAATATTACAAAAGTCTTACATTGTGCCAAATTTTGAAATAATGCAATCCCTCCAATTAAAATTTAATCAAGAAGCATTTCATTCCAAAGCTACTGGGAACGTGTATGTTTTAAGCTCTTGCCACATAGTGGTACCATTTCAGCAGGCAAACAATTGTGGAATTAGTCTTAAAGTGCAAGTTTGACTGATTCGAGGTCTTCATAAAAGTATCTCTTTCAAACAGTGTGACCACCAGATATGGTTTGAGTAGAGCAATGAGTCCAGAGAAAGGAGCATTATTGTGGCATTTTAAGGATTTGTGATTGAAGAAGCCTAGGGCTCCACCTGCGTTAGACTTTGGGGCTCTCAAGAAGGCAAGAGCATCAGTGTTAAGGCTCCATCTTCAGGCAGCTAAATGGGCTGAGACAGACCTTTAAGAGGAATTCTTGAATTCACACAGGACAGCTTTGGGATTCCCAGATACAACTGGTTGGAATTTTAAGGGGAAACCAACCTTATGAAGATAGGGACTAGAGGCAGTGAAATTTGGAATATTACTATCAACATTGTTTTCCTTGAATCCCAGGCTGATGAGGCCTGGGAAATTTTGTAATAAATGGAAAAAAAATGAAATATCATTACAAACCATAAATGCTAACTTACAAACAGATACTGAATTTATGGTTCTTTAATGTCAGCAGTAATTGGTCCCCTTAATTTTTAACTTTGTTAGACACTATCCATTTATTATATCTGAGAAAATTGATGCATTTCCATAATGCCAATAGAAAAAAATTTTACTTCTATAATATTTGAAGTACCTAGCACAATATTAGGAATCTGGTAAGAACCAAACAAAAAATAAATGTAAATTATTAAATTCATATTATAATTTTTGTTTTTTAGTATAACAAACTTTTTCTTCTGGTAGGCAATTCCTTTTTTTGCTCGGTTAATTCTTTTTTTTTTTTTTTAAAGATTTTATTTATTTATTTGAGAGAGAGAGAATGAGAGAGAGAGAAAGCACATGAGGGGGGTAAGGGTCAGAGGGAGAAGCAGACTCCCTGCTGAGCAGGGAGCCCGATACGGGACTCGATCCAGGGACTCCAGGATCATGACCTGAGCCGAAGGCAGTTGCTTAACCAACTGAGCCACCCAGGCGCCCTTGCTCGGTTAATTCTTGAGTCAGAGATCATATATTAAATTATCTTAACATATCTCATCGTATTTTAAAGTATCATGTCTTTACTTCATTCATGAACTTCATTAATATCCCATATAGCATCATTCTAGAATAATGCTAGCAAGATAGTATGGGTTTTGCTACGGATTGAATGTTTGTGTCCCCTAAAATTCTTATGTTGAAACCTAATCGCTAATGTGATTAGCGGGGCGTTTTGGAGATGATTAGCTCATGAAGATGGAGCCTTTATGGATGGTATCAGTGCCTTTATAAAAGAGACTCCAGGGAGCTCCCTCACCCCTTCTGCCATATGAGGTAATAGCAAGAAGATGTCAGTTTATGAACCAGAAACTGGGCTCTCACGAGACGTGGAATCTGCCAGCGCCTTGATCTTGGAACTCCCAGCCTCCCAAACTGTGAGAAACAGACTTCTGTTGTTTATAACTGCTATATTTTGTTATAGCATCCTAAACAGATTGAGACAGGGTTTACAAATATGTGTTGAATGCATTACTTCAAATCCCTCCCGACTCTGATTTTTTTTTATTTTTCATAGGCTGGAAAAGTTCAGAGTAATAACAAAAATACTAAAAAGAAACCATGTCTTTAATACAGAAATGAGCAGTGTCTGTAATAGTGCTATGATGTGGTATAAAGTGTTGGATTTATATAAGTGATTTTCTTATACTTTTTATCTTCTGCATATTGTTGAAACAATCTTTAATGCCCAAGGGGCTCTTATGCCTGGAGACAAACATTGCCTGATATTTGTATTTTAGGGCTCTATTTAATAAACACATATTTAAATAAATACCACTTTGAAAAATCAATTTTCTTAAACATGTAAATGTTTATTACAAATTTTAAGTAAAGTCCCTGAAACAATTTAAACAAAATTAAAAACTTATGCAAATGTTCTTTAGAACTCTCAAATGCCATACATAGTGGACAAGTATACAAAAGCCCTATCGTCAACTATTATTACTTACTTTACACTTAAATTTATCCTAATGTAAACAACGTGAATCCAGTTCATATCTTCATTATTTCTCACCTTCATTATTTTTATTCCTTCCAGGTTACTGTAATACTTAGTTTGATGCCTTCTCAAGAAAGAGTAATCTACCAAATTTTAAAAGAAAAAGGATATTTTGCAAACCAGCAAGGATATAGGATGTGGTTATCGACCAATTGATTCTCATTTGGGACACAGGATCTGCCTGCCTCTCCCAAATGATTAAAACCCTAGCCACCAGGGTCATAGGGTTAAGTTGCCTTTTCATAGTTAAACTTTGTTACACCAGTATGCCCCCATAACATCATTTATAAAGGGAGCAATCTCAGGGACACCAGCGTAGCTCAGTCGGTTAAGTGTCTGCCTTTGGCTCAGGTCATGATCTTGGGGCCCTGGGATCGGGCCCCGCATCGGGTTCCTTGCTCTGCGGGAAGTCTGCTTCTCCCTCTCTCTCTGCCCCTCCCCCTGCTCATGCTCTCTCTTGCTGTCTCTGTTAAATAAATAAGTAAAATCTTTAAAAAATATAATAAAATAAAAAATAGGTCCAGAGCAAGATGGCAGAGGAGTAGGAGACCTGGATCTCGTCTGGTCTCAGGAATTCAGCTGAACAGGGATCAAACCATTCTGAACACCTACGAACTCAACAGGAGATGGAAGAGAAGAATAGCAACAAGTCTCTGAATAGAAAAGCGATCACTTTCTGGAAGGTAGGACGTGCGGAGAAGTGAATCCGAGGCGATATTCGGGAGGATAGACGGCGGGGGAGGGGGCCTTGTCGGCCGCTTCTGGCAAGTGATAGAGCCGCGGAGCACAAAATCGCAACTTTTAGAAGTCGGCTCTGCTGAGGGACGTCGCTCCAGTGGCTAAGCGGGGGGTGGAACCCTCGCCGGACAGTGTGGTGTCAGGACCCTCGGGGTCACAGAAAGACCGGGGGTGCCTGAGTGCGGCAGAGCTCCCAGGGATCGGAGCAGGAAAGCCAGAGGCAGAGACAGAGCCGAGGTGCGGGCTCTCAGCTCAGGGTTGCCATAAACCGTGATCTGTGGCACAGTCCGGCCACTGCTCCTCCAGCAGGGACCCAACAAGCGGCAGATCTGGGGAGACTCCCTTTCCTCCTCCAGGAGCAGCGTGGGAGCGCACCACAGAGAACTGCTGGGTTGGGAGACTCCACACGGAGTCGGGAGCCAGATGATAGAAATGCTCGGTCCCGGGCCGGGTGAGCATGGAGTGTGGCCGGAGACCAGGGAGACGGGAGTGACTGACTGCTTTTCTCTGGGGGCACACTGAGGAGCAGGGCCTCAAGTTCTCGGCTCCTCTGGGGCGGAGATTGGGAGGCCACCATTTTCACTCTCGCCCTCCAAAGCTGTACAGAAAGCTTGCAGGGAAAAAAAACTCCCGAGAGCAAACCCGAGCAGATTGCTTACCCCGGACCGGCAAGGGCGGGGCAATTCTGCCTCCAGCAAAGACATTTGGGAACCACGGCAACAGGCCCCACCCCCAGAAGAGCAGCAAGAACAGCCAGCCAAGTCCAAATTTACCGATCAATGAGAACGGGAGAACTCCAGCGCTAGGGGAATACTGCACATAGAATTCATGGCTTTTTTTACCATGATTCATTAGTCTTTCAAAGTTAATTTTCTTAATTTTTTTTTAATTTTTCTTTTTCCCTTTTTCAACCAACATCTTCTCAATCCGTTTTTTAAAAAAACATTTTTATTTTTCATTTTTAGACTCATATTCTATCCCTTCATAGTAGTTACCATTATTTTTGGCATATATATATATAAGTTGTTCTCTCTTTAAAATTTTGAGATACAGTTTCTTCTAACAGATCAAAATATACCCTAAATCTCTAGTGTATGGCTTTGTTCTAGTCTCCTGCCTGATCACATTCTCTCCCTTTTTTTTTCTTTCTTTCGTTTTTTTTAATCCTCTTCTTTTTTCAAGCACCTTATCAATTCCTTTTTCAAAATTTTTAATAATTTTCTTCTTTACATTCATATTCCATCCCTTCATTGTATCAACCCTTATTTTGTACATATATAAGTCTTTCTTTAAAATTTTAGGAGGCACTTTCTTCTAAAGGACTAAAATACACCCAAAATCTAGTATGTGGCACTGATCTATGCACTAGCCCGATCATATTTGATCGTAGTCTGTTTTTTTTTTGTATTGTTCTGTTTTTGTTTGTTTTTTTCTTTTTCTTTTTCTTTTTTTTTTTCTCTTTCTTTTTTCTTTCTTTCCCTTTTTTTTCCCCTGGTTTCAGGACTTTTCTGATTTGTTTAGAGTATATTTTCTGGGGACGTAGTTAAACTGTTAGCATTTTGTTCTCTCATTCATCTATTCTCCTCTGGACAAAATGACAAGATGAAAAAAATCACCTCAACAAAAAGAACAAGAGGTAGTACCATCTGCCAGGGACCTACTCAATATGTACATTAGTATGATGTCGGACCTAGAGTTCAGAATCGTGATTTTAAAGATACTAGCTGGGCTTGAAAAAAGCATGGAAGTTATTAGAGAAACCCTTCCTGGAGAAATAAAAGAACTAAAATCTAACCAAGTCGAAATCAAAAGGGCTGTTAATGAGGTGGAATCAAAAATGGGGGCACTAACTGCTAGGATAAATGAGGCAGAAGAGAGAATCAGCGATAGAGAAGACCATTAGCATGGTAAATGATTTTCCACCCCCTCACTTTCAATGTGGGGGTGTCTTTGGGTCTAAAATGAGTCTCTTGCAGACAGCTTATTGATGGGTCTTGTTTTTTAATCCAATCTGCTAGCCTTCTTATTTTCCATAAGAAAAGAAGAAGCTGAGAAAAAGAGAGATAAACAACTACTGGATCACGAGGGCAGAATTCGAGAGATAAGCGATACGATAAGATGAAACAACATTAGAATAATTGGGATCCCAGAAGAAGAAGAAAGAGAGAAGGGGGCAGAAGGCATATTGGGGCAAATTATAGCAGAGAACTTCCCTAATGTGGGGAAGGAAACAGGCATCAAAATCCAGGAGGCACAGAGAACCCCTCTCAAAATCAATAAAAATAGGTCAACACCCCGACATCTAATAGTAAAACTTACGAGTCTCAGAGACAAAGAGAAAATCCTGAAAGCAGCTCGGGAGAAGAGATATGTAACCTACAATGGTAGAGACATTAGATTGGCAACAGACCTATCCACAGAGACCTGGCAGCCCAGAAAGGACTGGCATGATATCTTCAGAGCACTAAACGAGAAAAATATGCAGCCAAGAATACTATATCCAGCTAGGCTCTCATTGAAAACAGAAGGAGAGAGAAAAAGCTTCCAGAACAAACAAAAACTAAAGGAATTTGCAAACACGAAACCAGCCCTCCAAGAAATATTGAAAGGGGTCTTCTAAGCAAAGAGAGAGCCTAAAAGCAGCATAGACCAGAAAGGAACACAGACAATATACAGTAACAGTCACCTTACAGGCAATACAATGGCACTAAATTCATATCTTTGAATAGTTACCCTGAATGTAAATGGGCTAAATGCCCCAATCAAAAGACACAGGCTAGCAGATTGGATTAAAAAACAAGACCCATCAATAGCTGTCTGCAAGAGACTCATTTTAGACCCAAAGACACCCCCACATTGAAAGTGAGGGGGTGGAAAACCATTTACCATGCTAATGGACACCAAAAGAAAGCTGGGGGGGCAATCCTTATATGAGACAAATTAGATTTTAAAACAAAGACTGTAATAAGAGATGAGGAAGGAAACTATATCCTACTTAAAGGGTCTATCCACAAGAAGATCTAACAATTGTAAATATCTATGCCCCTAACATGGGAGCAGCCGATTATATAAGGCAATTAATAACAAAAACAAAGAGACACATTGACAACAATACAATAATAGTGGGGGACTTTAACACCCCCCTGACTGAAATGGACAGATCATCTAAGCAAAAGATCAACAAGGAAATAAAGACTTTAAATGACACACTGGACCAAATGGACTTCACAGACATATTCAGAACATTCCATCCCAAGCAACAGAATACACATTCTTCTCTAGTGCCCATGGAACATTCTCCAGAATAGATCATTTCCTAGGTCACAAATCAGGTCTCAAACAGTACCAAAGATTGGGATTATTTCCTGCATATTTTCAGACCACAGTGCTTTGAAACTGGAACTCAGTCACAAGAGGAAAGTCGGAAAGAACTCAAATACATGGAGGCTAAAGAGCATCCTACTAAAGAATAAATGGGTCAACCAGGAAATTAAAGAAGAATTCAAAAATTCACGGAAACCAATGAAAATGAAAACACAACTGTTCAAAATCTTTGGGATGCAGCAAAGGCAGTCCTGAGAGGAAAGTATATGGCAATACAAGCCTTTCTCAAGAAACAAGAAAGGTCTCAAATACACAACCTAACCCTACACCTAAAGGAGCTAGAGAAAAAACAGCAAATAAAGCCTAAACCCAGCAGGAGAAGAGAAGTAATAAAGATCAGAGCAGAAATCAATGAACCAGAAACCAAAAGAACAGTAGAACAGACCAACGAAACTAGGAGCTGGTTCTTTGAAAGAATTAACAAGATTGATAAACCCCTGGCCAGACTGATCAAAAAGAAAAGAGAAATGACCCAAATCAACAAAATCATGAATGAAAGAGGAGAGATCACAACCAACACCAAAGAAATACAAACAATTATAAGAACATATTATGAGCAACTCTATGCCAGCAAATTAGAAAACCTGGACGAAATGGATGCATTCCTAGAGATGTATCAACTACCAAAATTGAACCAGGAAGAAATAGAAAACCTGAACAGACCTATAACCACTAAGGAAATTGAAGCAGTCATCAAAAATCTCCCAACAAACAAAAGCCCAGGGCCAGACGGTTTCCCAGGGGAATTCTACCAAACATTTAAAGAAGAATTAATACCTATTCTCCTGAAACTGTTCCAAAAAATAGAAATGGAAGGAAAACTTCCAAACTCATTTTATGAGGCCACCATTACCTTGATCCCAAAACCAGACAAAGACCCCATCAAAAAGGAGAATTAGAGACCAATATCCTTGATGAACATGGATGCAAAAATTCTCACCAAAACACTAGCCATAGGATCCAACAGTACATTAAAAGGATTATTCACCATGACCAAGTGGGATTTATCCCTGGGCTGCAAGGCTGGTTCAACATCCACAAATCAATCAACGTGATACAATATATTAACAAAAGAAAGAACAAGAATCATATGATCCTCTCAATAGATGCAGAAAAAGCATTTGACAAAGTACAGCATCCTTTCTTGATCAAAACTCTTCAGAGTGTAGGGATAGAGGGTACATACCTCAATATCATAAAAGCCATCTATGAAAAACCTACAGCGAATATCATTCTCAATGGGGAAAAGCTGAAATCTTTCCCCTAAGGTCAGGAACGCGGCAGGAATGTCCACTATCACCACTGCTATTCAACATAGTATTAGAAGTCCTAGCCACAGCAATCAGACAACAAAAATAAATCAAAGGCGTCCAAATGGGCAAGGAGGAAGTCAAACTCTCACTCTTTGCAGATGATATGATACTGTATGTGGAAAACCCAAAAGACTCCACCCCAAAACTGCTAGAACTCATACAGGAATTCAGGCAAGTGGCAGCATATAAAATCAATGCACAGAAATCAATGGCATTCCTATACACCAACAACAAGACAGAAGAAAGAGAAATTAAGGAGTCAATCCCATTTACAACTGCACCCAAAACCATAAGATACCTAGGAATAAATTTAACCAAAGAGGCAAAGGATCTGTACTCAGAAAACTATAAAATACTCATGAAAGAAATTGAGGAAGACACAAAGAAACCGAAAAACGTTCCATGCTCATGGACTGGAAGAACAAACATTGTGAATATGTCAATACTACCTAGAGCAATCTACACATTCAATGCAATCCCCATCAAAATACCATCCACGGGCGCCTGGGTGGCTCAGTTGGTTAAGCGACTGCCTTCGGCTCAGGTCATGATCCTGGAGTCCCGGGATCGAGTCCCACATCGGGCTCTCTGCTCAGCAGGGAGTCTGCTTCTCCCTCTGACCCTCTTCCTTCTCATGCTCTCTATCTCTCATTCTCTCTCTCTCAAATAAATAAATAAAATCTTTAAAAAAAAAAAATACCATCCACTTTTTTCAAAGAAATGGAACAAATAATCCTAAAATTTGTATGGAACCAGAAGAGACCCCGAATAGCCAGAGGAATGTTGAAAAAGAAAAGCAAAGCTGGCGGCATCACAATTCCGGACTTCCAGCTCTATTACAAAGTTGTCATCATCAAGACAGTATGGTACTGGCACAAAAACAGACACATAGATCAAGGGAACAGAATCAAGAGCCCAGAAATGGACCCTCAACTCTATGCTCAAGTAATCTTCGACAAAGCAGGAAAGAATGTCCAGTGGAAAAAAGACAGTCTCTTCAATAAATGGTGTTGGGAAAATTGGACAGCCACATGCAGAAGAATGAAACTGGACCATTTCCTTACACCACACACAAAATAGACTCCAAGTGGTTGAAAGACCTCAATGTGAGGCAGGAGTCCATCAAAATCCTGAAGAACACAGGCAACAACCTCTTCGACCTCAGCCGCAGCAACTTCTTCCTAGAAATATCACCAAAGGCAAGGGAAGCAAGGGCAAAAATGAACTATTGGGACTTCATCAAGATAAAAAGCTTTTGCACAGCAAAAGAAACAGTCCACAAAACCAAAAGAGAACCGACAGAATGGGAGAAAATATTTGCATATGACATATCAGATAAAGGGCTAGTATCCCAAATCTATAAAGAACTTATCAAACTCAACACCCAAAGAACAAATAATCCAATCAAGAAATGGGCAGACGACATGAACAGACATTTTTCCAAGGAAGACATCCAAATGGACAACAGACACATGAAAAACTGCTCAACATCGTTCGGCATCAGGGAAATCCAAATCAAAACCTCAGTAAGATACCGCCTCACACCAGTCAGAATGGCTAAAATTAATAAGTCAGGAAACGACAGATGTTGGCAGGATGCGGAGAAAGGGGAACCCCCCTACACTGTTGGTGGGAATGCAAGTTGGTGCAGGCACTCTGGAAAACAGTATGGAGTTTCCTCAAAAAGTTGAAAATAGAGCTACCATACGATCCAGCAATTGCACTACTGGGTATTCACCCCAAAGATACAAATGTAGGGATCCGAAGGGGTACGTGCACCCCAATGTTTATAGCAGCAATGTGCACAATAGCCAAACTGTGGAAAGGGCCAAGATGTCCATTGACAGATGAATGGATAAAGAAGTCGTGTATATACACAATGGAATATTATGCCGCCATCAAAAGGAATGAGATCTTGCCATTTGCAACGACGTGGATGGAACTGGAGGGTATTATGCTGAGTGAAATAAGTCAATCAGAGAAAGACATGTATCATATGCCCTCACTGATATGAGGAATTCTTAATCTCAGGAAACAAACTGAGGGTTGCTGGAGTGGTGGGGGGGTGGGAGGGATGGGGTGGCTGGGTGGTAGACATTGGGGAGTGTATGTGCTATGGTGAGTGCTGTGAATTTTGCAAGTCTGTTGAATCACAGATCTGTACCTCTGAAACGAATAATGCCATATATGTTAAGAAAAAAAAAAAGAAGAAGATAGCAGGAGGGGAAGAATGAAGGGGAGTAAATCGAAGGGGTGATGAACCATGAGAGATGATGGACTCTGGAAAACAAACTGAGGGTTCTAGAGGGGAAGGGGGGTGGGGGGATGGGTTAGCCTGCTGATGGGTATTGGAGAGGGCACGTTCTGCGTGGAGCACTGGGTGTTATGCACAAACAATGAATCATGGAACACTACATCAAAAACTAATGATGTAATGTATGGTGACTAACATAACAATAAAAAATTTAAAGAAAAAATAAATAAAAGGGAGCAATCTCTAGGACATGTTAACTGAGAAAAGCAAGAAGCAGAAGGCTACACATAGTCTGCTACTTGAACGCAAGAAGTTGAATGGGAGGGGAATACAGTGTATTTGCTCATATTTTTCAAAAAGAAACAATGGAAAAACTAAATAGATAAACTAAAAACTACTAAAATTGGACACTTAGAAAAAGGGATGGAATAGGGAGGAGATAAAGGTATGAATAGAGGCAACACTTCTCGGAACACTCATTTTATTGTTTTGATTTTGCTGCCATGTACTATTATACATAATTGGAAAAGCATAATTTTATCGAAGAAAAAAAAAAGATGACCATCGACACAAAGAAAGAATTACTTTGGGTAACAAAAAAATATATTATTTTTACTGAAAATATATGGTAGGATATATACATCTTAAGGTCAAAAAATTGCATATATTTTTTTGAATTGCATACTTTTCTTAAACTGCATTCAGTGGGGTTTTTTTGTTTTTTATTTTAAAGATTTTATTTATTTATTTGAGAGAGAGAGAAGACAAGTTGGGGGGTTGAGTAGGGGTAGAGGGAGAGGGAGAAGCAGACTCCCCACTCAGCAGGGAGGCTGATGCAGGATTCGATCCCAGGACCTGGGGATCATGAACTGAGCCGAAGGCAGACAGTTAACCAACTGAGCCACCCAGGCGCCCCTGTATTCAGTGGTTTTATTGTTAATGGTCTTGTAGTATTGTTATTCCAAAACTGTTATGCATGTATTGTAAGATGAAACTAATAAGCAATAACGTTACTGTCTATAGGAATCAAGATTCATAAAAAGTGGGTCGACCAGACTACTGAATGCCCCCCCATGTGCCGCACTAGGAAGAACATAACACCCCCTATGCAGTTATTCTTCTCACCAAGAGAGAAAAAGGGGAAAAAGAACCTGAATATCAAGTCTGTAGATCTAACTACAAACTTGCAGAAAATAAAAGAAACAGAGTAAATGAAATGATGCCAGAGGAAACAATGAGAATGTGGGACATTTTACAAATGATGTTTTCCTCAATAAAGAAGTGGCATGGGAAATAAGAAAGTAGATTAATTACAAGAGACTTTCAGTCTGACACCCAAGTGCAGTGTGGACCCTGCATGATTCCGACTTGACAGAGCCATGTGTAAAAAAGGCATTTTTTAAAAGAGATTTTATTTATTTATTTGACAGAGAGAGACACAGTGAGAGAAGGAACACAAGCAGGGGGAGAGGGAGAGGGAAAAGCAGGCTTTCCGCTGAGCAGGGAACCCAATGTGGGGCTCGATCCCAGGACCCTGGGATCATGACCTGAGCCGAAGGCAGACGCTTAACGACTGAGCCCCTAAAAAAGGCATTTTTGAGACAATTTGGGTAACTCAAATATGGGCTGAATATGGAATATATATATATATATATTCAGATTCATAAAAAGTGGGTCGACCAGACTACTGAAATAAATTTTTCAGATATATATATATATATATATCTGAAAATAATCAGCACCATGTGATGTTCAGAAATTATTGCTAATTTCATTACATAGAAAATGGCACTGTGCTGTGTTCTCTAGACGTGTCTTTTTTGTTAGAGATGCACATTGATGTATTTACCAGTAAAATAACATAATTCCTGGGATTTGCTTTCTAATACTTCAGCAAAAAAAGGGGGGGCAAGAGGAGAATAATTAACAAGATTGGCAAAATGTTGATTATTGTTTAAGCTGGATCATGGGGGATCATTATGGTATTCTTCTTGTGTATTGTGTTTAAATTTTTCCATGATAAAATGATTTCTAAAATGTTATAGATGACTTTTCTTCATGTAATTAGTACCCATCTGGAGATTTCATTTCCTAAGCAATGAGAATCGAGTCTGTGAAGTTAGTTTCCTCCTGACAATGGTGGATTCTTTCATCCTGGAACACACAGTTAAAATGTCTTTCTATTTGCTATTATGAGAGCAGTTCCTACTTTTCTGTAACTCTGTGGCTTACTCGCAGTTTCCTTCTCTGTTTGCATAAAGAGAAACAAATACATAGTTATAAATAGGCATATACAGGCAGTCCTTGCAGGACAGTGTCCTGACAGATCATAAAAATGACTGCACGCTGAGGCCATACAAAGCAATCTTAATAATGGGAACAATTACAATTGTTTGTGATCTTTAAAATATTTTGTCAAAACATTAAAAATTCTCTTACCAGCAATTGTAGCTGTATAAGAAACTGTATGGGCAAGAAAAATGGAAAAAAAGAAAGCAAAGCTGATATTTAGTATACTGTAATTGAAAATATTGAACTTTAAGGATTAAAGTGTTTTATTCTTTGTAAAAAAAATTTTTTTTCATTTTCCTCTGAGGGTGAAGGAGAAATAAATTAATATATATTCAACTTTGGCTGAGCCCTCTAACTCAGCAATCCTAGGCACCTAGAGATTTACCTTTTGTTTTGTTTTGTTTTTTAAGATTTTATTTTATTTATTTGACAGAAGGAGACAGTGAGAGAGGGAACACAAGCAGGGGGAGTGGGAGAGGGAGAAGCAGACTCCCCGCTGAGCAGGGAGCCCGATGCCGGGCTCGATCCCAGGACCCTGGGACCATGACCTGAGCCGAAGGCAGACGCTCAACGACTGAGCCACCCAGGCGCCCCGAGATTTACCTTTTGTGAAGTCACATCTAGTTTCTATTTTTCCTGCCTTATAATATGAAGCAGGCATCTTTTCTATGCCTTGGTGGGTTGTCATACTCCTCTCTAAGTCCGGATGAGCTTCCCATAGTTTTTCCTTTGCACTTTGAACATCATGAAATATCTCTGAGAATTCCTTTTCTAATAAAATTTTAGTTTGAAGTAACTATGATGTCTCAGAATTCTGTGCAACTCTTTAAAAGATTCTCTATAGGCTTCTAGCTACACACTGGACACAATCTGATTGTATTTTATAAAATCACTTTCAAGATATTGACAATAAGGTTTGCCCCTCTATCCCAGGTTTTTAAATAATTTTAGTATCTTATAGCAATGATATTTAAGCTTTTTTCAGATGACATTATACTCAAAGTGGAATTATTCTAGAGTGTAAGGTGGGGATGAGAGACCTAGAACCCTACCCCCTGGGCCTCCCCCTCAGTTCCTGAGGTGGCCCCCCCAAACATCTCCAAGAACACAGTTTGCAGATATATGCATTTGACAGTAGACAAAGTTCGTGGCTGATCAAGGGAAGTCATTAAGACAGCCACACACCATGACGCAGATCAACTAGGATTCGACCTGTGGGTTCTTCCCCGGGTACGGGGACTCTGAATCATCCCAGTCTTGGCAGAAATATCCGATCCCTCTATTTCTGTGTCTCTGTTGCAGACCATTGGTCAGGATCCCGTGTTACCCTCCCCCCAGCCTTCCAGATGATGCTTCAGATTGATCCTGGCTCTCAGCATCCACCTTGACCCAGGCTTTGATTCTACTTTTCAGTGCTCGACTTCACCAGCAATTCCCAAGCCCTGCCTACGCTTACCAAGACATCAGCCTGGGATCTAGAGGTATCATGCTCAGTTCCACCCACACGTAATTTGCATTGGTATTTCTCTCCCCACATGCCTTTTGCTATTTTAGCTTCTCTCAGATACAGTCTTTGTTCTAAAAGTCTCCACGTCCTGAATTACTTCCTTGCCCTCTTTACAGGATCAAAACCAGCTGTTGGAGCTGGTCGTTCCTTTCATTAACAATCGGGTCTGGCTTTTAAGTTAGAGCTCATTAATGTCTGGCCCTATCCTTATTTTTTGAAGCATAATCCCAGGGCAGACGGCAAAGAGAATGGACAAGGGGTAGAAGACAGAAGGAAGTAGATTAGAACGGAAAGAAAATATCCTCCTTCGAAGCTTTCCATAATGCTGTCTTTATCATTATAAAGATGCAAGAGAGGAGGAGAAGGAAAAAGAGGAAAGGGGGAAATAGAAAGATTTTATCAAAAGAGGAAGAATAAAGGCCTGTAAATGCTTCTTGGAAATTTGGGGAGGTTACTATGAACGTGGCTCTGTGGGTGTGTGGGTGTGTGTGTGTGTGTGGGTGTGTGTGTGTGTGTGTGTGTGTGTGTGAGAGAGAGAGAGAGAGAGAGAGAGAAGTTCCTTCACTTTTCTGAGTGCCCCAATTCCAAAACAGTTTGACCTCATACATCTTATAAAATCCATTTGAGAACTTCCATCAAAACTTGAGATGTATATTTTTAAATGTTTGGTTACTAATACTGACCAGCTGATCATCCAGTCCAAAAAGTTGTTCCATGTACGTTTCAGAGAGTCTCCGAATTTTTGGCCTCATTGATGGATCAATGCACATATCCCTTTAATAAAATCGTCAAACAGAGGGAAACATTTCATTTCATAGTTGTTAGTTCCATAATTAAATCAGCAATTTAAGTCAGTGATTCCTTGGGTGGAGGGGAAGGGAGGTGAAGGAAGAGACATTTTTGGGAGAGGCATATCAAAATCACCTGCAGGGCTTTGTCAGACTACCTCCTCCTCAAGATTTGGTTGTGCTCCCCAAGAGGGCATGCCTCCCTTTCCTCATCCCCAACTTGAAATATCTGCCCTGTGAGCATGTGATTGATAAGAGAGGGCTGTATTTCTCAAGTTAAGAACCAGTGGGGAAATTGTTCCTAGTGAAGTCTTTGGGACTTAAAAGCCTATGGAGGGGTTCTTTAACCATCTTGAAACCAGAAGCATTCATTGGCAAGACCTCTTTGCCTACTGTACAGTGAGTGTTTTACCGTCAAAATAAAACATCTCCCTACCCTAAAGCAAAGCAATACTCACCAGAGAAGACTTTCAAGGCCATTTTCCATTATAGTAATGATCATTTTCTGTAAATATTTCAGCGGATCCTCAGGACATGTAATAAGTAGACCACATAACAGAGCCTAGGGAAAATGAAACAAATTACCCTTCCTGGATTTGCACATTCTTCCTAAACAGCAGATAGACTTTGCTCATACAATTACAAAGTCAAATAACATGACAGTTTTTTTAAGTCAACATGCCTTATAGATACCATCTCTTTTTATCCAGTGTTAATATTTTGTTGAAGTCAAACTAAAATGCAGTTTCCCTTTACTATTTAAAGAAAAATCCATTGTAAATGACACAATAGGGTTGCTGCTCAGTGTTTTCCCTTACGTGAGCAGCGCTTTGTAGTCAAATTGAAAACATAGTTGTGATACTTTTGATCAATGGTTTCTACCATTTTTAAGGAACAAAGACCTCCTTTTTAAAGACAAAAGAAACTCCTCAGACCCAACCACAAAAGTGATGGAGAAAATCCACCCTCAAAATCTACTGCGAATCCAAGAAATCTTTTTAAAAATGTATTTGTATTTTATCGTTCACAACATCTAAGGAGTAGATCTTTGAAAAATTATAGCATATGGAGCTCCTGGCTGGCTCCATTGGAAGAGCATGCAACTCTTGATTTGGGGGCCATGAGTTCGAACCCCATGTTGGGTGTAGAGATTACTTAAATATATAAAACTTTAAAAAGAAAGAAAGAAAGAAAGAGAGAGAGAGAGAGAAAGAAGGAAGGAAAGAAGGAAGAAGAGAAGGAAAGAAGGAAGGAAGAAAGAAAAATTGTAGCATAGTTCACAAAGGTGAGAAACACATGTCTTATTGAATCTGGGTGTGTAAAGTGCATATATAAACTCAAAAAGCAGCTGCCATCTTATTTTCCTCTGAGTTTTCCCTGGAGGAGAAACTTCTCATAAAAGTATTGGTGAGACATACAGAATTATTGAGCATTTCTCCGTTTGAGACAGAAAGAAAGGTTTACAGCACACCTCCCACAGAAACCACCTGGACTCCTCCTTAGACATTTCTCTTTGCTTTTTTGGTTCCCTGTCTGCAGGCAGGGGCTAGTGTGCACAGGGGCAGGGCTGGGGGCGGAGATGGGGAAGCCCTTCTTTTACACGGGACCTGTTCTTGCTGGCTATTGTCCTTGTCACTCTCTTGTGAACAAAATAATTCCACCCCTTGAAACATGCAGAGTTCTTTCCACTTTTGTGGACCAAGCATCAGCAGATCCAGGCCTGGGGGTCCTGGCTCAGACTCTCAGCAGTTCTCACAGTGTTCTTCCAAAAAAAAAAAAGAGGGTAATTTCCCTTGATTGGACCCTGCTCAACATATTTCTCCCTTTGCAATTAGCTCCATGTCCCCTTTATTTAGTGTGTAGCCCGCAGGCTGAGAACCCAGCCCTCCAGACTATGGCAAAGTCGTCAGACCTAACTGTCTCTCCTTCCCCAGCTCTGCCTCCTGACCTGGCCCCACCCCTGATGTTCACCGTGAGCCTTGAGCCATCTGCAGACTGACTTCTTTCTCCTCCAGATCTAGAGACTATAACTGCAAAGGAGGTGAATGATTCTTAGCACAGTTACAAGATGGATGTAAATAGTATTCTGTCACCTAAGGGCTGAAGTCTTCTATTACCCGGAGGCCTGACTTCAGACACCTTCCTGAATAGCTCTGATGAAAGGCCCATCTGCTTTCTGGCACTTTAGTGCCTGAGTCCCCAGATTCTTGAGTTGCTCTACTCCTCACTCCTCTCCACATCCTTCATTCTATTCTGGCACTCTGAGGACATTTGCCTCAGAATCACCCGGGGGCTGAACAGGTCTCTGAAGATGGGGCCCAGGGAGCTGCATTTTCATGAGCTTCCCAAGGATTCCTATACACACTAAAGTCTGAGAACTAGGGCCTAAACGGAGGTCAGCGTTAAGGTGATTTTTTTAAAGAAAGTTGGGATCTAATTAATGAATATGAGAAATTAATTATTTCTTTATATTTCTACACTCCACAGATTAGAAAACTACTCTTCTGAAAAGTTATCCTGCAGAAGTCAATTCAAGTTGAATGGATGTCTCTGAAATGCTAATAAAGGCATACAGAACTAGCAGAGTTCAAATGTTCGCTTTCTGCCTAAGTGAACTGGGCAAAATAAAATAGGCTGAGATTTATAGATCAATGTGTGAACGGTACATAGCTAATGTGCCAATAAAAAAACATAATTCGTGAATCGATAGCTTTTTTTCTGCATGAAAATGAAAATTACAAAACCATTAGCTTGGTGTTTATAAGCAGAGGCAAAATATGCAAACATTCCCACAAGATGAATGTTTGACTCTCAGAAAACATCAATTAGGGCTTTATCACTGCTAAGTTTCTTAGTAAAAACTTACACAATTGAGGACAAAAAAAACCCCCATGACTTAATTATCTAGATTGGCTTTCTCAAGCTTATAGTTTCACAAAACAATGTGCAATCCTCCACTTTCTTTCGGCTCTGCCTCTCTAACTCAGTTCCCAATATTTCTCAAATATTCTGAAAGGTGTCTGGGGACTGACGACAAACATGGGTTTATCCAGGACAATTGTTTCTTTTCTGTTAAGATTTTTAAAGTTTATTTATTTATTTACTTACTTACTTATTTACTTTAGAGGAGGGGGCAGAGCAAGAGGGAGAGGACGAGTATTAAGCAGACTCCTCACTGAGCACAGAGACTGACATGGGGCTCAATCTCATGACCCTGAGATCACCACCTGAGCTAAAACCAAGAGCTGGATGCTTAACCAACTGTGCCACCCAGGGGCCCCCAGAACAATTGTTTCTACTCCTTTCTACTGCTACCCATCTTTCAAGGAGCAAGATAATACAGTGGGTGGAGTCCACTGGGTTTAAATCCTGGATCTGCAATCTTCTAGTGTGAAACCTCAGACAAGTTACTCCTCTGTTCCTGTTTCCTTACCTATATTATACATGGGATCATAAACGTACATGTATCATAGGGCTATCATGAGAATTAAATGAACTAATGTATGCAAAGCACTTTGAACGGTGTCTAGCATAAAATAAGTACTCAATAGATAATATGATAAGAAGCCATCATTATTTTTAACCATTCCACTGCTAATTATCACCTCCGTTAGAGGGAAAGACTTGAGCAAAGAGAAAAGAAATTCAAAACTATTCCCTTGACCATTCAAAGCCAGTGTGATGACAGAGAGATTGACCTTATACCAAGCCTAATGGAAAAGATTAGAACAAAGGCATTTGGGGGGAAATTATTAGGAGAGAGAACTTGATAGAACAATACTTTAAATATAAATAGTAAGATAGTAACTGTCTATGAAAACTATGGGTAGATATAAAACACTTAAGAGAGCAAGTCTTTTTTTTTTAAGATTTTATTTTTAAGTAATTTCTACACCCAGCATGGGGCTTGAACTCACAACCCCGAGGTCAAGAGTCCCATGCTCCACCTACTGAGCCAGCCAGGGGACCTGAGAGCAAGTCTTATTTAGCTTTTCAGATATGCAGAAGAAGATAGTAAAATATACTAAGGGCCTACATAGCAATGCAAAAATTAAGTGTTTCATGAGTGCAGAGATGAAGTGATTACAAAAGGCTTATGAGGCCCTCAACAGTTGGAGAACCTTCCAGGTGGCAAGGAATGGGCAGGAGGTTTGCAGGTAGGGTCTTTCTTTTCGCAAGAGCAAAGCCTCAGGGGCGTAGACCAATTTGGCTGGAGTAAAGGGTTCAGGTGAAAGAGAAGCAGACATAGCCAGTCTGTGAAGAAGCCAGAATTCTATACCAAGACCTGGGACTTGGCCCTCCTCTAGAATCCTCAAGGCCATTCATGATCAAACCTCAGCAAGATCAATCACATGGCCAAAGGTCACAGATGGCCAAACATCAGAGAGTCACGGTTCATTTTGCTTCCCAAGATCCCTCTAGGGATGACCTTGACTTTTAGAGGGTATATTCCTGCTTCTGGATTTCACAGATGAGGCAAAGAAGGGCTAGGTGATTCACAGAGTGAGGAGGTTTTTTAAACTACAAACTTAAGGCTCTTCCCTTGCCCATAGCATGCACTCATACAAAATTGTCTGCATGTGTATCTTCCTCTTCCTCTAGAACTTGAGGGGGTTTTTTCATGTTATCTATCTGGAAATATTTTTTTATATGCAAACCCAGGAAAACATTCTTCTTTTAAATAAATGGTAGAATAAGGTGCCTGGGTGGCTCAGTCGGTTAAGCATCTGCCTTCAGCTCAGGTCACAATCCCCGGGTCCTGGGATGAAGCCCCGCATCAGGCTCCTTGCTCAGTGGGGAGCCTGCTTCTCCCTCTACTTCTGCCCCTCCCCCGGCTTGTGCTCTCTCTCACTCACTCTCTCAAATAAATTAAATCTTTAAATAAATAAATAAATAGATAGTAGAATAATCAACATTTAGTTTTCACCTTGTTTTTTTTGTTTGTTTTTTTTTAGATAAGATTGCTTTTAAAAATGCAACATCAGGATCACAAAGTTACAGAAACCTCTTTCCTTAGGAATAGATTTACGTTTCTTTTTTTTTTAAGATTTTATTTATTTATTTGACAGCACAAGAAGTGGGGAGCCCAAGCAGGAGGAATGGCAGGCAGAGGCAGAGGGAGAAGCAGGCTCCCCACTGAGCAAGGAGCCCGATGTGGGGCTCCATCCCAGGACCCTGGGATCATGACCCAAAGACAAACACTTAACCGACTTAGCCACCCAGGCATCCTGGCATAGGTTTAAGTGTCTGTTCAAAGTCCCTTCTACCTCCCTAACCACCCCCCCCAACCAAAGAAGCCCCAAGTGACATCTCACAAATGCTTGCCATCCCCACCTATGGTAGAAATGGAGTTGGCATGCTATTGTGTCATTTGAGGGGACGTCTTAATTTGTTTCCATGGAAGTTAGTAAGTGAAAAATTTGAAAATACAAAGGTTTCTGTGTCTTCTTGACATTTAAATAGAGGGTGCCAAATTTTTATTTTAGAAACTCTATAACTGAAAGTATAGTGAAGATTATTGAAAAGGGTCAGCTGGCTTTGGCCATTCAGGAGGGACCTCAGGGAGAGAAAGATGCCCCTCAAAACTAGAACTAGAGGGGTCTTAAGGCAGACTGGACATGTAAGGAGACAGTCTCCACGAGGTGTGGAGAGAAAAATGCCCCTCAAAACTAGAACTAGAGGGGTCTTAAGGCAGACCGGACATGTAAGGAGACAGTCTCCACGAGGTATGGATTCTGATACCTGCTGGATTGCGCTGGGCTCAGCGGGGAGTTGCCCACCAGCTGTTGAATCCCTAGACAAGCGAATTGTTACTGGAGAAAAAATAATCATATACTTTTTGGTTATATAAGTGTCCCACGAATTTGCCTCTGGAACTGCATCTGTGAATTGGCTGGCTGGGCTAAGGGAACTCAGCAAACGTAATGCTCTCAGGAGAAGCCACAACCGTCTAGCCCCAAGGTCCCTTAAAATGAGTCAGTGTATCCAGTTCCTTCTCTCTCACATTGGCTGGTGGTCTCTTGCTCCCATATTCAGTAACTCCTGCTTCTTGCATCTCTAGCAAATAGTTGCAGCTATTAGTCCCTAAAAGAAAATACCCAGGAATAGAGTCTATGTGATGTAGAAATAAATGCAATATTTTAAAAATACAAATTGGAAACAACCATGAGAGAAACATAAAACATAAAAATCATAAAAATAAAAAAACATTTATTTCTAAAAATAGAAAACTTTGCATAAAAATCATGATTTGTAACTTAAATACGCCCTCTGCTGGGAATATCTAGTTTTGCAAACTAAATGTTAAATGGAAATTAGGATTATATGTTGTTATTGTATATGTTTTTTTGATATATCTTTTTTTTTCCTTGGCTAATCATTATGTTGTGAACATTTTTCCATGCCTACCCAAAATTCTTCAAAACATCATGTATTGGTGAGCTACCTATGACCCAGCAATTGCACTATGTAGTGATCTGAAGAGGTATGTGCACCCCAATGTTTATAGCAGCAATGTCCACAATAGCCAAACTATGGAAAGAGCCAAGATGTCCATCAACAGATGAATGGATAAAGAAGATGTGGTATATATTTACAATGGAATAGTATGCAGCCATCAAAAAACCCCGAAATCTTGTCATTTGCAGTGACGTGGATGGAACTGGACGGTGTTATGCTGAGCGAAATAAGTCAATCAGAGAAAGACAAGTATCATATGACCTCACTGATATGAGGGATTTGAGAGACAAGACAGAGGATCATAGGAGAAGGGAGGAAAAAATGAAACAAGATGAAACCAGAGAGGGAGACAAACCATAAGAGACTCTTAATCTCAGGAAACAAACTGAGGGTTGCTGGAGTGGTGGGGGGTGGGAGGGATGGGGTGGCTGGGTGATGGACTTTGGGGAGGGTATGTGCTATGGTGAGCGCTGTGAATTGTGTAAGACTGATGAATCATAGACCTCTACCCCTGAAACAAATAATATATTATATGGTCAAAAAAAAAAAAAAAAGAAGAAGAAGAAGATAGTAGGAAGGGAAATCAAAGGGGGAGACGAACCATGAGAGACTATGGACTCTGAGACACAAATTGAGGGTTCTAGAGGGGAGGGGGGTGGGGGGATGGGTTAGCCCGGTGATGGGTATTAAGGAGGGCACGTACTGCATGGAGCACTGGGGGTTATATGCAAACAATGAATCATGGAACACTACATCAAAAACTAATGACGTAATGTGTGGTGACTAGCATAACATAATAAAATAAAGTTTTTTTTAAAAAATCATGTACTGGGGCACCTGGGTGGCTCAGTCAGTTAAGCATCTGCGTTCGTGTACTGGGGCACCTGGGTGGCTCAGTCAGTTAAGCATCTGCGTTCGGCTCAGGTCATGATCTCAGGGTCCTGGGATTGAACCTGGTGTCAGGCTCCCTGTTGGGGTATGCTGCTTCTCCCTCTCCCTCTGCCCCTCCCCAACCCCCCATCCACCCCACTCATGCTCTTTCTCTCTCTCTCTCTCGAGTAAATAAAATCTTTAAAAAAAAATTTTTTTTAAATCATGTATCGAGGTTGGTTGATCATCTACTGCAAAAAAATAGTACCATAAGGGTTTAATAATTTGTAAATGGTTGGCCATTTGGGTTGTTTCTAACTTTTTCCCATTATTAAAAATTATATGATGTAATATTAATTTTCACTACTAATGATGCAATATTACATATCTTGATCTCTGACTACTTTCTTAGGATAAATTGCAAGAAGAATATAGAATCAGAAGGTATGTTTTGAAGCTCTTCATACATATCTCAAAATTGCTTTCTAAAAAGTATTATCAATGTATACTCTCATTAACAGCCAATGTGAGTGTCCATTTTACCTTGCCAGCACTAAGAATTATAAAATTCTAATTCCTGTTGAGTTGATGGGTGGAAAACAGTAATTCATTTCATCTACGCTTTGTTTTGTCAGTGCAGTTAAATATGAGTTTTCTTCCACTGACTAGCTGTTACAGACTAATTATGTTCCCTCAAAATTCATGTGTTCAGTGTGATGATATTTGGAGATGGGACCTTTGGAAGGTATTCAGAGCCGGATGAGGTCGTGAGAATAGGGTCCTCATGATGGAATTAGCATTGTTATAAAAAGAGCCACCAGCTAGCTTGCTCTCTGTGTCGGCGGCAGGAGGACACAGTGAGAAGGCAGGATGGGTGCCATCAGCAGAACCCACCCCTGCCGGCACCCTAATCTCAGACTTTCAGCCTCCAGAACTGTGAGAAAACAAATTTCTGTGGTGTGAGCCGCCCAATGTAATGGTATTTTGTTATGGCAGCCCAAGCAGCCTAAGACACTAGCCATCTCTGATTTTACATACATTTTATTTGTCCTTTATTGGGACAGGCTTCATTTAGATAGGATTAGGGAGGTAGCCATAACTGTATCCAAAGAGAGACAACCCCAGAGAATGAGAATTCAGAAAGACAGAAGCAAGGCCACTGGTTGAATCTCCATTCGTGTCCCCGGAAGTCTCCCCTAGCATCCTTCTCAGTTACAGGGTTTATTTTGTTTTGTTTTGTTGAGAGAGAGAGAGAGAGCAAGCAAGCGAGCGCGAACCAGGGTGGGTAGGGGGAGGGGCAGAAGGCGAGAGAGAATCTTAAGCAGGCTCCATGCCCAGCACAGAGTTCAAGGCGGGGCTAGATCTCATGACCCCGAGATCATGACCTGAGCCGAAATCAGGAGTGGGATGCTTGGGCGCCTGGGTGGCTCAGTTGGTTGGGCGACTGCCTTCGGCTCAGGTCATGATCCTGGAGTCCCGGGATCGAGTCCCGCATCGGGCTCCCCGCTCAGCGGAGTCTGCTTCTCCCTCTGACCCTCCCCCCTCTCATGCTCTCTGTCTCATTCTTTCTCTCTCAAATAAATAAATAAATACATCTTTAAAAAAAGAAAAAAGAGCAGGACACTTAACCGCCAGAGCCACCCAGGCGCCCCCCCCACAATATGGGTGTAAAGGTTTTCGGGTTTGAAACAACGAACCACATCAACAGTTAGTCCATTCGGGCTGCTATTATAAAACACTATAGACTGGGTGGCTTATAAACAGCAAGATTATTTCTAGAAGCCAGGAAATCCACGATCAGTGTACAGGAAGAATGGCTTCCTGGTTCACAAATGCTGAATTCTCACACAGTGCCATCCTATGAAGGACGGCGAGAGGGCTGCCTCTCAGGCCTCCGTTATAAGGGCACTAATCCCATTCATGAAGGCTTCACCTCATGGCTTAATCACCTCCCAAAGGCCTCCTCTCCGAATACCATCACATGGGAGATTAGGCTCCAACATAGGAATTTGGGAAGATGCAACATTCAGTTGATAGAATGTTCTTATCACTTTTTTCATTTTCACAATAAAATCTATATTTTGGATTTGAAAATAGACATCAGTTTCCTTTGGTGCATGTGAGAACAGCTGTGCCATGTGTGACCCCACCGATCGCTGGGAAGAGGCACCCAAGCTGACCGACCGACCATTAGACAGCCCCTCTACCCTCACTGTGCCACTCAGGCTTTTCCTGAAGTCCTAGAAGCTTTGCACCCTTGAAAAGAACAATCTTGGAGACATAATGATCATTTCTGGGTCAAGGGTAATTTTCCTTGGCTTATTACATATGTCAATATATTCTAGACCTGCACTGTGCAATAGAGTAGCTACTAATTACATGTGGCTATTGAGCACTTCAGACATGGCTAGTCCAAATTGAGATGGGCTGTTCAAGTGTAAAATACCCAATTTTGAAGACTTAATATGATTTTATTTATATTGAGTCCATGTTGAAATGATTATATTCTGGACAGATTGGTTTTATAAAATATATTATTAAAATTAACTTCACCTATTTATTTTTGTTTCTTTAGTGTTTTGCAGGACACCCAAATAGGTCAATGCACAGATAATGCAAGAGAAAAGTTTGGGCTAGAGACAGCTGCAGATTCACAGCTGCAAGTGGCTAAAGCCATTGAGGCATTTTCCAGTAGCACATGGTAGATTCCCAGCAAATGTTTGCTGATGGAGTGGTCTAATGTCCCCTCCTTAGCTTACTACTCCTGCTGCCCCCCAAGAAAAAAAAGGCTGGCTGGTGTCAAGACCCTAATTTGTTGTTCAAAAAAATAAAAGTTACCTAACTTGAACATACAATCCAGTGGTCTTTAAGATGGGTGTACAAACCTCTAGGAGCCCCCAAAACCATTTCTCCTTGTGGACACGGGATAATCACCAGTGGCTCCCACGGCTACACACTGCCCCATGAACATCCACAGATGGTATATCTCTGTCCCGGCATTCCAACCAGCAACCTGATGTCAACTGGCTTGGATCACATCCTGCCTTCTCTCATGATTACCACCACCCGGCATGGTCACCAACCCTGTGGCCAGAGAAACTGAATGCGCTGGTAGTTGTAAGCCAATAAGGGTCTACCACCAGAGACAGAGATAGTCAGTTTCCCTGAAGCAGATGGTCTATGTGGGAAAGAGGTAGGTTATGGAATAAGAACATAAGAAATATTAGAAAGAAGGAAGAGGGAAGCACATATTGTGTGGGCATCTTTTTAATGTCCAGTGTACATCTACTCCTGGGGAACACAGAAAAGGAAGAGGAAAAGAAGGGATAATTATAGAAGGGTTGAAACCCACTCACTGGGTGATACTGCTATGGTCCACATCTTATTTGTCCACATAATGCTTGGCGATGCAACTTGACCCCCGATTCCCCTTGTATGAGCAAGCCACGTGTGGCTAATTGTATGGCCATGACAATATCTCCCATCCCACAGGCTATTTTCACAATGTGACTTTGATAGGCCTTCCATCACCAAGTGGGGTCTAGGTCCCCTCCTCTTAAATCTCGGTGAAAATAATGTTATGTTGACTTCTGAGCTGAGGTCATACATGGTGATGTAATTTCTACCTACTTCTCTCTGGAGATGTTTGCTCTTAGAACTCAGCCACCATACTGTGTGGAAGTCCAAGTTGCTCATGAAGAGGCCCATTTGGAGAAACCAAGCCTCCTGGCTCAAAGACATAGCTGACACCCCCCCAACCAACACCCAGTACCAACCTACCAGGTATGTGAACAAACCATCTTAAAAATGATCTTTAACCCCTGTTCACCCACCACAGATGGTACCACATGGAGCTGAGACAAGTTCTCCCTGAAAAACCTTTCAGAATTCAGATTTTGGAACAAACAAAATGATTCCTGTTGTTTTAAGCCCCTAAGTTTTGCAGTCATATTACATAGCAATGGATAAATGATACAGCGAGCAAACAGAAAATAACTATACAGCCAAATCAAACCTGTCATTCCATCCATCCCTAGCTATGTACGCTATGAGAAAAAACACCCAGTCATTACTATCCTTTAACATTTTATTATGGAAAACCTCAAACATAGAGAAAGTAAAGGAGTATCATGAACCCCTATGTACCCATCACCCAGTTTCAACACTTATCCCATTCTGGGAGTCTTCAAAGTTGTTCATGTTAACAATGATTTTCAAATAACACCATATTAAAGAAAACAGGAAATGATAGACAAAATGGATGAAAACATGCAAAATTTTAGTCAAAATGTATAAAAAAGGATCAACGGATATTCTAAAACTGAAAAATATACTGTTGGAAATTAAGAATTCATTTTATATATTTAACAGTAGACTGGACACAGCGTAAAACAGAATCAATAAACTTGAAGACAATCAGTGAAAAATATCCAAACTTGAGCACAAAGGGAAAAATAAGGAAAAAAACAAAACAAACAAAAAAAAACCCTAACATATTTATGATTGGAGTCTCAGAAGGAGAGAATTGGGTAGAAGCATTATTTGAAAATGATCAAAAATGTTCTAAAACTGATGAAAAATATCAATCAATAGAATTAGTATTTAAGTCAATAAATCAAGCAGGGTGTTTTGTTTTGTTTTTTAAATCAGCCTCTGTGCAAGAGTTGCAGGGAAATGATGCTCAGGTTTAAGATAGGTAGGTGAAATTCAGAAGAGGTTAAATATGCAGGGAATCCGTGATAAAAAAAAAAAAAAATTGTCTTCCAAAGCTTGCAGAAGATGGGTTTTAGAAGATTGCTAATCCTGTCAAATTGGGTCGGATGAATAGCTGTGCAGGCATATGAAGCACAATGGGATTCATCCTGATAGTCTCCTAGGGGAAGTGGGTAACCAGGTTAAGGCGGGAGTGTGGGCCCCAGAAAACTGCTCTCTTGCTCCTACTGCTAATGTGGTAGCAGAAGGGAGTGAAGGGCTCCTCATGAGAATATCACTTTTGGCAAAGGGCACTTCTGAGGGCCTCTCTTCTCTGGGAGCAAAGCAATGTGGTAGGCTGGTAAGCAAGGGGTGCGAGCACCCAAAGGAGGGACCAGGGATCCTCTTCCAGCTCCCTCACTCAATTATTCCCTCTACCCCTCTTTACTCCTTAGAAACCTCCACTTTCTGCCCACATATCAGTATCAGAACCGTTCTCACTTCCCACCCGGTCCCTCGGCCCATCCCTCAGACACTCTAAAAAGCTTAGTCCTTCACCCCTGCCCCTCCCTACTACATGTCCAGCAAATGCCTATCCTGGATGAAGTCAACTCTTATTTCTACACCTGCATCTGGCTTGCTGACTGCTACTTAAGAAAATCACACAATGGGGAAGATGAGTACCATGCTCTCTACATATTTTCAAATAAAATTGTATGGAAGTAAAACATGAATGAAACTCATCAGAAAAAAATTAAAACAATACAGATGTATATGTGGCAAAAAATTTTAAAAAAATAAAGCCATCCCCCCAAACATTTGCTGTAAAAAGTTTTGCATATGTTCTATACATGCAATGTCTTAAATGTAGCTAGATATATGTACATACATACATATATACACACATATATGAAATCAGAGTAGCTACATTGTAGTAAACACTTCTGGGGCAACTTGCATTTTTCTTCTTTTAAAATATGTCTTGGAGAGCTTTTCTTCTCAAAAAGTACTTATATACTTTATATACTATCCCATTCCCTTATTCATATGTAAGTTATTTACTATTTTCACAATAATGAATATCCTTGTACAGCTTTCTGGATACAGTGAAAGTCGATGCCAAAAGTGGATCCCTAGAAGTGAAATGTTTAGTCAAAGGGTATATGTATTTAACATTTTAATAAATACTTCTAAATTACCATTCAAAAGGGCTGTATCATATTGCCCTCCCAACTGCACAGGAGAGTTACTATCCCAAGCTGGGCTCTCAACACTGCCTGGCTCTCCTTCTCTTTCCTTCCCTAGACTTCTCTCCCCCTCAATCTCCACATATCTTATCTCTGCTCAAAACCCCCTCTGCAGCCTCCAACCTCACCCAAACGTACACATTCTTAGCAAATATCTCACCAAATATTTGTAGAGAAAATGGAAGTTACTTGGCTTCCTACCCCCAAAACAACAAAACCTACCCACCCCTCTGCTGTCCTCCTTCCTCCTGTTATAATGATGGGCTAGGGAACAGTCTCCTCGGGTTAGGGCAGTCCCAGTGGTGGGGTCCTTCCCCTCACAAAGGGCTGGCTACCTTCCGTCTAGAGGTCTCAGCGTCCACTGTCTGCTCAGCTTACCTGAAATCTATCTTCTGCCTCCATCAAACAGGCTCACCTGTGCCAAATCCACTACCCCTCCTCTTAGGTGACACTATTGCCCACTCTCTTCATGAAGCCACACGCTTCGGATTTTGCGCCTCTGTCTCTAGAACACTTCTTCCGCTCTCCTCCTCTGTCCTCAGGCCCCTCTTGCCCAGACCTTAAAGTTTGGAGTTTGCGGTTTCTGTCCCCGGGGCCCTGCGCTCTTTCTCCCCGCGACAGGTCACCTTTCCCCTCCTTTCAGCCACCATCACCCCCTCTGTCTTCTCCTCTCCGATCTGTATCTTCAGCCCAGATGGCCAGTCTGTTCAAGGCTGACTTCATCCTCTCCCATTTCGCTCCCTCTCTGGCCAAACGCTAGCCCCTCCTCTGGGAAATCTTCGGGTTCCTCTCCCTCATAACTCCGCCGCCACGTGGCTCCAGTACCTCGCAGACCTGAGGAATGTAGTTCTCCTTGAAGTAGTTCCTCAGCCGTGGGTTGGCCGTGCGTAGCGAGGCCATGACCAGAGGCCCCACTGAAAATCCCCGCCGACCCCGCGCCCCGCGAAGCAGGCGCCGCGCCCAGGCTAGGGGCTAGCGCGTCCCGGCGTTGCCCCGGCAACGGGGCGGGGCGGACGCGGCGCGCGCAGGCCCGCGCCCTCAAGGTCTGGGCAGCCGGGAGGGAGACGGGAGGAGGGCGAGCCTTGGGCCCGGCGGAAGGGAGAGGAAGTCCGCCTCCGGGCGGCGGCCGCGGCCACCGGTGTGTCCCCGCGGGGCGTGCAGTCCCTGCGGCTCTTCACGTAGTCCTGCCCCCCCCCCCGCCCCGCCTCTGCCAAGCTGCCGGGACGCTCGGGGGCCGCAGTGGGCGGTTTTACTGTTTTAGCAGGGCCGTTTCCGGGAGGCGGAGCTCAGACCCATTTCCTTTCTCCTCCGCGGGCTAGCGCTCGGGTACCTCCCGCGCCAGGGCCCGCGCTGCGCCCCAGCCCCAGCGCCAGCATGGGCGGCGCCCGGGCCGTGGGCTGGGTGGCGGCGGGTCTGGTCCTCGGGGCCGGCGCCTGCTACTGCATTTACAAGCTGATGCGGGGCCAGCGGCAAGGCGGCCGTGGGCTTCGGCTGCGCCCCTCGCGCTCCGCAGGTGAGGCCACAGGGTGCCCGAAAGGTGGCCGGGGACGGCGGACCGGGGCTGGGTGTTATCCCTGGGGTGAAGGTTGAAGACAGCAGCCGCTCGTAGCTCTCCCGTGCTCGCAGCCAAAGAAGCCGAACCCGGCGAGGGAGGGAGGCTCGTGAGCATGGCCAGGTCGAGAAGCCCAGGTGCAGAGGACGGATCATCCACATGATTGGGTGCGTGTAGGGTTCTGAGCCGCCCCCTGCCTCCACTTAGTTCAAAATCCCAGGATGAAAAGTTGCCCAAATTTTCCTGCCTGAGTGCGGCGTCACAGTGGAGGATTGGTTGGGTTTCTCAAAAGCATGTCAATTGCCCCTCTAGTTAAAGCTTGCTCCCGGCCTTTGTGTTACCAAAGGGATTCCGCCTGCCGTGGCCTGGGTGTTGCGGGGCCTGGAGCGGTGGATGAAACTGTGCATGAAGTTTCCCTGGGAGAAGTCACTATAGTGACTTCATATACAAAGTTGCAGAGAGATCCTGGAGATAACAGACATCGTTGTACATATCAGTTTGAAACAGTTGTCTGCATGGGGAAGGGAGTACCCTTCTGGCGAAGAAGTGCATGGTTACGTTGCCGTCCAAAAGTCGGTTGATGGATTCCGGATTCTGAGGATTTGCTGGATGTTCTGGAGGGAAAGTTCAGGTCATGGACGCTGTTACAGAAATAATTAAAAATAAAATCTCTTACCAACCAAGAAACTCCTCTCTACAAATATAGAAAAGAACTAAAGTTTTATTGTTGAATGAGCATTAAACTAGATTGCTGTGCCCATCCCAGGCAATCAGCTAATGGGATTGAAAAGACAGAATTCTCACCCCTTTATGTACCTAGGCAGATAAAATCTATTTCATATTACCTGCATGTTCTCAAGAAAAACAGTAACTTGTTCTTAAGAAAGGGCTTGATCTAGCACCATTTACACGTAGTTCATCCAAAAAACTGGTAATTGAGGTGGCTGTGTTAGCTAATTGCCTTTATCCAAAGGAAAAAGAAGACTTAGCATCTTTTTGATAAGCAGGTGGTTACAACACAGAGCCAGGTGCCAAGGCTAAACTCAGAGATCTGGGCTCCCTCTTTCTTGATGTTTACATTTCAAACAGATGACCCTAAAGCCCCTAAGAAAGACTTTCTTGTGTTGTAAACTTGCAAGAGGGTTACTTAGCTTTTAAAAACATATTCATTTATATTGAAAGAGACAGACAAAGGATTTACAGTTATAGCTGACTCTTGAACATGGGGGTTTTGAACTCAGGTTTACTTACATTGAGATCTTTCTCTGGTAATATGTACAGTTCTGTAAGTGTATCTTCCTTATGATTTTCTTAACATTTTCTCTAGCTTATTTTATTGTAAGAATATAGTATATAAGACATATAACATACAAAATATATGTTAACTGACTTTTCAGTAAGGCTTCCAGTTAATGGCAGGTTATTAGTTGTTAAGTTTAGGGGAGTCCAAAGTTATACACATGGATTTTCAACTGCTCTGGGGTTGGCACCCCTAAACCCTGCATTGTCGAGGGTCAACTCTACAAGTTTACTCAAGGAGATACTCGGAGAAAACAGTAGGGAGAAGGTCTGTTTCCCTTTTGGCACAAAGGAAAAAGCAGTTTTCATTTTATTTACCCTCACAAAGCCTAATTTGTTGTCTTTGTGTGAGAGAGATTTCTGGATTCAGATACCTCTCACACTGACGGGACCTGGTGAACACCAACAAAGTCTTACTTTTAAACTTAATTTTACCAGTTTCCAAAGTCACTGTTATCTTAGGTCAGGCAGCTTACAAAGTAAGTTGTTCATGG
Organism: Zalophus californianus; assembly: GCF_009762305.2. NCBI lineage: Eukaryota > Metazoa > Chordata > Mammalia > Carnivora > Otariidae > Zalophus > Zalophus californianus. Next base: position 20,821,893 of record NC_045606.1, on the reverse strand, counting down.
TCCCTTCTTCCTGAAGCTACATACCTTTATCTGAAGACTTGACAAGTACCCCTTTTTTCAGCATCATCTTTAGATTTCAGAAGATGACCTTTTTTGTTTTAATTGAGATATAATTGATATATAACATTATGTTAGTGATAGGTATACAATATAATATCGAATATAGATAATGTTTATATATTTGGTTAAATTTTATATATTTGATTCAGGTATTTGTATTTGTACATATTGCAAAATGATCACCACAGTAAGTTTAGTTGACATCTCACACCTCACATAGTTGTACATTTTGTTGTTGTTGTGATGAGAACTTTTAAGATTTACTCTCGGCAACTTTCAAGTATACAATACAGTATTGCTTGCTAACTGTAGTCACCAAGCTGTCCATTGCTTCCCTAAGATGTATTTATCCTTAAGTTTGTACTTCTCACCACCTTCATCCATTTTACACTCCCCCTTTGCCTGCCTCTGTCAACCCCAGTCAATCTGTTTGTATTTATGAATTCAGTTTTTTCGTTTTTCTTTTTTTTAGATTCGACATATAAGTGAGATTATTTAGTATTTGTTTTTCTTTCCTGTCTGACTTGTTTCACTTAGAATAATGCCCTCAGAGTTCACCCAAGTTGTTGCAAATGGCAGAAATATTCCACCATTTCAATATTCCATATATATATCTAGACCATATTTTCTTTATCCATTCATCCATCAGTGGACACTAAGGTTGTTTCTCTGTCTTGCTGTTATAAATAATGCTGCAGTGAACATGGGGATGCATACGTCTTTTCAAGATAGTGACTTCATTTTCTTCAAATAAATTCCCCGAAGTGGAATTGCTAGATCATGTGGTAGTTCTATTTTTAATTTTTTGAGGAACCTCCAAACTGTGTTCCATAGTGACTATACCAATTTACATTCGCACCAACAGTGCACCAGGGTTCCCTTTTCTTTACATCCTCACCAACACTTGTTATCTCTTATCTTTCGGGTTTTTTTGTTTTCCTCTCTCTGTGATACTGCCATTCTAACAGGTGTGAGGTGACACCTTATTGTTTTGATTTGCATTTCCCTGGTGATTACTGATGTTGAGCACGTTCATGTATCTGTTGGCCATTTATACGTCTTCGGAAAAAAATGGCTATTCAGATCCTGTGCTTTTTTTTTTTAAATGATTATTTGGGTTTTATTCTGTTGAGTTGCATGAGTTCTTTATATATTTTGGATATTAACTGCTTATCAGATATATGACTTGGGGATATTTTCTCCCATTCTATAGGTTGCCTTTTCATTTTATTGATGGTTTCCTTTGCTGTGCAGAAGTTTTTAAATTTGATACAGTCCACTTGTTTATTTTGTTGCTTTTGGTCTTGGTGTCAAATCTAAAAAAATCATGCAAAGACCTATGTCAAGTTGCTTACTGCCTATGTGTTCTCCTAGGAGTTTGATGGTTTGAAGTCTTACGTTCAAGACTTTATTATGAGTTGATTTTTGTGTATGATGTAAAATAGTGGTCCAGTTTCATCTTTTTACATGTGGCTATCCAGTTTTCCCAGTATCATTCACTGAAGAGACTGTCTTTTCCCCGTTGTATTTCTTTGGCTGCTTTGTCATAAATTAATTGACCATAGATGCATAGGTTTATTTCTGGGCTCTTGTGTCCCATTGATCTCTGTGTCTGTTTTTATGCCAATGCCATACAGTTCTGATTACTATAGCTTTGTAATGTATTTTGAAAGCAGGGCGCACAATGCCTCCAGCTTTGTTCTCAAGATTGCTTTGGCCATTTGGGGTCTTTTATCATTCCATACAAATTTTAGGATTGTTCTATTTCTGTGAAAATGCCATTGGAATTTTGGTAGGGATTGCATTGGATCTGTAAATTGCTTTGGGTAATATGGACATTTTAATAATATTAATTCTTCCAATCTGTGAGCATGAATAACTTCCAATTTATTTGTGTCTTCTTCAGTTTCTTTCATCAGTGTCTTACAGTTTTCAGTGTACAGGTCTGTGTACCTACCTCCTTGGTTAAATTAATTCCTAGGTATTTTGTTCTCTCGGATGTAATTGTAAATGGAGTTGTTTTCTTAATTTCTCCTTCTGATAGTTTGTTATTAGTGTATAGAAATGCAACTCATTTTCTTATATTGATTTTGTATCCTGCAATTTTGCTGAACCTGTGTATTCTCAGCTTTTTGGTGGAGTCTTGAGGGATTTCTCTATATAATATAATGTCGCCTGCAAATAGTTTTACTTTTTCCTTTCTGATTTGGGTGCCTTTTATCTCTGTTTTCTTGCCTGATTGCCCTAGCCAAGACTTCTGGTACTATATTGAATAAAAGTGGTGAGAGTGGACATCTTTATCTTGTTCTTGATGTTAAAGGAAAAGCTCTCAGTCTTTCACCATTGAGTTTGTTAGCTGTGGGTTTATCCTATATGGCCTTTGTTATGTTGAGGTACATTCCCTCTGTACCCTTTTAGTTGAGAGTTTTTATCATGAGTGGATGTTGGATATTGTTAAATGCTTTTCCTGCATCTGTTGAGATGATCATATGATTTTTATCCTTCATTTTGTTACTATGGTGTATCATACTGATCAATTTGCAGCTATTGAGCCATCTTTGCGTCCCAAGGATACATTCCCCTTGATCATGGTGTATGATCTTTTTAATGTATTGTTTGCTAATATTTTGTTGAGGTTTTTTACATCTGTATCCATCATGGATTTTGGCCTGTAATTTTCTTTCTTGTGTCCTTGTCTGATTTTGGTATCAGGGTAATACAGGCTTTGTAAAATGGGTTTAGAGGTGTTCCCTCCTCTTCTGTTCTTAGGAAGAGTTTGAGGATTGGTATTCTTTGAAGAATTTGGTAGAATTCATTAGTGAAGCCCTGTGGTCTTGGACTTTTGTCTGTTGGGAGATTTTTGATTACTGATTCAATCTCCTTACTAGTAATTGGTCTGATCAGATTTTTCATTTCTTCAATTCAGTCTTTGTAGGTTATGTATTTCTAGGAATTTTTCCATTTCTTCTAGATTGCTCAATTTGTTTGCATATAATTGTTCCTAATACTCTCTTACGATCCTTTGTATTTTTGTGGTATCAATTGTAATGTCTCCTTTTTAATTTCTCATTTCATTGAGTCCTCTCTTTTTTCTTGGTAAGTGTAGCTAATGGTTTGCCTATTTTGTTCATCTTTTCAGTAAACCAATTCTTAGTTTCATTGATCTTTCTATTGTCTTCCTACTCTCTATTTCATTTATTTCTGCTCTGATCTTTGTTATTTCCTTCCTTCTAACTTTGGGCTTTGTTCTTTTTATGGGTCCTTGAGGTGTAAAGTTAGGTTGTTTATTTGAAATCTTTCTTATTAATAATGTAAGCATTTAGCACTCTGTACTTCCCTCTTAAAACTGTTTTTGCTTCATTCCGTAAGTTTTGGTATATTGTATTTCTATTTCCATTTACCTCAATATTTTTTTATTTCTCTTTTGATTTCTTCTTTGACTAATTTTTCAGTAGCATGTTTAATCTCCATATGTTTGTGAATTTTCTGTTTTTCTTGTAGTTCTTCTAGTTCACTACCTTATAGTTGAAAAAGATGTATGATACTATTTCAGTCTTCTTAAATTTATTAAGACTTACTTTGTGGCCTACCATATGATTTATCCTGGAGAATGTTCCATGTGCACTTAAGAAGAACATCCTATTCTGCTTTTTTTTTTTTAAGATTTTAAAAAAAGATTTTTTTTTTTTAAGATTTTATTTATTTATTTGACAGCGAGAAAATACAAGCAGGGGGAATAGGAGAGGGAGAAGCAGGCTTCCCACAGAGCAGGGAGCCTGATGTGGGGCTCGATCCCAGGACCCTGGGATCATGACCTGAGCTGAAGGCAGACACTTAACCAGCTGAGCCACCCAGGTGCCCCCTCTTCTGCTTTTGAATAGAATGTTCTGTAAATGTCTGTTAAGTTCATCTGGTCTAACGTGTCCAGTGTTTCCTTATCAATTTTCTGTCTGGGTGACCTATCCATTGATGAAAGTAGAGTATTGAAGTTTCCTACTATTGTACTGGAAGTCTATTTCTCCCTTTAGGTCTGATTATATTTACTTTATATATTTAGGTGCCCCTGTGTTGGGTACATACATATTTACAAACGTTATATTAGATTGATCCTTTTATAATTATATAATTATCTTCTTTGTCTCTTAGTACAATCTTTGTTTTAAAATCTATTTTGTCTACTAAAAGTGTAGCTACCCCAGCTTTTTTTATAGTTTCCATTTGCTTTCCATTTGTATGGAATACCTTTTTCCCTCCCTTCATTTTCAGTCTTTGTGTGTATCCATAAAGCTGAAGTGAGTCTCTTGACAGCATATAATTAGTGCAATATTGTGATTTTGAATAAGAAATACATATTTATTCTTCATCCCCATTTCTGGCACAAAGCTTCTAAAACCCTCAGAATTTCCTAAGTGCCGTGAGCTATAAAGATATCTTTTGTTATGTTAATGGATGACTTGAACAGCACCCTAAGGTTGGGATCTTGTTGCCAGGGGAGCCAAACTTGTGACTAGAGGGTATTAAACTGTGCTCGCTTCAGCAGAAAATATACTAAAATTAGAGGGTAATAAACCTAGTAAGTAAAATTTTCTCTGAGTTCTATGAGCTGCTCTAGCAAATTAATTGGACTCAGGTTGGGGGTTGGTGAAATCTCTGATCTATACCCAGTTGATCAGAAGCCCCAGTGACAACTTGGGCTTGCCCCTGGCATCTGAAGGCGGGGGGGCAGTCTTTGAGAACTGAGCCTGTAACCTGTGGGAGGATTTGATGCAGGTAGATAGTGTCAGAATTGAGTGGAATTGTAGAACCAGCTGGTGTCCAAGAATTGCTTGATGATGTGGAAAAACTCACCATATGTTACAATGGATGACCAGAAACAGAATGTGAATTGGGTCTTTTTTATCCATTCAGCCACTCTAGGCCTTTTGATGGGAGAATTTAGTCCACTTACATTTAAAATAATTTTCAGTAGGTATGGACTTATTGCCATTTTGTTAATAGCTTTGTAGCTGTTTTGTAATTCCTTTGTTCCTTTCTTCTCTTGCTCTCTGGTGATGGTTTTCTGTAGTGGTGTTTAGATTCCTTTCCCTTCAATGTTTCTTTATCTACCGTAGGTTTTTGCTTTGTGGTTACCATGAGGCTTACATAAAACGTCTTGTAACAGTCTGTTTGAAGTTGATAATAACCAAAGTTTGAATGCATTCTAAAGCTCTACATTCTTACTCCCCCCACATACACACATTTTCTGTTTCTAATATCACAGTTCACATCTTTTTGTCTAATGTATCCCTTAACAAATTGTTGCACTGATAGTTATTTTTACTATGTTTTTTAGCTTTCATACTGGATTTATAAAAAAGTGATTTACCCACCACCATCACATTATTCAGAATTTAATTATTTTTTTTAAGATTTTTATTTATTTGACAGAGAGATAGAGAGCACAAGTAGGCGGAGTGGCAGGCAGAGGGAGAGGGAGAAGCAGGCTCTCCACCGAGGAGGGAGTCCGACATGGGGCTTCATCCCAGGACCCTGAGATCATGATCTGAGCTGAAGGCAGATGCCCAACAACTGAGCCACCCAGGCGCCCCAATAATTTGGTATGTATTTTTAGAAAGAAAAGGTACAGGGCTTCTGGGTGGCTCAGTCGTTAAGCGTCTGCCTTCGGCTCAGGTCATGATCCCAGGGTCCTGGGATCAAGCCCCACATCGGGCTCCCTGCTCGGCGGGAAGCCTGCTTCTCCCTCTCCCACTCCCCCTGCTTGTGTTCCCTTTCTCGCTGTGTCTCTCTCTGTCAAATAAATAAATAAAATCTTTAAAAAAAGAAAGAAAGAAAAGGTCTGCTTAATGTAAATCCTTTTCCTTAATTAACCTATACCTCTAGGCAAGTGTTCCATTGGATACATGTACCTGGTTTTTTAAAAGAAGAAACAGAAAATGTTCTGGCATGCAGTGCCTTACTAAGAAATACCGAGTGACCATTGGCTCATTTCTTTTTTTTTTTAAAGTAGGCTCCATGCCGAGCATGAAGCCCAACACAGGGCTTGAACTCACCACCCTGAGATCAAGACTTGAGCTGAGATCAAGAGTCGAATGCTTAACCAACAGAGCCACCTAGGTGCCCCCACTGGCTAATTTCTTAATGTCTATAAGCCTCAGTTTCCCATCTATAAATTGAGACTTATAATAGTATCTTTTACCAAAGGTTACTTGAAGATTAAATTAGATAAAGCACATGAAGTGCTTAAAACCGTGCCTGGCATCAGAGTGTGCATTCAGTATTGTTTAAAAAAAACTTTTAGGAGCGCCTGGGTGGCTCGTTGGTTAAGTGTCTGACTTCAGCTCAGGTCATGATCCCAGGGTCCTTTGATGGAACCCCACATCAGGCTCCACACTCAGCAAGGAGTCGGCTTCTCCCTCTCCCTCTGCCCCTCCCCCTGCTTGTGCTCTTTCACTTTCTCTCTCATATATATAGTCTTTTAAATTTAAAAAAAAATTTTTTAGGGGCACCTGGGTGACTCAGTCAGTTAAGGGTCAGACTGCATTTTAGCTCAGGTCATGATCCCAGGGTCATGTTATTGAGCCCCGTGTCAGGCTCATGCTGGACGTGGAGCCTGCTTAAGATTCTCCCTCTGTCCCTCCCCCCTGGTCCTCTACCCCTGTTCACACACTTGTGTGCCCTCTTAAAAAAAATTTTTTTAACTCTCATACTGATTTTAAATAACTCTGTTCTTCTGCAGAAGACTTAACCAATGGCTCATATGATGATGTCCTAAACGCTGACCAGCTCCAGAAACTCCTCTACCTGCTTGAGTCAATTGATGATCCTGTAATTACTGAAAGAGCTTTGGTCACTCTGGGTAACAATGCAGCCTTTTCAGCTAACCAAGTAAGTACCTCATCTCAGAATGGGCGCCTCCCATTCTTACACACTGGCAGTTAATTGTGACTCTGATAAGGCATTTAATCCCGGAGCCTCACTCTCCTCATCTGTACAGTGTGGGGATGTGTACCTACAGCATAGTGTTTGTTTGTTTCTGAAAAGCAAGGCCGAATAGTGACAATCGTATTCCTGGGATTCTAGATCCCTAGGAATTGGTCACATTTGTGATAAGTGTGATCTACTCCACTTAGCATTGCGTGGCCTTTTAAATTATTTAAAATTCAGTAGTGTTGCAGGAGAACAGTGAAAGCATCTCTAACATTGAAGAACATACTTTCCATTTTATATAGGTCTTGAGGGTGGGGTTCTGATGCATGGGGGCCATGGGCCATTAACAACCGCTAACCAGTGTAAGCGGCTTCTACCAGTAGAGATTTAACACCAAGTCTAAAGCACTTAATTTGAATGCTTCCTTCTCCCCGTGGAGAAAGCGTTTAAAAAAAAAATAATTGTAATGATTTTCAGCTGATGCCTTTTGTTGACTTTGTCATGAAAACAAAATTATGTTGAATTTATACTCTTTCAGTCAAGTATTTTCCAGCATGGCAAGGTTTACCGTAAAGCTCTTGAGATTTATAGGGAGATTTAAAGGATATTTGTTGATTACCTGTATTCTTTCTTTTGCAAGTGACAACCCAACTTAAATTGTTTTAAACCAAAAAGGGAAAGTACTGAGCTCAGTTAACTTGGACATCCAACAATGGCCCTGGCTTCAGGCACAAATGAAAACAATTTAAGGTTACAGAGAGCATGATCAGAGCTCTCCCTCCCTCCATCTTTTGGCTCTGCTCAGCCCTGTTCCTTTTTGTGTATTGGGCTTTTTTTTTTTTTTTTGTCTCTCTGGCCACAAAGAGGTTTTCATCACCGGGATGGACAGAAAGCCCCTGGTCTCCAAAGCCTTCATCCCTGTGGCTCATGATCCAAATGGTGGAGTTGCTCGGCCAGGATCAGGCGCCAGTCCTTCGGATGAGATGCTGTGCTAAGGCACCCCCGAGCTCTCGGGAGCATCCCACAGCTGAACAGCAGGGATGGATGGGAGCACATTCAGCCAGCAGCCCCATCGGGGACTAGATGGGAGAGAGGAGGTGCTCTGCCCCAGTGGGGAGAGGTGCCACACAAACAAAAACAACAGATGGTGACTAATTGGAGCCGTTTCTGATGCCATCGCTTTAGATCCTCTGAAACAAACTGTAGGGATAATGGATCCATAGTCACTGGTTGAACAAGCACTTTCCTGGGCAATGGGAATCAGTGTCTCGTCATAAATTATAGTGCCTTGATCTGCCTTAATAGGATAGTTCTTTTTTTTAAGATTTTATTTATTTGACAGAGAGAAACATAGCGAGAGAGAACACAAGCAGGCTCCCCACTGAGCAGGGAGCCCGATGCGGGGCTTGACCCAGGACCCTGGGATCATGACCTGAGCCGAAGGCAGACGTTTAATGACTGAGCCACCCAGGCGACCCTTAATAGGATAGTTTAAAAAAAAAAAAAACTGTTTTCTAGTAATCACAAATTCTTAGGAAGAACGTGGGATTGCACAGGGAGTTTCTTTTTGTCCCAGTGCTGAGCCACTCTTGATGGTAGAGTAGGGTTTGGGGCTGTTGGTAAAAAGTGGATGACGCCAGGATACTCTTTCATTCTTTTTCTCATAGAAGGGCATGTTTTGTCCTGACAGGAGTAATTCTCAGCTTATTTTTCTTGTACGAATTGAAGCAGTTAATGTATCGTTCAGTTGGGGCCAAAGGTGCAGAATAGCATAGTGTTGCCACCGATTGTGAAAATTCCCCAGATTATTTTTTCTTTGAAAATTTGGGCATCATTTCACAAATTCTGTAGAACTCTAATTCTTCAAGATGTTGAAAGGTGCTTCCCCCAAATCCACCCCCCCACTGAGAAATGACCCTCTTTTTTTGTGTACAGTTTATGGAAATACTCTATTCAGTGCTCCCCTCTTGGAGATTCCCAGCACTCATGAACATAGGAATGCTTCACAATAAAGAAGTGTCTACATTTATACCCAGAGTTTCTCAAACTTACCTACCTAACCGCAGAACCTCCCTTGTCTTAATGGAACGTCTATTAACATCTTGGAGGGGCACCTGGGTGGCTCAGTTGTTAAGCAGCTGCCTTTGGCTCGGGTCGTGATCTCAGGATCCTGGGATCAAGCCCCGCATCGGGCTCCCTGCTCAGCGGGGAGCCTGCTTCTCCCTCTCCCACTCCCCCTGCTTGTGTTCCCTCTCTCTCTGTCAAATAAATAAATAAAATATTTAAAAAAAAAAAAAAACATCTTGAAGGATTTGTATTATTCCAAAGAATACATTTTAGCAAAATGTTACTTTAGTATCCTAAATCATAACATACTTTTCCAAATGTGTCTGTAATAGAAAAGTTATTTCAAAGTAAAATAATTTGTCCATAAATTGCTTTGAGATCATTTCAGTAGCTCTACAAATCTTCATTGTAGATCTCCAAGCTATAGTTTTTAAACAATTATATATCTTAATTTATTTTCAATCTATTTTCTTTACCTTTAAAATTATAGAAAGCAATTTTTTAAAATAAGAATTACAGATTATGCATAGGAAAGGTATTTCCAAAGAGTCATTAATTTTTATTTGTATTTGTGGATGCAAAAAATTTGATGAAGGGAGTATGTATTGAAGTGATGGTCCTGTTTTTTCCCCCTCTTAGGTCATTATTCGTGAATTGGGTGGTATTCCAATCATTGGAAGCAAAATCAATAATCCCAACCACAGTATTAAAGAGAAAGCTTTAAATGCATTGAATAACCTGAGTGTGAATGTTGACAATCAAGTCAAGATAAAGGTAAGTTATCTGAAATTGCAAGTGACTAAGTTTTCTATAAATGAGAGAAAACAACCATAGGGTTAGTGAGGACCTCCATCACCTCACATAGTTACCCTTTGTGTCTACATGGTGAGAACACTGACGATCTATTCTCTTAGCACCTTTCAAGTATATAATACAGTAGAGTCACCCTGCTGTACATTAGATCCCGGAACTTATTCATCTTGTAACTAGAAGTCTGTACCTTGTGAGCAGATCTCCCCGTTTCATGTATCCCTCCACCCCAGAAGCTACCATATCACACTCTTGTCTCTGTGAGTTTGGCTTTTTTAGATTCCACATATAAGAGATATCTCTAGTATCTGTCTTTCTCTGTCCTATTTCACTTAGTGTAATGCCCTGAAGGTCCATCCATTTGTTGCTAATGGCAGGATTTCCTTCCTTTTTATGGCTGAAAGTTTTCCCATTGTATACACAGACCACATTTGCTTTATTCGTTCATCTGTCAACACAGGTTGTTCTTGTGTCTTGGCTATTATGAGTAGTGCTGCAGTGAACCTGAGGGGTGCGTATAGCTTTCCAAATTATTCTTCTCAAGGTCTTCAGATGAATACCCAGAACTGGAGTTGCTGGATCATATGGTAGTTTGTATTTTTAATTTTTCGAGGAACCGCCATACTGTGTTTCATAATGGCTGCGCCAGTTTACATTCCCACCAGCAGAGCACAAGGATTCCTTTTTGCCACATCCTCGCCAGCACTTGTTGTCTTTTTGACAGTAGCCATTCTAACGGGTGTGAGGTGATATTGTGGTTTTTATTTGGATTTCCCTAATGATGAGTGATGTTGAGCATCTTTTCATGTACTTATTGACCATTTGTAGGTCTTCTTGGAAAAAATATCTATTTAGGTCCTCTGCCCGTTTTTTATGGAGAATAAGGCAGGGGAAGGAGGAATCTGAACCAGCCAGTAAGAGCTGCATTGGGCTTTTGAATTTGGGATTCACTTTAATCCAGCTGTGGTGAAGGAACCTGGCCAGAGTCTGATAATATCAGCAGATAAATAAAACAAATTAGGAACTTATGTTATTTCAACATTTATTGAGCTTCTGCTCTGTGGTACAGAGTTTAGAAATGAACATGATTAAATCTTGTTTTAAGAAAGCTAGAAGGAGAGAAAAGGCAAGTCCATAAATAGGTGTGATGCAAAGTAGAACATGATGAAGTACTTTCAGGAAAAATGTAAAACATTGTTGAGTACATGGAAAGGAGAGATCTCATCCAAAAGTTTTGTAAAAGGTTGAGTGCGGCTTGGCTCTAAAGAATGTCTAAGGTTTTGGGGCGTCTGACTTTTGGTTTCGGCTCAGGTCATGGTCCCGGGGTCCTGGGATGGAGCGCCTGTCAGGCCCCACGCTCAGCACGGGGTCTGCTTGTCCCTCTCCCTCTGCTCCTCCTTCTCTCCTTCCCTTCCTCTCCCGGGAATAAATAAAATCTTAAAAAAAAAAAAAAAAGGAATGTCTAATGATTCTACAAGCAGAGTTGGGGAAGGAGGGAATTCCAAGAGAAAGCAGAGCAAGGGGAGGTAGGCACAGCCCCAGAAATAACTGAGCTGGTCCACTTGGTGATCTTGTTGCTAAACGTGAACCGGTGAAAAGACTCAAAGATAATAAGGATCTAAATGCTCGACACATTTTGGGAAATGCTTTGAAAGGCATCAGCATCTTATGAAAATATATGATTTATAAAGAGCTGAGGAAATGGCATTTTTTTTTGAAGGACAGATGTGTGCTGAAATTGTGGCCAAAGAGAACCAGGTGGCTCGTAAATGTCATTTAGCTCTGACCAAGATTAAAAATTTAATCTCTCTTTGCTTTACTGCCATTATTCTAGTTTCTGTGGCAACATGGATACTTTTGGATTTTTTTCTAAAACTTAATACTGGCCTATGGGACAGTTGGTCATTTCTTAGCATTTTATATTAGGAACTTTTTCTTAATCAGTTAGAATTTTGGGTGGAGTTTTTAGTTAGGTGAATAGTAATTATCTGTGAGACATAATTTTTCCAAGCTGGAAAGATCCTGGCCAGAAATAGAAAACAGTGTCAGAAAAGTTTCCATCACAGTGGGTTTCGTTCCGTCATGTGTGAAATAGGAGTGTTGCGGGCATTGCATTATGTTTTGCCAGTGGTGGTCACCAGTGTCAGGAAGGCGCAGACCATATACCTGGGTAAACGAGAAAATTGGGCCAAAGATAGTTTTGCCTCTGCTTACTTTTGATAGAACTAACCCTAGAGAAAAATTCTGTTTCATTTTGACCCCCCTATTCTTCTAACATGATGCAGTTCCTCGACCCTGTTGTTAAGGTACTTACCGCGATGCAGAATGGCCACACAGGTCTTCCTCCTCTATACTCGTGCGTCCAAAGCAGTTGACACAGAAGGGAAGACTGAGCTGGGAGGCCCCCAACAGTTGAGAGCCCCCTGGTGTTGAGAGCAGGGTCTCTGGAGTTGGACATTGCTCCTCCACCAGCTGGCTTAATATGGGGCGAGGATCCGAGTTCCTTGAGGACTTGTCCTTGTCTGTAAAATGGCCATTAATAACACCCACCGCATTAGAGGCATCTTCCGGAGTAAGTGAGGTGTATTTGTAAAATGCTTGCACGTTGCCTGGCATTAACAAAGGTAGCTTTAAAAAAAAAAAAAAAATCACCAAAGTTTGAGGGCGGGATAGAAACGCCATCTTTTTTGAGGAGCCAGCCTCCCCCTGAACAACTGTCCTCCTCTGCTGTGCAGAAAAGTTACTGTGTCATAGACAAACTTTTGGAGATTCTAAGATGCTCACTTTTTCCCCACACCTCTAGGCTTACATCTGTCAAGTCTGCAAGGATGTCCTCTCTGGGCCCCTGGACTCTGCTGTACAGCTGGCTGGGCTGAGATTGTTGACCAACATGACAGTTACCAACGACCACCAGCACATGCTTAGCAAGTACATCACAGACCTGTTCCATGTGCTGCTTACAGGGAATGGAAGTACCAAGGTACGAATGAAGCCGTTATGACTTGGGAGTACAAAGAGCTGTTGCATCAAGCTTATTAAGATTGGAATTGAATTTCTAAGTTCTCCACCTTAAGTTGATATCCCTCAAAACGCACGTTTAAAGTTCATTTTTAAAAAAGCCTTTTTGTGAGCCCAAGAAAGTAAATTATTTTTATCTCCCAGTAATCAATTTCAAAATGAATTAGTGAAAATGTGTTATTTCACTTATCAGTAGATTGGCATCCATTTGCTCTTCTGAAAATGAGTTTACCTTTTACTAAAGTGATGTAGCTGGCTTCCCCTCCACACCAGGTTTAATTATACACAATTGATTAAAAGGGGTCTTTGAGGGATAATGCTGGTTAATTGAGTTTTTTGCTCACCTCCAGGTTAGAAACATTTTTTTGATTTAGCCATTTGCAGAAAAAATCTTTTGAAAACTACTTTTAAGTTAGTAATGCATGTCTGAGTGCTTTTTTTTTTTTAAAGATTTTATTTATTTATTTGACACAGAGAGAGACACAGCTAGAGAGGGAACACAAGCAGGGGCAGTGGGAGAGGGAGAAGCAGGCTCCCGGCCGAGCAGGGAGCCCCATGCGGGGCTCGATCCCAGGACCCTGGGATCATATGAAACCTGAGCCGAAGGCAGACGCCTAACGACTGAGCCACCCTGGCACCCCTGGGGGCTTGATTTTAACCAGTTACAAAGATGTAGGAGGCAACAGAGATTGTCCTAATTAGGTAGGATCTCAGGAGACACCCCGTGAAAGTAACTTGAGTAAACCTCTCCTATTAGTGGGCATTTTTCTCAAGTGCCATTTTTCAAGAAATAGCATAAAAACAGAAGGTAGACTAATCTAAGGCTCTGATTAGTTGGGTTGGTCTTTCATCAGCGTTTTACTATATTGGTCTGTGTTGTCTGGCACAGGTGAGAGAAAAACGCAGAGCATTTTAGAAGGACCACACTCCAAATATTCAACATCACTGAGGTTATTTCTGGGGTTACCAAATGTGGTTACAGGAGAGCCTCACTATAGCCCTTTTAAAATTTGTTCTGGGCTTTCCACATTTCCAGTAGCCAGAGTTAGCTGGATCTGGATGTACCCAAAGGCATTCAAAATTAAATGTAATAATCTTATTAGCAATATTTTTGAAATATGCTCCATCCATAGGCAATTTCCAAAACACATGCGCCCATCGACATCTCTCTATCCAGTGGAACAAGGTAACTTCCAGCCTCTGAGGCCCCAGGGAAACTCTTACCTCTACCTCATAGCATCACAAATATAGGACAGATTTCTTCTGCCTGTGTCTGCAGCTGCTTTACCAAAACCTCAGGAGGAACAAGGAGTTCGGAGCCAGGCGAGTCTGGCCTTGGGGCCATATGGATCTGTCTCAGACATGGTTTGTGTTTCAATATATTTTATGACTTCTTAGAAGATGACTCATACCACAATAGTATGTTCTTTTTTTGTTCTGTTTTTCCATTCCATTGCCTGGTACGGCATTTCTAGGATAGAAAATCTGCTTTTTTGGTCTGTCTGGGAACCTGACCACCAATTATAACATTGTTTCTCCATAAAAAATGAGTGTAAAGTTCCAAGTTGCAAATGAACTTTTGGACAGTAATCCATTTGTGAGAAAATCTACCCGTTTTAGATATTTTCTTAGTAAATAACCACCAAAATGACTTTTTAGAAATCTTATTTTTAGGGGCGCCTGGGTGGCTCAGTCGTTAATCATCTGCCTTCGGCTCAGGTCATGATCCCAGGGTCCTGGGATCGAGCCCCGCATCCAGCTCCCTGTTCAGTGGGAAGCCTGCTTCTCCCTCTCCCACTCCCCCTGCTTATGTTCCCTCTCTCGCTGTGTCTCTCTGTCAAATAAATAAAAAAAATCTTTAAAAAAAAAAGAAAAATCTTATTTTTAATAAGAGATCTCAGTGTACTATAACAACCTTTTGGGCGCAACACTGATTCGTAACCAAATATAAATAATGGAAGATTAACATCAATAATTCTTGTGTTAATAAAACTGCAATGAGAGCAAAGAAAACTAATGGCTTAAAATAAATGTCATGGAGTCACCATGAGACGGCACATGTGATAAGAGAGAGGACTTAACATGGTTCAAACCAAAATACTACACAGCTGTCCCCCGCTACCCGGATCTAGGGCGTTCCCATGAAACCTTTCCTAAGCCAAAATGGCGTGAAGCACAGCAGCACTTACCATTAATTTATATGGACACATTTTTGAGCGTTCCCAGAACCCCCCCACCCCCCCCCAAAAAAACCTCTCTCAGACTTTTCTGATAGCTTGGAACATATCTTGCGAACAGATGCACCAAGTAAATCAAGATAAGCGCAGATGTTCACAGACACAGTTCAAAGATCTGGCTGCTTGATGCTGACATGCTGAGTGTACTTCTGGGGGGGTGTTGCCCCCCTCAACGCTCGCTGCAAACAGACACCCAATGCTGTTTTCTTTTTTCTTTTTTTGTAAAAATGAAAATCCTGTTTGGATTTCTTTTGGTTCATCGAAACAGGTACCAATAACGTAGATCTTTTATAAAAGGGAGGTGGCATAACACAGACATTCAAAAAGCAGGAGATACCTGCAGTTGTGCTCTGTAAATTATTTTCCCATGTTTCACTCCCTTCCGGAGCATAGCAACATGGAATTTTAATTCAGGCTCCTAACTGAATTATTATGAATAATGACGGTTCCCTGGTTATAAACCTGCCCGCGTGGGCCACGAGGGGGCCTTGTGGATTTTGACTTCATCCAGACTTCTGTCCTAGGTTTCGGACCTTCCTGTTTCAGAACTCTTGTCTGTTTTCTTAATCCAGACTTCACTAACATTGGAGACAAGTGTTTATTCCTAACACCTATTCTTTTTGCTGGCGGCCAGTCAGGCCAGACCAGATCCGCACAAACGTTTAGAAGTTGTCTTTCCTCTCTTACCTTAAGAGGCTCTAATCCTAAAGAATATCTGTTTGAAAAACATGATCTCTGCCTAAACAAACTGTTACCAGGGGTTTCTGCTGGGGGGGAGGGGGTGGGATGGGCAGATAGGATGGTGGCTTTTGTTTTCACCCTGGTTCCCCTCTGCATGGTTTGAAATTTATCATGACCATGTATTAATTTCATAAAACTTTTTTTAAATAGTTGATTAATTAAGCAAAGCCTTTTATCCTGCTTAACAAGTTAGTATGTACAACATGATCAAAGGAATATGTGAGTATATAGGTGTGTAAAAAAACCAGAAAGAAAATAACAAAACTTAATATTAAGTGATTGGTTTTGGTCACGGAAGTAAGAGTGAATTTCCTTCTCCTTTGTGCTAATCACTTTTTTAAAAAATGTTCTATAGGGAGAAGCGCCTGGGCGGCTCAGTTGGTTAAGTATCCAACTCTTGATCCCAGCTCAGGTCTTGATCTCAGGGTCGTGAGTTCAAGCCCACGTTGGGGCTACTTAAAAATAGATAAATAATAAAAATGTTTTACAGGAAACACACAATGCCTTTTTCATAAAAAAAGGTTTTCTAAAATAAAGATCTGGATTCCCTTCCAGGTCTAGTAGAGAGCACATTTGTCCCTCCCCGCTCCTCACTTCGTGTAACTTCAAGTCTCTTGTATAAAGTATAGCTTTGTATGACCTGTGTCTTGAAACAGGAATTCTATTTGAATGTCATTATTACAGTAGTTACCCACCCCCACCCCCCAGTCCGTGGTTGCACTTTCCACGGTTTGTCACCTGCTGTCAGCCACAGTTGGGACGCAGATGATCCTTCTGGCTTACCGTCAGCGGCTTGGGGCAGCCCAACACGGCGTCACACCACCTGTCCTTCACCTCCCTTCACCTTGTCACAGGCATTTTATCATCTCCCAAGAAGGGAGAGCACAGAACAATAAGATATTTTCAGAGAGCGTGCTCCCTTCAGCAGCATATATACTAAAATTGGAAAGGTATTTTGAGAGACCGCTTTCATATAACTTACTACAGATTACTGTAATTGTTCTATTTTATTATTGTTGTTAATCTTACTGTGAATAATTATAAATTTTAGCATAGGTATGTATGTATGGGAGAAAACATAGTATATATAGGGTTCGCTGTTATCCGTGATTTTAGGCCTGTTGGGGGTCTTGGAATGTATCCCCTCGGAACGATAAGGGGGGGACTTACAGTACTGACCAGTTACGTGATAGGAATTTTGATAGTTTAGCTCGTCAGCTCTAAGTTAACATTTGTTTGCTGATTATTACTGCCTATTTAAAGGATTTACAAAATTTTTCACATAAAAAACTCAAAGGTTCATAGTAACCTACTAAAAAGAAAAGGACCATATGTTGATCTAGTCTTGGTAACCAAACTGTTCCAAGATCTTCATACCTTAAATAGAAAGAAACCAGGCTTGGAGAGATTCCTTTTTTTGTTCCAAAGATCATATTTCACTTACTGGTAACGGTAATAAAGATCATTTATGTAACATAACGTTAAGCCTATTACCCTGAGTTAGGCGGCGAGGCGGGTAGACAGTGAGACAGTCACCATCTTCTCCCTAACATGGAAAAATACGGTTTCTCTAACTCTGCTGGGTGAGAAGTGCTCCGGGAGTGTGGTAGAGGAGAGGACGCCGTGGGGTAGAGAATTGGAGCCCAACGGTGAAGCCCGGGCCGGACTTTAAAACGTGGACGCAGTGAGAGGTTGGTGTGCGGAGGAGAGCAAATCCATGCTCGCTGGTCTGAAATAAACCAGTAGGATTCTTCTTTCAGGTTCAAGTTTTGAAACTGCTTGTGAATTTGTCTGAAAATCCAGCCATGGCAGACGGACTACTTGGTGCCCAAGTAAGTAGCTGACATGTTTGTTTTATAGGTATACAAATATATATAGATTTGGACAGATCTAGAAAGATTTATCCCAAAGTGTTAACAGAGATTATCTGTGAGGGGCACAGGGGTTTGTTTTTTGCCTACATGAATTTGATAAATTTTCTGTAATGAACCAATTTTACTTTGAAAAACTCATTTTGGAAGGGTCCTCCCTAACAACCATAAATCATAAATGTGACCGCATCTCTTCCCCTTGACGTGGTTGTGTTCGCATGTCTCTTCACGGGTGCTGAAACACTAATCCCCAGGACGCGCCACACGCTGAGCCGAGGGCCAAGGACACACCAGTGAGCACACTCATGCAGCTTATGAGGACAAAAACAAACGAACACAAGAATTAAGAGCTAAGTGTTCTGAAGGAAGCAAAGGTGGTGTGGACACCAAATGGGCCTCCACTCCTGTAAGGGAGGGACCCGCTCCTCCCTGCACCCCAGCCCCACAGGGTACAGTGGGCAGGCTGTGTCTGGGGAATTGAGGAGCCCCCAGGAAGACTGGATGATGGACCTTAAAAAGGGCATGGGAGTTGTTCCCAATGACTACCTTCTAGGACTCCAAAAAAATAGTACTTTTCAGCTAAAACAGTGAAACCTTTTTTCCATTAGTATAAAGTATAAGGGTGCATAAGGTTTTACATTGATGTTAGGCGATTTTAGGGATAATTTTCTATGACCAGGTTTTTTTTTTTTTTTAATCAATATAGTTTTAAAATGTGAAAATACACATGAAAAATGTTTTCATAAATTATTAAAATAACACGGTTTCCTCTTTCAGGTGGACGCCTCATTTCTTTCCCTTTATGATGGCCATGTGGCAAAGGAGATTCTTCTTCGAGTTCTTACACTCTCTCAGAATATAAATAACTGCCTCGAAAAAGAAGGCTGTTTAGCTATTCAGCCTACTTTCCCTAAAGGTTCCCTGTTTTTCCTGTTATATGGAGAAGAATGTGCCCAGAAAATGAGAGCTTTAGCTGCACACCGTGATGCGGATGTGAAGGAAAAGGTAACAGTCCTACCCAAGTTCTGACTGGTCCCGGTTTTCATGTTCCCTCTTACTAAGGGAGCTGAAATTCGTCCAGCTGCTGAATCTAAACAGTGAATATCACATTTCATCATTAACACAGCTAGACCCTGCCATGGTCTTCCGGTTTATTTTGAACCACTTTCTTGCTATCAGATGAATGGAAGAGCTTGTTCTGACCCCATTTCTTTTCATTTTGCCATTTGCTGAGTTTACTTCAGTTACTTCCTCGACGTGACAGGACAGTTGCCTTCTTTATGTGTGAGCTAACCTTGCACCCGTCTGAGACAACATGTGTGTGCGACTGGCTAGTTGGTTCAGGGCTGCTGCAGGAACGACCCTGTCCTTGTGCTAGTGAAGCGTTCCTGAGTCTTCGAGGCCACCGGCCAGGCCAGCCATAGTGCTCCCGGAGGTCTAATCCCCGTCCTCCCGACTCCCACCGGGTGTGCCAGCCTGTGAAGATGCAGTGTGTGGCGGGCCGGGATCGATCGGAATGTCCATCCGTAAGCAACTGGTTAATCTGTTTATCTCATCTTAAAAGAAACAAGGAAATCTGAACATGCTCATGTGGAAAGGCATCCAGAAAATGTGGATGTGTTTTCTAAATGAAAACTATGCTTCTATCGAGAGAACAGTTTCTAGAACCATACCCAGATTCCCGGGAGTGGGACTGAGGAAAGGATTTTTCTATGTATACCTTCTTCTAGCATTTGAATTTTTTAACCATCAGTGTAAATTTTATAATTTTTTTAAATAAAAAGGAAAAAACAAGGTTATACACATTTTCTCTTGATAGTACTTTATTCATTAATTTTCATCCATATTTTACTTAGCTGAGATTTTCATACATTGTAAATTTTAGTCATTATAGTGTCACAATAGCTTATGGAATAAAAATACTATTAATAGATTTCATTTCAGCCAGGTCTTATTCCAGTTCCTCACCATCACCATGCTCAGTACTAGGTATATATCAGTATGCAAGCAGCAGCGTTCCTACTCCAGGTATTTAAGGCAAAGCTGTACAAGTACGTTAAATTTCATTTGTAAATACATGGATTTCCACAGGAAGTCACAAATCCTCAAACAGGCAGGGTTAGCCTGATACAGAAATCAAACTTGCAAGAAATATTTTTACAGTAGAAAAAGGATTCAGTATTCAGGTGAAACCAAGGACGTTCCCAGCTGGCTACAGCATTGATGGGTAAATGCTGGCTATAGGTTTGCATCGCTGACAAAAGTCCTAATTCCCTGAAAGGCACACTTCTTATTAACGAATTTTTTAATCTGCCTCCTTATTTAATGAAAACACATAGTCAAAATGGGCACAGAATTAGAAAGTAGGATTTGGCTTTGATGGGCTTCAGCAGCATTGGATTATAAAACCCCATCTCTCTTCTCTTCCTCTGTTTTTAGTTTGAATAGCTAATCCCATTTCCTGGAAATCAGAGCGTTGAGTTTGAAATGTCAAAATGCTAGAGAAAAAGGGGGAGTCCTTTTTAACTACCTTAAAAAAATTACAAAGTGAAAGTGCAAAATAGATCTTCATCTCTGTAGGTCAGGGCACATCTTGGTTTTTACTGGGTGAGATTTCCCACAATGAGTGATCCCCTCCCCCGGCTCTGGGCAAGGAGGAACATCTTTACCACAGGAGAAAGGGACTTGTCAGTAAAATCTCACAGGTTCCAATGGCTGCTGGCTAATCAAAAGAGCAAAACGAAACTGATCAGAGAAGACCAAGTGAAAGGCATTACGCCATACTTAGACTGAATGGAGGCAAGAGAGTGGATTTGACTTATTTTTCAAAATTTGGTGTTGCTTTTGTACGTAAACCCTTCAAAAATGTAGCTAAGTGAAAACATGGAAGCCACGCAAATCGAGCGCGATTCTACGAGGAGAGATGAAGCTCCATGCAGTTCTTCGCGAACAAAATGTCAGCATAGAAAGAAGGTGAAGGGTAATAAAAATTAAAGCTAGAGAGCAGGCCTAGAAAAACACGGCAGGCCCAATTAAGCAGAACTAGAACATAAAGTGCTCAGAGACCCGCAGTGACACGGTATATGTGAATGCAGAAATCGTGTTAAGGCCATTCATGGAGAAGACGAAATTAAGACGAACTTGGTCTGCTTCACAGAGCAGAGGTAAGAGGTGAATTCTCAACGCGGCATGCAACAGCAAGGAAGGCGACCACACAGGTGAGCGTTAGGGCACCAGCCCCGCACCCACCCCCTCCCCCCAAGCTCTTCCACCATCAACCTACCAGCTCCATTCCCACCTGCTTGCCAGAATGTTCCTTTGGAGTGACAAGGTTTAGGGTTGTTCCGTTGGTTTTTTCCTGAAGGTTATTTTATGGGGAAATTGTGCTTAAGTGCCCCAAATCACATTCACATACATTATATTCACATTTCCCCTGGACTGATTTGCATCGCTGTAAGATAAAGATCATTGACATTTATTTTGGCTCTTACCCTCCAGATTTACAAAAGGAGATAAAGTTGTCAGTCCTCAGGGTTCAAATATATATGCTTGAATCTGCAGCAAGAACAAGACACTATCAAAAGCAGCCATGAGCCTGTTTTCAGCTTTCAGATCTACCGATCTATATCAGGCAGTGAGGTCTTAAGAAATAATGTTCTCCCTTAGAGTCTCAAAGTGCTTTAAAAAAAAAAATCACTTCACATTTTTTGGAGGTAGGTCAAAAATGTCCTCTTGTTCCACATGAGGAGACTGAGGCACAGTGAGCATAGGTGATTTGTGGCAGATACACACAAAATCTGTGGTGGAAGCGGGATTAAAACTGAGATTAAGTGGCTAACAGGTGGCGTGCATATATATGTATGTGCAAATAGGATAGATTACCACTAGGGCAGCATCTGGTGTAGAAAACCTATTGTGATTATTCTGTGTGAATAAAGTTTACTTCACCGAGCCTGGGGAGCGGGAAGACAGGCTGGGCCTCTGATGTACCCGATCGGCTCTGATGAAAGGTTCAGAGCAGTCAAGTGACCACAGAGCCCTTACAGGACTGAACTCGGGTCAGCTAATTCCCAAAAATCACCATTTCTTTTTTAACTGCTAGTATTCCACACTAGCTTACTCAAAGCAGAATCGTGCTTAGAGGTCATCTAATATAAAAATATAAGCCATCTGAATCCTGTAAAACATATTTATAGACCTTATTGATATATTCATGGTTGGAGCTAAGAAATGAGGAGGGAAAATGAGTAGATGGAGGGAAAATGGAATACAGAGAATTATTTAAGATCTGCATTTATCTTTGTAAAATATTTCCTGGCAGCTATCTTTGTGCTTAGCAGGTCTGACTTTTAGATTAAAAATAGAAAATGTCACCAATCATGTCCTCATAACCACCCCCTTTCCCTGCCCCTGTCCAGCTCCGCTTCTGATTCGGGACTGTAGGCGTGAAACAGAAAATACTCTTCCTCTTTTAAAAAATTAAGTCTTTAAAAATGGGAACTTCGCCCAACCTCCTATGTTTCTGTGCTTAAAAAAATAAATCACTTAACATGTGGCATATAAACTAATCCTGAGGGAGCAAGGAGAGCTGCTCTAAGCATGTGGGTGTCGGTGTCATCACATCCTCTCATGTGAATATAAGAAACAGGTTTATATGTGCGGCCTCTGAATCTATCTTGCTAGACAGACTCACCTTGTAGGAGGCCCTTAACCAGAACAGAAATGAGACCTTAAAATCAGTTTTCATAACCTCCAAATTCTACCACTAAAAAATGTAAAAAAAAAAAAAAAGCCATTGCAATGCTTCTACCATTGAGACAGGATTTTAATTCCCCTTTGCCAATTCATTATGTAAATGACCCACCTCCGAACTCTTGTTTCTCTGTATGACCTGGTAGGCGGAGTAGCAAGTTATCACGCAAAACAAGACACTAACTTGTCGAAATTGTTTCCAAATGTAAAAAATCCTCGTATTCATGAGTTTCTTAGTCTTCCCTAGCTTAGAGGATACCTTTGTCACTAACAGCTCCTGTGCTCACATTTATTCAGAGTTTTCATCATCAGTATTGAGGTATCTGGATTCTCCATGCTTCAAGACAAAAAAATCTTCCGTCTTAAGTCCGTATCTTCCTAGAGCCTCACTCAGCTTCACTGGGGGCTCCAAGTAATGCTGGCAAAGGGGCAGACAGGGGAAGAAATGGAAAAGGATTAACCGTGCATATATGTGGGGGGTATTTCAAGTAAGAGTTGAAACCACCAACATAGACCAACTTAAAATAACGTCCTTTTCATTCAAACATCAGCAAATGAGTCAGTCACAGCTTCTAATGCAGTCATTAAGGAAGCCAACAGAAAAACCACACTTAACCTCTCCGAATATCATGAATGTCAAATGTGATGGCAACTCAGACTAAACATCACGAGGCTGCATGAAATCCGACCACCGTTTCACTACATGAAAGTCCAATCCAAATGGAATCAATACCAAAGACAGTATTACAGAATGAGATGTTACCAAGATCTTGGAAGAACATAGAAGCTTAGGTTAGAATCAGAGTGTGTATGTGTAAGCGAACGCTGGAGAAGAAGAGTTCTGGCTCAGAGAAGGCTGCTACCCCCAAACTGCCAGCCAAGTAGCGACACTGGCGTCTCCAGATTATGAGGAGGACCCAGAGAACAGAGCTAAGACAGGTAGAACTTCCTCACTGCCCTTTGGTTCCTGGTTTTTTTTGCCCTTTATTCAGAGGTTCTTCTTTTCTCAACTTCAATTAGAAAAGCTGTAAAATGCAGACGTATAAAATAGGAATAAAAATCCACCTCTGATCCCATCGACAGCGACAGGTCTGCCTCTACCTGTCAGGCAACAATGGACTTCGGGGCGCCTATCCGGAGCGGCCAGCTTACGTTCTACTCATAGACCACACGGGAATGATAAAAAATGGGTGATGTTATCAGAGTGGTGAACACGGTGTGGGGAGAAAAAGGGAGGGGTGACAAGTGTGGTGGATGGAGGTTTAATTTTAAATACCACAGGCTAAGAGACCCTCTATGAGAAGGCAGCGTTTGACCCAAGACCTGGCAGAGGGCGGCACTGGGCTTGGGAGGCAGTTGCGGGGAGACGAGCAGGAGGGAAGCTGCTGACTGGGGTCAAGGCACAAAGGTCATTGCCCTTGAGGGTGTTGGGAACAGACGGGAAGGGACAGAGTGGAAACAGTCCAAGTAGAGAAAAGTAGTCCAATGTGAAATATTCAGGGGCTGCGCCTGGCTGACTCGGTTAGTAGAGCATGCGACCCTCTTGATCTTGGGGTCGTGCGTTCAAGCCCCATGTTGGGGGGTGAGATTACTTACATATTCTAAAGTTTGAGCTGACTGCGTGTGGAGAAAACAGGATGGGGGACAGGAGAGAGAAAAGTCCAGGTTTTGACCTGAGTAACTAGAACCATTTTCTGAGATGTAAAAGAAGTTTGAGGGAAGATCAGAACTCAAGTCTTTGGTACGTAACGGACATCCAAGTGGAGATGTCAATCAGGCAGCTGGATACATCAACATGGATTATGGGGGAGACGTGGGAGTGAAGGGTGGGCTGCTGGCCGCAAGACTGAAGAGACCTCCAATTAGGGGAGTGACCCACTAGAGAAGAGGCCCATAGACGGGGTCAGAGGGCACTCCCTCCTCAAGGAGCAGGGGGTGGGGACTAGTGGTGGTGACCACAAAGGGACAGCCAGTGATATGCCCAATAGGTGTAAGACATACAGGTTGGCTAACAGGTACTGGCCACACAGATCCTTTCCCTTCCCTCGCTGGCTTCTGGATCATATAGGAAATTGCTAAAATATCCCCAATAAAGTGTAACTTTAACAGCCTACGTCAAAATAGTTCCCTTGCAAAGTTACGTTAGTATAAGAGATTCGAAAATGATGAAATTCTTCCCCACTGAAAAATAACTTGTCAAGTCTCACCCCCTCCCCACACACACCCCCCAGTGCCTTACAAATCTTGGCTAACAACACACACAATCACCCTACGCTAATTGTTTCTTTGCTCATCAGTCACTTTAGTAATAGGCTCTAATCTTAGTGTGGATTTCAACGTTGCATTCTCTCTCTGAGTTTCTTCATAGGTCAACTGTTGGCTGTTTCGGCCATTGAGAGGTTTACCCTAGAAGAACGCAAGAAAGCCTTCTGTGAGACTGGTAGTAGTCTCATTGTGCAAACACTTTAGTCCCACAAGGGAGGTAAAAATGCCCCACGGCCTCAGAGCAAGTATGAATCCAGCGAGACAGCAGATTAGAGGTAAGAGTGAAGGGACAGAGGAAGTGCCCAGCACTCTGGCTCCATTAAGAGCTGGGCAACCAGCCCAGCAACTCCTCGGTTCCCTTTTAAAGGGTCACTGTTTTACCATCTACTCCAACAGGAGATATTCAAAATAAAGACCCTAGTCTTTTAAAAAGGTAACCTATCTTATGTGAGGCCTGAAATTGGTTTCCACCAAAACTAGTGGGCTTTTAAGTTTTAGTGCTTAAATATACCATGTAGGAAATTCATAATTCCTGAGATAAAAATTGTACATATAGCAACATCTGATTTAAGTGTTGCCAAGTTAAGGACATCCTCAGTCTGCTTCTATTATAGTAAGTAGCTATTATAACTACTCTTGTGCAAATCATTTTAAAGTGTTTACTCATAGGGTAAATATCCAAAAATTCTGTCATCTCTATAATTTAACAAACTCATAGTTGTCCGGTTTCTGCATCTAATGTCAAAGTGTGAACATATTCTAAATTGCTAAGAATTATTGAGTTGTTATAGGTTTCATTAAGAAATAAAGGTGGAGGTTAGATTTATAACAGGAAGAATTCTTGGGAGGCTGAACAACACAGTAACTCTTGAAGATGGAGGTTTCTATCCGCTCATCTTCCCCATCTCAGTAAAGAGCATGACCATCTTCTCAATTACTTAAGTTGAAAATCTAGGAGTCATCCTTGATTTTTCTCTTTGAACAGGTTTAATAAAATAGCAGGACTTCATCTAAGTCTCGGTGTAGATCGCACATGGAACATAGACACGTATCTAGATCTATGTATGGGGAATACACACACGAGATACATATATGGAGTAAGAGATGGCCACCGAATGGCACAGTATGCCACAGGAAGCCAGGACCCCGGCTCCTCTTCACATCCGCACATGTCCTCCTGTTCTCATTCATTTTCCCAGGCCCCAGGGTCATTCATTCACTCGCCCCCCACCCCCAGCGTGATTCGGGGCTGGGAATTCAGAAGGGGGCTGGAGGGAGGGGGCAGGCCAGGAACAGCGCGAAGGCAGTGCCTAGGACAGCCTGAAAACGCAGGGTGCCTGCAGCATGGCCCTGCGATGTGGAAGAGGCCACACAAAGCAAAGCAGAAGATACCAAGTTCAAGCATCCATTTCTAAATTTTGCTTAGGGTAGGACCTGGATCCAGGAAAGGAGAAATTTTTTTTTTTTTTTTTTTTTTTTTTTTGCTATCCCTCTGCTTGATCCCAGAACCCTGGCTGATAAGAGTTCTAGATTCATCTACCTTATGGGAAAACAATCAGCTCTTCTGTGTTAGTTTAGGAATAAAACCACCATTTATCCCAACACCTGGCACACAACACTCAATCACTGTTTACTGGATGAATAACAGTCCTAAAAAGGTCCCAGCTGTCCAGCCTCACGTCCCCCATGGCCCTCCATGTCACAGCCATACTCTGGCTGAACTAATTCCTCACCATTCCCCTTTCGCTTGCTGCCTCCAATCCTACGCTCTGCCCCCTTCCTCCTCTTGAAATGCATTCTCACAGGGAACTTCAGATGTCCCCTCCTCCAGGAAGCCCTCCCTCCCTGATCCCTCCAAATCAGTAACAGTCCATGACTCGTGAGACCACTTTGTCCCACAGTGAAGTACTTCTTCCCACACCTGTTTGAGAGTTACGTACACCCCGTACACATCTTCTATAGAAAAAAAGCCCCCTTGAGAGGAAAGACACGATGGTTCATTTTTTCTATTTTCCAAGACTATACACATTTGGTTCTATAAATGCATGCTTCATTTACAGAAATAAGCCAAAAGCACAGCATGTAATGAGGTTTTTTCCCCACCGTATATAAATACTGTTTTACTAATTAATGTGATCGATCCCCTTAATGCATATGAGGGCTGTGCGGGTCTGATTCCAGTCCGGCCTCTGAGCACACTGCAGGGGGTGCTGATGCTAGAATCCTCTTAGGTCAAGCACATAACCAAAGTGATGTTTATCACAATCAAACTCACCTCATTTGCTAAGGCAAAAGTTCCCCAGTGAATTGCCACAGATTTCTTTGTCTGAACGTCAATGTGAATCCTTACAGCTTCTTCTGGGTCTACATGTTGGTATTTCATAAACCACCTGATAAAACAGCAATTTATTAATTCTGGCCTTTGAAATACACACTAAATTATTTACTGCTTCATTTAATCAACCTTTAAAGGTTCTGCACGGGAGTACAACAGGCAAAACCATCTCTTTTGAGTCCACTTTTCTGCTGGAATACAAAATAAGCAAAAATCTTACACAAACTGCTACGCAATAGCTAAGTCTCAAGCAAAGCTCCCCTTTGCAAGGCAAGAAGTTGTTTCACAAGCATTTGATTTTACTGACCATTTATTCTGAAGGTATGTCTTACTTTTACTTTAAAAAGTAGATACTTTGCAATCCTGGTATGAATCAAAGAAACTAATGGGTCAAGAATAGAAGCCAAAAAGCACGATTCAAGAGAACTTGAACAACTTGCTGAAGCCATTTTTTTTTAATTTGCTAAAGCAAAAAGCAAACAAAAATTAGTGTAGGATATTTAAAGACTGGAAGCCAAAAAAAAAAAATTGCTATTCAAGGATTTTATTTAAACACCATACAACTGAACAGTGAGGTGTAGGATTTAGCAAGAAGAGGGAGGGTACCTGAGGGGGACTATGGGGAGAGAGCGTGGAAACAGTCCAAGGCTGCCCGATGCCTATGCAAGAGCAGGGGTCAGGAGGCGGGGGCCTGCGTGTGGACCCCAACTCTACCCGACGCTGGGAGTGTGGAGCTCAGGTCTGCTACTCCCAGCTCTGCTGCAGCCAAGACTCGTGGACCTGGACTCAACACAGGTGCTTCTGCATTTTACAGAACACACCACAGAGAAGTCCATCTCCAACAGCTAAAGGGTTGTTATTTACTGTTAGGAGCTGCCGGGCCCCCAGGGAGCCTAGAGACAAAGCCACTGTGTTCGACTCAACAGCGGATTAGAGAAGCACTGTTCTGTCCTGTCTCCTGACACTCAGCAAATAGTTTTTGGTGTTTCTACTGATTTTTTTTTTTAAACTCCTACAGCCAATCAAAGGGATGGACATATTCTTTTCCACCTTTATGTCTATCTGAAATATAAAATTTTTATTTTGGGTGGAAGTTACAATAAAAATTTAACATCCTGGGGCGCTTGGTTGGCTCAGTCGGAAAAGCATGCAACTCTTTACCCTGGGGTTGTGAGTTCAAGCCCCATGTTGGGTATAGAGCTTACTTAAAAAAGAAAAGAACATGAATAAACAAAACTTCCTAACCAGCCTGAATAGAGTATCTGGTGACAGGAGAGCCCCACAGGGATACTACTGAAAGCTGTTTGGGTGTGATCATTGTACATTTATGGAGTACTCTGAGGTTTTGTTGATAAGCTTATTTCTAAAACTGTTAGTACTGACCAGAGAGATGGATTACACAGTAGAGGCTACCACAATCTAATTCTCTCAGAGCAAATATTATGCTCCTGGCCTTCTCCCAGCTTAGTAACAAGACAGCTGCAATGCAAGCAGGAAGGGGGAATTCCGTGAGGGAATTTGTGTAGTTAATCCGTACACATTATACCATCACATATACAGGATCTTTATATGTTGTGACACAGGAAAAATTTTCATAATTACAAATAAAGTATTCTAATATATTAAGAATACACTGATTAAAGATCAATACTGTATGAAATTGATTTGTAAACAGGTTGATGTTTTTTGAGAGATTTCATTAGAACTAAGTGAAAAAGTGAAGTTCAAAGACTAGTGATTGATGATAATTTTTAAAAATAAGGTAGAAGTATATAGCCCCTTAAAGAAACTAGGGGGAGGGGCGCCTGGGTGGCTCAGATGGTTAAGCGTCTGCCTTCGGCTCAGGTCATGATCCCAGGGTCCTGGGATCGAGTCCCGCGTCGGGCTCCCTGCTCCTTGGGAGCCTGCTTCTCCCTCTGCCTCTCTCTCTCTCTCTCTTTCATGAATAAATAAATAAAATCTTTAAAAAAAAAAAAAAAGAAACTAGGGGGAAAAAAAAAGAGGGCGAAATAAAGATTAATAAAGACAGTGAAGAAATGGTTTTAGCGGGGCGCCTGGGTGGCTCAGTCGTTAAGCGTCTGCCTTTGGCTCAGGTCATGGTCCCAGGGTCCTGGGATCGAGCCCCGCATCGGGCTCCCTGCTCAGCAGGAAGCCTGCTTCTCCCTCTCCCACTCCCCGTGCTTGTATTCCTTCTCTCGCTTTCTCTGTCAAATAAATAAATAAAATCTTTAAAAAAAAAAAAAAGAAATGGTTTTAGCGAACTTTAAAAGTCAAATATAACAAAATCAGATGGAAACTAATGATCAGATTTGCTCAATTCATTTTTGAGTTAGTGTTTTTCCTGCTAGTAGGAATGCTGAAATTAAATGCCAGCCTCCATACAATTCTCCATCTGTGCACGTACTTTAGGAAAGAAAACATGTTTTTTACTATTAGTGCTTATTTTCTCTTAACTTGTACCTGTCACCCAGCGTTAGCTGAAATTGAACTGAATTCTCTGAAATCACTTCTTTCCCTTAGACAGACGAGATGAAGGAAAGCACAGGCAGGGCTGTGGGTCTCCAGTGCCAGTGTGACCTTTCAGCAGCTCCGACTGTGGGTGAGGAGTGTACAACGGGGCCATTAGTGCTGAGTGACATGAGACCGGTGCAAGGGATGCACTGCTAGGATTCCTTGCTTTTTCTCTGCCCGACGCAGGAGAGCTACAGGCCTGGGGACGGGGGCTCGCCGGACACGGAGCACAAGGTGGTTATGGAGTGTCCTCCAAGTGAAGAACAAGAGCTAGCTCAGCTTCACTTCCTGGCTGATCGGTTTAACCCGAGTCAGAACGATACCTGAACTTGTAACTAGGTTGTAGCAATTCTTTAAACCTTGGCCCAGCTTTCCTGGTGATAGAATCTCCGATTCTGAGTCATTATTTAATGGACATGACGGACTGAAATACTTTACAAGAAACGTAACTGAATCTGCCTAACCACCACCAATAACAAAAGCCCACCATTCAAATCACAAATGATAACCCCAAATTATCACAAACTCGTAACTCCTTTAGAGTTCAGGCCACTTATTACAGAACAGGGCTGCCTTCTCGGGAAGTCTACACACCTTGGTTCATACGCTCCGATGGGAATAGCTGCAAGGTCAAAAGGTCCAAACCTTTTTCCTATCTCCTCGAAAGCCGGGCAATAGCCAGTGTCTCCTGCGAAAAAAAAACGACTCCAGGGCCCCAAGACAGACCAGCTGCCCCACAGAACCTTGTTGTCATCCATGAGAGTCCTTTTACACCAGTGCTGGGAAGGGGTAAAGACAAAGGTGACCTTATCGTGTCCGGGGACACAATTCTCCTCCCACCAGTCCAGCTCGATCACGTTCTCGCAGCCACACTTTTGCATCCAGTCGAGGAGACCCAGAGGCACGAACCATCTCAACTCCTGACCGAATCGCTCATTCAGAGCGATGATGGAATTGTAGTCCAGGTGGTCGTAGTGGTTGTGGCTGATGAGGACAGCGTCTATCGGGGGCAGTTGGCTGACGGTGCAGGGGGCACGACGGAACCGCTTTGGACCCATGTGTTGCGACGGTGAAGCGCGAGAGCTGAAGATGGGGTCGGTGAGGAAGATGAGCTCGTCCATTTCCACCATCACGGTGGCGTGTCCCAGCCACGTGACCCTCAGGCCAGCCTCCCTCACTCCAGCCTCCTCAGGGTCATCGATAAAATACGGCTTCAGCACTGGGAGCTCTTTATCAAGTTCCTGTGCAGAGAAAGAGAGAGAAAAGCAACCGTTGAGGGGGAGGAGGTATGTCAGAACATATTTTGATATAAATTAGAGAGAGAAAGGGCTATTTGGGGAGAACTGACCTCATTCAATAAATGTGCTATTTTTGCTTTTCGCTTAAAAATGCATACTTCTGAATCCTACTCTAGAATCATGACAGTGTAAGGTCTTAGTCCCAAATGCAGGAGACAAGGGGAAAAATTAAATTGGCCCCTTGGAGCACTGCTGAATATATTAACCTTTTGAAAAGCTCTCTTCTGGAAGCAGAACCAGCCTAGCCGCAGTCACTCTGCCATCGCCCCTTCACTCGGCCGGTGCATCTGCTGGAAAACGGTCTCAGAAGCAGGTCAGCCCCCGGATAGTCAAGAGAACTTACAGCCATTTCTTGGCAGATCTTGCATCTCAGATACGAATCTTTCTGAGCACACACAGCTCAAAGGGGAGCATGGTGCTGATACCCCAGCAACCCCCTCCCCCGGCACAGAGGGCTCTCCCCATTCCTCACCCTTAAGGCTTCCCGCCACCGAGCAAGCCACAGAGGAATGTGGTCCCTGCCTGTGGGAAGGTGATTGCTTTGGGGAGGGGGTGAACAGATATAAAAACAGAAGGATTAATTCCTTTAGTTATTCTACATTTTCTCCTTCGAAGCGAGAACAAGAAGCGGCTCTGTTTTGGGGTCATCGTCCCGGCTTGTAGAAAACTGTTGTCTGAATGGTGCTTTGGCGTTATGCTCGACCGCTGTATCGAGGCCTCTTACAGGAAGACGCTCCGTGAACCTGGCCGTCCACGTGCTGGAGGGATGTGTTTAAGACTTGCTACACCTCCAACCTCCTTTCCACCTTCTCACCCACCCCAGAAACATTTCTCTCAAGCCTCAGTAACAGGAAAAGCTCTTCTCCAGAGCAACTGGCTTTATGCATTTGACTGCCACTGGGAAGACTCTTACCAGTTTATGCTTCCCTCTGTGCTAGGACCAGGAAGTGGGGGTAAGGCTCCTTCCGCGCTTGTGACGTCACACGTTCCTACACTACCTTTAATCCTGCCTTTACTTCTCTACCCTAAGAGTCCGCGTGCTCTTCTGTGTTCATCAGTCTGATGTTTTACTCCTACATCTATTTTTGTAAGTTGCCACACATCACTTTTGAGAAGAGTCTGGTATTGGATAATCAAGGAAAATACAAGACAGGCCACAGCCAGTAAGGAGGAAGGAAGAGCCAGCTGCCCAAGGCATCACGGACGCAGTGGGTAAGCTGTGTGAGCCGCTGAGGGGCGGATGAGAAGTTCATGATGCAGAGGAAAGGAAGGAGGTCGTTTCAGGTGGACAAAATGCCCAAGCAGAGGCACAGAGCCAAGCAGAAACGTGGCGTTTGGGGGCAGGGGACGATGCCACAGTCCACCAGGGACAGGAAGCATCTTAAAAAGGGGGG
The DNA here is from genome assembly GCF_009762305.2 of Zalophus californianus. Classification (NCBI taxonomy): domain Eukaryota; kingdom Metazoa; phylum Chordata; class Mammalia; order Carnivora; family Otariidae; genus Zalophus; species Zalophus californianus. The sequence continues at coordinate 20,789,607 of NC_045606.1, read as the reverse complement.
GAGCAGGGCCTGGGTGGCTCAGTCGGTTAAGCGTCCGACTCTTGATTTCGGCTCAGGTCATGATGCAGGGTCGTGGGAGGGGGCCCCACCTCGGGCTCTGCATTCAGCGGGGAGTCTGCGTGAGAGTCTCTCCATCTACCCCTCCCCCCCACTCGTGTGTGTCCACATACACATGCTAATAAATGAATTAAAAAAAAAAAAAAGACTTGTCCCAATTTAGGTTTAGAGAAAACACTTTTAGAGAGCAAATGATGACCTGGAATGTGTCACAACAGCTGCGGTGACCAATGAGACTGAACAAAGGAGACGGCAGTGAGAGCGGCCAGAGAGGGATCGTGGGGAGATGCTGGTGGACAGCCGAGAGGTCGCAGACGGTGTGAGTGGGAGAAGGGCTGTGACGGGGGAAGAGCAGGAACAGCAGAGGCGGAGCATGACAAGGATGCGTCTTAGCCACTCTACGCCTTAATTTCCTCATCTGAAAAATGGGTACATTATACCGACACTTCACTGTTGTGGGGACCATATTAGGAGCAGCTAGCACGCTGTAAGCACTCCGTAAGTATTCTAGATGGGGAAGAAACCACAGCCCCGACAACCACTCAGGCACCGACTCGACGTTTTTACCTGTGTCCTTTCTCATAGTCACTAATCTAGTTAAGATCCTGAAGACTGTCCAGACACGTTCAAGTCTTCCTTCATGCTCAACTGTGTTACCGTCAAACTCAAGCCATACACAAGAGCCACCTCAAAAACAGTCTACTTACAGTGTAACTCTGTCCCTTACTGGAACATCTTTACAGACTCTACTGATTGACAAAACCCAACTCACCTCCTCAGTCCAGTAGGAAGCCTGTCGGTGGACTCCCTCATTTTCCCTTCCAACTGTTTCACCCAACTCCGGCAGAATGGGTCCCCCCTCCATGGGGGCTTCTTGAGAGCCCTGCACAACAGTGATCCCACTTCTCAGGTTAAAATGCCTTCTCTCTAATCCCTTGGAGGCCATCATCTAACTACGTACCCTTCACAGGGCCAACACGGAGTCCCCACAGACAGGGACAGTCACTCCAACTGCTCAACCTCCATGCTACTTTGTTCACATACCATCCGTGGATATTCTGTCCAAACCCTGGCTGAATGTACACAGGATGTGTCTCATGTCTTACTCAACTTGGAATCAGCCACAGTGGGCCCAATGCACGGGGCAGTGATGAACATACCACGTGCTCAATAAAACTTGTTGGATGAACGAGTGTAAATTTTTCAAATCGGTTCTCAAAGTTGGTAGAGTTAGGGTTACTGAATAATAACAAATGTTATGTGGTAACCTTTTCAACACTGAAGGCAGAGAGAGGGAGGGAATTAAATAATGTTTAATCTGGTACCTCCCATAACTGCAGGTAGCTCCTATTAACTATATCCATTTACAGAGGAAAACAAACAGTGACGGCACATACACAAGGTCACCCAGCCGGCCTTCACACAGACTGCCTCTCACCACTGACTCCTAAGTAGTCTCTCATTTAATACATATTTTTTTTTCAAAAAACAAGTAACAGCCCCAGGGATCTGACAGGGGAAAATAAAAGATGGATTACTAAGGATACAAGGAAACTTTTGGAGAGGACAGCTAATATACCTTATCCTGATGCTGGTGATCATTTCATGGATACATAAATCAGGCAAAACTCATCAAATTATATTTTTTGAATAGGTGGAGCTTGGATTATATTATTAAAAGCATTTTAAAAAAATCTTGAGCAGCATCATGTTTAAACAGGGCATCAAAATACCCGTAACAAAATTCCCTGAAAACGGTCACACTTTCTTTTTGCTCTAAGTTGAAAAGCCACTTGAAGTTCACGATCTCACATTACCTGCAGACTATTGGGAGGTAACAAAACCCGTAGCAGAGCACGTGTGGCAGACTCCACTGCTCTCCAAACAAAGGATTAACAGGTAAAGCACAGAAAGAAGCCAGTCACCAAGGACCACAGATTGTATGATCCTATTTATATGAAATGTCCACAGGGGGCAAGTCCATAGAGACAGAAGATAGATTAGTGATTTCCAGGGGCTGCAGGAGGGCAAGGGGACCGGAGGCTGATGACGAAGGACGTGGGGTTTCTTTGGGGGTTAATAAAAATGTACTAGATGTGGGAACGGTTGCGCAACTCTGAATGTACTGAAAACCACTGAACTGTACATTTAAAACAGGTCAACTGTAGAGTATCTGAATTATAGCTCAACAAAGCTATTTTTTAAAAAGGCCAAGTACTGACAAGACATCTGAACTAAGCAATCATACCTCCATGTTTCCTTCTGCATGCTGTGTTGTTTCTAAGCCCACCACAAAAAAAAAAAAAAACACCTTATTTCTATTAAAGAATCTGATCTCTAGCACCACTATCCCATAAAACTCAAAGAAAGAGAGTCTACAACTGAAATTCCAAAAAAGAAAAAATAACTTTGTCCTTTTGATCTTGACCACCAGAGTTTGAAAAAGCATGTAGAGGGGCACCAGGCCGGCTCAGTCAATGGAGCTCACGACTCAATCTCGAGGTCGTAAGTTCGAGCTCCATATTGGGTGCAGAGATCACTTAAAAAAAATAAAATCTTAAAAAAAAAAAATTTTAGGGGCACCTGGGTGGCTCAGTCATTAAGCGTCTGCCTTCGGCTCAGGTCATGATCCCAGGGTCCTAGGATCAAGCCCCGCATCAGGCTCCCTGCTCAGCGGGAAGCCTGCTTCTCCCTCTGCCTGCCGCTCCTCCTGCGTGTGTTCCCTCTCTCGCTGTGTCTCTGTCAAATAAATAAATAAAATCTTTAAAAAATAAAAAATAAAAATAAAAATTTTAAAAAGCATGTGGATTCGGGATAGAGAAATTCTTGTTTATTTGAAGAAATCAAGCACTCACTTGACATTTTCTTTACTAGGTCAGGATTTTTCTTGGCTGGCCTTCCTCTTTTGAAGCTGCAAATGGGAAAATCCCTGGGCCCATAATTAACCAGGACACTAGTTAATGTTTACTTTTCTTGGGGAAAGGGAAAAATCCTAACATTCATTCAATGACTATTCTTTGCCAGATGCTAGAAATGGGTTCTGTCATCTTATTCTGTGAAGCAGATGTCACTGCCATTTTACAGATACCCAGACCAAGCAGGAGGGGTCACTAAGAAACTTGTCCAGGTCACACAGCAAATGTGCACATGCTCAATCAGGAATGGGATCGAGGGCTTCCTGGCTCTAAAGACCCTATCCTTTTCATTAAACCATAATTCTCTCCATGGCATAAATTTCATTCATTAACTTTAAAACAATGAAACCCATATACCTATTACTATACTTATTATTTTAAGAGTATATGTGTGCAGGAGACAGAAGAGAGTTGATGCAAATTTGCTAAAATCATGTTTCTTTAAAAAAAAATCACATTTGAAGACGTGAGTTAAGACTTTTCTTCCAACTGAAAGTATATTTTTACTGAGGACACTCATAGCTATACTTTGCAACTCGGATTTAAATAAAGACTATTATTCATATTTATTTTGACGATATCATGTTAACACTGAATAGAGACTGAGCTGTTACGAAAACACCTCCAATGCAATTAATTATTAATGCTAATGTTTTATATTTTGCCATCCTATCTGTATTAGGAGTACCAGATCCATCAAAATGGCTTATTTTTAAACATTTCCTTGATTATAAAAGAAGATACCCTTCATAAAATATTTGCAAAATACAGGAAAATATAAAAGTGGCCACCCATTACATCAGTCTGCAGAGAATACAGCCGCTGTTAACATTATGCTGTCTTGGGCGCCTGGGTGGCTCAGTTGGTTAAGCGACTGCCTTCGGCTCAGGTCATGATCCCGGAGTCCTGGGATCAAGTCCCACATCGGGCTCCCTGCTCTGCAGGAAGCCTGCTTCTCCCTCGGCTTGTGTTCCCTCTCTTGCTGTCTCTCTCTCTATCAAATAAATAAATAAAATCTAAAAAACAAACAAAAACATTATGCTGTCTTTAGTCACAGTCCTATTTCTATGCATAATTAAGATCATAAGGTACTCGTACTTTCTAAGAGAATGAGAGAGAGAGAGCAAGCGCGTGAGCAGGGAGGGGCAGAGGGAGAAGGAGAAAGAATTTTAAGCAGGCTCCAAGCCCAGCACAGAGCCCGACTCTGAGATCATGACCTGAGCCAAAATCAAGAGTCGGACACTAAATCAACTGAGCCACCCAGGCACCCCTTTTATTTTTTAAAAAAGAATTTCATATTGTGACATTTTCATCCACCCCTTAAAACTCTGAGACATTGGGGCACCTGGGTGGCTCAGTTGTTAAGTGTCTGCCTTCAGCTCAGGTCATGATCCGAGGGTCCTGGGATCAAGCCCCACATCGGGCTCCCTGCTCTGGGGGAAGCCTGCTTCTCCCTCTGCCACTCCCCCTGCTTGTGTTCCCTCTCTTGCTCTCTGTCAAATAAATAAAATCTTAATAAATAAATAAGTAAACAAACAAACAAAATTCTGAGAGAAAACTGTTTCCAAACAACAATTCTATACCCACACTACCAGTAAGAATGAGAACAGAAAGTCAGTTCCGGTCCAAGATGGTGATTGTAGGAAGACCCTAAACTTACCTCCTCTGGGGCCACACCAAATCTACATCTATTTTTAGAGCAATTCCTCCTAAAGAAGAACTGAGGACTGACCCAACATCTTCTGCACAATAGAAGACAGACAACACAGAGGACAGCAAGAAAGGAGGCACCATCATGAAGGGAACTCTCACCCCGGACAATGTGAACTGCCATGGGGAGGGATGCTACTGAGGGATGGGGGCACAGAAAAAAAAAACTGAGGTTTAAAAGGACAACTAGAGGGCGCCTGGGTGGCTCAGTCAGTTAAGCGTCTGCCTTGGGCTCAGGTCATGATGCCAGGGTCCTGGGATCGGGCCCTGCATCGGGCTCCATGCTCAGTGGGGAGTCTGCTTCTCCCTCTCCCTCTGCTGCTCCCCTCCCATGGCTTGTGTGTGCTTCTCTCTCTCTCTCTCTAAGTAGCATCTTTAAAAAAAAAGTTTGTTTTAAATAAAAGGACAACGAGAATTTAGAGAAGCCAGTCCCTAACTACCCTGGCCAAACAGTGGGAGAACTACCTGAATGCCCCGGGCCCAAGGGGCTAGAAGCACCCTGGCTTACGGTCACCCTCCACCTTGACAGCACAGCTGAGAACAGCTTCTAGGTGCTGTAGCCAGCCAGCCGCCTCAGCTAGCACCAGGTCTCTAGCTCACGCCAGCCCCAGATGCCCAGGGGAAAAAGAAAATATAGTTTAAAAGAGCAACGAGGGGGCGCCTGGGTGGCTCAGTCGTTAAGCGTCTGCTTTAGGCTCAGATCATGATCCCAGGGTGCTGGGACTGAGCCCCGCATCGGGCTCCCTGCTCAGCAGGGAGCCTGCTTCTCCCTCTCCCTCTGCCTGCCACTCCCCCGCTTGTGTTCCCTCTCTCGTTGTGTCTCTGTCAAATAAATAAAATCTTTAAAAATAAATAAAAAAATAAAAGAGCAACTAGAATACAGAGGAACTAGTCCTGGAATGCTGCCAAACGGCAGGAGAGCGGCTGGAACTCTTCCCAGGACAGAGGGGCTGCCCAGCACCACAGTTTGTGTTCCCCCTTAATAGCGTGGACGGGAGCAGGGTCTGGGCTCCCAAGCCAGCCTACCGCCTCAGTGCACCCTGGGCCCCATCCCAGGCCAGCCCCAGCTGTGGCACCCAGGTGGCCCCTACACTGAAACACAGCTGGTAAGGGCTCACTGCAGCTGCAGCTGAGGCTCCAAACCACAGAAACTCCAAACCCACGCAGCTTTGGCTCTAGATGGCTTGAGAGAGCACTCCTAGCATTGAGCGCTCCCGGTCCTCCTGGATTATGCCTGTTTTGGGTCCAGCCGCCCCACCAAGATGCCCCCTGCACAGAGCTCCCCCAGAAACCCCTGGTCCATGCCCACCTCAGTTCCAGGTAGCACACCCTGCACAGAGCACCTAACACTCCATCCCATCCCTGCCTCAGTTCGGGCCAGCCCAGTAGGGCACCCCGCCCCTTGTGCAGGGTGCCCCGGGACACCCCAGCTTTGGAGCTTAGAGCCCCACCAGGGGACCCCCAGCACTAAGCACCCTGGACACTTCAGCCTGCACCCACTTCAGCTTCAGCTGTCCTGCCAGGATGCCCTCTGCACAAAGAGCCTAGGGCCCCCCCCCCCCAGCCAACATGCACTTTAGTTTCAACTGTCCCGCCAAGGTGCCCTCTGTGCAGAGAGCCCTGGGATCCCCCCAGTTTGTACCCATTTCAGCTTCAGCTATCCTGCCAAGGAACCTTCTGTGAGGAGAGCCCTGGCACCACTCCAGCCATCTCCCAGAGCAGCCCCAGCACAGAGTGCCCCAGGACCCCTGCCCCTTGCCAGTCACATCTCCAGCCAGCCAAAGTCACCAGACACAGAGTCTACACAGAGGACAACCATACAAATGCCATCCCTTCAATTTTAGAAGTAGATATTTTGCCTAATTCCTAGACACAGAAGGTCAAGCAAAATGGGGAGACATACGAATATGCTCCAAATGAAGAATATGTTCAGATAAAACTTCAGAAAAAGATCTAAATGAAACAGAGATAAGCAATATGCATGAGAAAGACTTTAAATAATGACTGTAAAGATGTTCACTGAACTGGAGAGAAGAGTGGAGGAACTCAATGAGAACTTCAACAAACAGAAAATATAAAACCAAAATCAATCCAAGCTAAAGAATACAATACATGAAATGAAAAATACACTAGGAGAAATCAAGAGTAGATAAGCAGACGTAGAAAAACGGATCAATAATCTGGACGACAAGGTAATGGAAAGCACCCACACTGAAAAGCAAAAGAAAAAAGATTTTTTAAAAATGAGGATGGGGTGCCTGGGTGGCTCAGTCGGTTAAGTGCCTGCCTTCAGCTCAGGTTATGATCCCAGGGTCCTGGGATCGAGCCCCGCATCTGCTTCTCCCTCTCCCACTCTCCCTGGTTGTGTTCCCTCTCTCACTGTGTCTCTGTCAAATAAATAAATAAAATCTTAAAAAAAAAAATGAGGATAGGTTAAGGTATCACTTGGACAACATCAAACAAACATTCACCTATTAAGGGTTCCAGAAGGAGAATAGAGAGAGAACAAATAAGAACATTATTTGAAGAAATAATGGTTGAAAACCTCACTAACCTGGGGAAGAAAATAGACATCCAAGTTCAGGAAGCACAGAGAATTCCAAAAAAGATGAACCCAAGGAGGTCCACACCACAACGATATGATTAAAATGTTAAAGGTTAGAAATGAAGAAAGAATTTTTAAAATAGCAAAAGTGACAATTTACATACAAGAAAAACTTCATAAGGTTATCAGCTGATTTCACAGCAAAAACTATGCAGGTCAGAAGGGAGTGGCATGACATATTGAAAGAGCTAAAAGGAGAAAACCTACAACCCAAAATACTCTAATCAGCACGGTTATCAGTTAGAATGTAAAGAGAGATAGAGTTTCCCAGACAAAAAAAGTTAAAGTAGTCTATCATCACTAAATGTTAAAAGGGCTTCTTTAAGTGGAAAAGAGAAGACCATAATTAGATGAAAGAAAATTATGAACAAGAAGATGTAAAATAGAAAAACATAAACATAAAACATGGGAGGCAGGGAAAAAGGAATTTCTTTTAGAATGTGTTCTAACTTAAATGACCAACACTTAATAGAGACTGCTATATACTTAGGATGTTATATATGATCCTCATGTCAACCACAAACCCAAAACTTATACAAAAAGGAGAAAGAAAGGCATGCATAACACTACAGAAAGTAACCAGTCACAAGAAAAGAGAGCATGAGAAGAAACAAAGAAGAACTACAAAAACAACCAGAAAACAAAGAACAAAATGGCAATAAGTACATACACCAAGCAATAATTGCTTTAAATGTAAATGGTCTAAATGTTTCAATCAAAAGACATAGGGTGACAGAATGGATAAAAAAACAAGACCCACCTATATGCTGCTTACAAGAGACTCACTTCAGACCTAAAGACAGTAACAGACTGAAAGTGAAAGGATGGAAAAAGACATTCCGTTCAAAAAAAAAAAGTCAGTGTAGCAATATTTATATCAGACAAAATAGAGTTTAAAAGAAAGACTGTAACAACAAAGAAGGGCATTACAAAATAATTAAGAAATCAATCCTTTGGGCGCCTGGGTGGCTCAGTTGGTTAAGCGACTGCCTTTGGCTCAGGTCATGATCCTGGAGTCCCAGGATCGAGTCCCACATCGGGCTCCCTGCTCGGCGGGGAGTCTGCTTCTCCCTCTGACCCTCTTCCCTCTCGTGCTCTCTATCTCTCATTCTCTCTCTCTCTCTCTCAAATAAATAAATAAAATCTTTAAAAAAAAAAATTAAAAAAAAAGAAGTCAATCCAACAAGAGGATATAACAATCATAGATACCTGTGCACCCAACAATGAAGCACCTAAATACATAAAACAAATATTAACAGACATAATGAGAGAAATTGACAGTAATACCATAGTAGTAGAGGAATTTCACATACCATTTACAAGAATAAATAGATGATCCAGAAGAAAATCAGTAAGGAAACAGTGTCTCTGAATGGCACATCAGACCAAATAGACTTAAAGAGATACATATACAGAACATTCCATCCCAAAACAATATATATTCTTTTCAAGGGTACACAGAACATTCTCCAGGACAGATCACATGTTAGGCCACAAAACAAGTGTCAATACATTTAAGAACATAGAAATGATATTATGCATCTTTTCCAACCATGACAATATGACACTGGAAATGAAACCAAGAAAAAAAATACTGGATAAAACACAAACACATAGAGGCTAAACAACATTCTACTAAACAGCCAATGGGTTCATGAAGAAATCAAACAGGAATTTAAAAAAATACATGGTGACAAATGAAAATGAAAACAACAGGCCAAAATCTTTGGGACACAAAGAAAACAGTTTTAATAAGGAAATTTATGGCAATACAGAACTATCTCAAGAAACAAGCAAAATCTCAATCTAACTACACCTAAAGAAACTAGAAAAGAACAAACAAAACCCAAGTTAGTAGAGGGGAGGAAATAATAAAGATTAGAGTATAAATAAATGAAATAGAGACAAAAAAATAGAAAAGATCAATGAAAACTAAGAGGTGGTTCTTTGAAAACATAAACAAAATTGACAAACCTTCGGCCAGAATCATCAAGAAAAAAAGAACACAAATAAATAAAATGAGAAACAAAAGATAAGTAACACCACCAAAATAAAAGTATAAAGAGACTACTACAAAAAATTATACACTGATAAACTGGACAACCTAGAAGAAATGGATAAATTCGTAGAAATATATCATCTTCTAAAACTTAATCAGGAAGCAATAGAAAATCTGAACAGACCAATTACTGGTAACAAAATTGAATTGGTAATCAAAAAAAAATTCCCAACAAACAAAAGCCCAGGACCATATGGATTCACACATGAATTCTACCAAACATTTAAAGAAGAGGTAACATCTATTTTATTCAAACTACTGCAAAAATAAAAGAGGAAGGAAAGCCTCCAAATCTGTCCTATGAGGCCAGCATTACCCTGATGCCAAAACCAAAGATACCACAAAAAAAGAAAAAAAAAAGGTCAATATCCCTGATGAAAATAAATGAAGAAATCCTCAAGAAAATATTAGCAAGGGGCGCCTGGGTGGCTCAGTCGGTTAAGCCACTGCCTTCGGCTCAGGTCATGATCCTGGAGTCCCGGGATCGAGTCCCGCATCAGGCTCCCTGCTCGGCGGGGAGTCTGCTTCTCCCTCTGACCCTCCCCTCTCTCATGTTCTCTCTCGCTATCTCATTCTCTCTCTCAAATAAATAAATAAATCTTTAAAAAAAAAAAAGAAAATATTAGCAAAACACATTCAACAATACATTAAAAGGATTATTCATCATAATCAAGTGGAATTTATACCTGTGATGCAAGGATGGTTCAATATCCTCAAATCAATCAACACGATACACCACCACATCAACACAATGAAGGATAAAATCATATGACCATTTCAAAAGATGTAGAAAAAGCATTTGACAAAATTCAACATCCAATCATGATAAAAACTCTCAACAAACTGGGTTTAGAAGGAACACACATCAACACCATAATAGGGCCAAATATGATGAACCCACAGCTAACATCATACTCAACAGTGAAAAACTGAGAGCTTTTCCTCTAAGATCAGGAACAAGACAAGGATGGCCACTCTCACCATTTTTATTCAACACAGTGCTGGAAGTCCTAGCCACAGCAATCAGAGAAGAAAAAGAAAAGGCATCCAAATTGGCAAGGAAGAAGTAAAACTTTCACTATTTGCAGATGACATAATACTATACATAGAAAACCCTAAAGACTCCATCAAAAAACTATTAGCAATAAATGAATTCAGTGAAGTTACAGGATACAAAATTGATCCACAGAAATCTGTTGTGTTTCTATGTTCAAAATAACAGAAAGAGAAATTAAGAAAACAATCCCATTTACAACTGCATCAAAGAGAATAAAAAAACGAGGAATAAATTTAACCAAAAAGATGAAAGACCTCAACGCTGAAAACTATAAAACACTGATGAAAGAAATTGAAGATGACACAAATGGAAACATATTCCATGCTCATGAATCAAAAGAACTAATGTTTAAGTTTCCATACTACCCAAAGCATCAATGCAATCCCTATCGAAAGACGAATAATATTTTTCACAAAACTAAAATAATCCTAAAATTTATATGGGACCACCAGAGACCCCAAGTAGCCAAGGCAATCTTGAGAAAGAAGGACAAAGCTGGTTATCACAATCCCAGATTTCAAGATATACTACAAAAAGCTATAGTAACAAAACAGTGTGGTACTGGCACTAAAACAGATACACAGATCAAGAGAAGAGAATACAGCCCAGAAATAAACCCACACATACATGGTCCATTACTCTATGACAAAGGAGGCAAGAATATAAAATGGGGGGAAGGAAAATCTCTTCAACAAATGGTGTTGGGAAAACTGGACAGCTACATGCAAAAAAAATGAAACCAGACCACTTTCTTATACCATATACAAAAACAAATTCAAAATGGATTAAAGACCTAAATGTGAGACCTGAAACCATATAACTCCTAGAAGAAAACATAGGCAGTAATCTCTTGGACATCTGCCTTAGCAACATTTTTCTAGATGTGTCTCCTCAGGCAAGGGAAAGAGAAGCAACAATAAACTACTGGGACTAACTAAACCAAAATAAAAAATTTTTGCACAGTGAAGGAAACCATGAACAAAATGAAAAGCCAACCTACTGAATGGGAAAAGAAAGGTATTTGCAAATGATATATCTGATAAAGGGTTAATATCCAAAATATATATCAAGTACTTCTACAACTCAACACCAAGAAAACAAATAATCCGATTAAAAAATGAGCAGAGGGCCTGAATAGATGTTTTTCCAAAGATATATAGGATGCCAGTAGACACATGAAAAGATGCTCAACGGAACGACCAGGGAAATGCAGATCAAACCACAGAGATATCCTTACACCTGTCAGAATGGTGAAAATGAAAAGGACAAATAACAAACGTTGGCAAGGATGTGGAAAAAAGAGAACCCTCGTACACTGTTGGTGGCAATGTAAATTGGGGCAGTCACTGTGGAAAAGAGTATGGAGGGTGTTTAAAAAATCAAAAATAGAAATATCATACAATCCAGTAATTCCACTATTGGGTATTTACCCAAAGAAAATGAAACCACGAATGTGAAAAGATAAATGTACTCCTATGTTCAGTGCAGCATTATTTACAAAAGCCAAGATATGGAAGCAGCCCAAGTGTCCACTGATAAATGAATAGACAAAGAAAACACAGAATATATATACACAATGGATTATTAATCAGCCTTAAAAAGGAATGAGATCTTGCCATTTACGACAACAGGGATGGACCTAGAGGGTATTATGCTAAGGGAAACAGCGAAAGACAAATACCACATGACTTCTTTATATGTAGAATCTTAAAAAAAAAAAAAAAAAAAAGGAACAAACAAACAAAAAGGAGAAACAGACCCGTGAATACAGAGAACAAACTGATGGTTGCCAGAGGGGAGGGGTTGGGAGGATGAGCAAAACGGGTGCGGGGAGAGGGAGATACGGGCTTCCAGTTACGGAATGAGTGAGTCACAGGAATAAAAGGTGCAATGGAGGGAATACGGCCAGTGATACAGTAATAGCGCTCTACAGGGACGGGTGGTAGCTACAGTTGCGGTGAGCACAGCATTACGTATAAGTTGTCAAATCACAGTGTTGCACACCTGAAATGTAACGCCAATTAAAAATAAAAATAAAAAAATAATAAAGACAGTTCAGAAAGCAAGTTCTCAAAAAACTGACTTTCCATGCACCCTTCTCTCAGGAAGCTGATTAGGAATGTGCTCCACCAAAATGAGAACGCAGCCAAGAAAGAGGAACAAGTGGGGTGCAGGAAACAGAGCCAGCACTGAGGAAACAAAGGGGCCCAGGAGAGTGGTGAAGGAGACTCCAGAACGGAAGCGTGCAGGGAAACGGGAGGGCTGTCAGCCCACAAAGAACCCGGTGCTGAGGGACCAGCTTAGAGGCTCTCCTCAGGAAGGTCATTGAGAAGGATTTGGGGATGGGGGATGATTAGTCATAAATACATACCAAGTTATTAAACAGATGAAAAATGAGGTATTGCTAACCTCAGGGGGAAAGAGCATGTAAGAAAGGAGACCTGGCCACGGTACATTGCTTGGTTCGTCAGTGAAAAACAGGGATAGAGGCACGGCAGTGCACACAGCGAAGGGGGAGGTCAAGTGGACCCACGCGGGAGAGAGGGGGAGTGGTAGGGAGGGGGTTACAGCGGACAGTGAACGTGAAGGAACACAGAAACACCGCATGGTTCCACGTGCTGGGATCTAAGCAGTTGAATTCATAGAATCAAAAAAAGTGGAATGACGGTTGCCAGGGCCTGAGGTGCGAGGGAAATTCGCAGTTTCTAAGCACCAGGCCTGCGGTTCCAGTTAAGCAGGATGAGGAAACCCTAGAGCTACGTGACACACTGCACCTATGGTCACCAGTAATGTACTGCACACTTAAAAATTCAAGATGGTATGGACATTAAGGAGGGCACATGATGTAATGAGCACAGGGTATGAGATAAGACTGATGAATCACTGACCTCTACTTCCGAAACCAATAATGCATTATGTTCATTAACAGCATTTAAATTTTAAAATGTTTAAAAAAAAACAGTAAAAAAAAAATTCAAAAGGAGAGATCTCACGTTAAGTGTTCTTACTACAATGAAATAAAGATGAAGGTAAGCTCCCAAGGCAACAACTCAAAGGTCTGCAAGCCGTTGCCTCCAGAGAGGGACAGGTGAGAAGGGCTGGGTAGAGGACTGGTATTTTCCTGATAAGCCTTTCAGCACTATGACTTCTTAAAAACTGTGTACACGTATTTTTCTATAAAGATAAAAAAGCAACCTGTTAGCATACTATAGCAGAAATAGAATTGTTATTTTTCACTTTTTCAAAGGGCACCACTCTGTTCTTCCATATTAGACATCTGAAGAGTGCATTTTATTTTCAAAGTACTTTCATGCATCACGTGAACCTCAAAACAATCCTGGTGACCTAAACTGTCTTAACCTAACTCTATGGACAAAAACAAAAAAAGAGTGCCTTTAGAGATTGCGACAGAGATAAAGCCACGTCCTCAGTGAGTATCCTGAACCTGAGCCTGGGTCCTGGGCTCCTGGTGTCCCACTTTTCCTACCAGTCCAGGACGCACTTGCCTCAGTTCTGTGTCTCTCTCACACTCCGATCTGACTGTCCCCCACTCATGTGGATAGTAGAGACTGGTAAGGACAGCCTCCTCCAACTAATGAACCTCAGGAGGTTCTGCCTCCCTCCTCCTTCGAAATTCTCCAATCATCTCCTCTCCCCTTACTACTGGTGAAGATGATCAACAACATCAACCAAAGTTGCTGAGCCGATTCCAACAGCACAAAGCAAAGACAGCATCTGGACAGTGTGAAGTTTGTGAACGGGTGGGCACAGCTGCTATAAAGACCCAGAAAAGGCAAATATCAGAAACGGTCCAAGTAAAGAAATTGCTTTCTGACCAGCCAACTAAATTGTTTAGCTCTGCTAGTGACCAATTTTCGTTTTACTTAGACCTGTTCTTTTATACTTTATCTTCCTTCCAAAATATTTTCATATGTATAAACCTAAATCAATATACTATAATGATATAAACTGCATAACAGTAATTATAATCCTATCTACATATTAGCCTGTTTCCTTCCCCCAAAAAAGTTTTATTCAACTTTAGCCCCTGCCAATGTCTAACAAAAACAATTTCCAGAACCTGATTAAATTCTGAATTGACCCAATGATCTGAAGCAGGTGTTCTTTACATGGTTTTCTTCTTTTTTTTCCTGGAAAATGTAGAACTCTATCATATTTAGGAGTTGGTAAGAGTTAATAATTTGGACAATTTAAAGGGATTAAATATGGAGTTACAGTTACATGTGCAAATAAAAGAAGTCAACATGCGCTCAATCTAATTCTTAGCTTTAACTGGAAACAAGATGAAGGTAAGAAAAAAGAAATAAAATGTAAGTTAGAATAAGATGTCTCTCTCTCCTGTTACATGTAAGTGGTACATACTGAGACCTCCTTTAACATTTTCTTTCTTTTTTTTTTTTGAAAGAGAGTGCCCGGGGAGGGAGTACAGGCAGAGGCGGAGAGGGAGGGGTGGGGGGGGGGAGAGAGAATCTCAAGCAGGTTCCACGTTCAGCACAGAGCCTCAAGTGGGGCTCAATCTCATGACCCCAAGATCATGACCTGAGACGAAATCAACAGTCAGATGCTTAACCGACTGAGCCACCCAGGCATCCCTCCTTTGACATTTTCTATTAAAAAAAAAGGGGGGGGAGCTAAAGAAGATGGCAGAATAAAAGGATCCAAGGATCACCTCCTCCCATAAACACACGAAGGCAACAACTACACATAATGCAACTCACTCTGAAAACAGCCTGAGAAGGGCAGAGCAGATCTTCCACAGCAGAGGACATAAAGAAAAGGCCACATCAAGAAGGGCAGGGGACTGGAGGGGGAGACGAACCATGAGAGACGATGGACTCTTGAGAAACAAACTGAGGGTTCTAGAGGGGAGGGGGGTGGGGGGATGGGTTAGCCTGGTGATGGGTATTAAAGAGGGCACATACTGAGTGGAGCACTGGGTGTTATACGCAAACAATGAATCCTGGAACAGTATATCAAACACTAATGATATAATGTATGGTGATTAACATAAAACAAACAAACAAATAAATAAATAAAAATAAAAAAGGGCAGGAGAGGAAGTGACCCAGGTGGGAACCAAAATCCTGCATGGCAGCAACCCAACAAAAGGGAGAGAGATCACAGGCAGGAAGGCACTCCTTGAGAAGTGGGGGTCAAGCTTCAAATCAGGCACCCCCAGCCCTGGGAACCTGCACCAGGAAGAGGAGTCTCCATGTCCAGCCTTGAAAATCGGGGGCTTAGCTCCAAGAGCTTTGAAAATCAGCAGGGCTCCAAGAGAGCCAGAGAGATACGGGAACCAGAGTCCCTACTTTTAAAGGGCCAGTACACTATACCGTGCCACCCAACACAGCACGGAAGCAGCAGCTGGAAAAGTGCCTGAGGTATACCAGAAGGAGATTTACTGACTAATTTTAGGATGTGTGCCAGAGAGGCAAGGATCTGCAGGAGCTTTCTCTGGGAACAGAGGTGCTGCTGGGTGCCATTTTTCTTGCCTTCATTCTGCCTAGCTAGCCAGAAACTCATAAGAACCAGTTCTGACACTCTCCCTCTCCCTTGCTAGCACTGCTTGCCCCACACAGGTGTTCCCCTGCAGACCCACCCCATCTAACACACCCTTGCTGGCCTCATTCAACCACACCAGCAGGAGGCCTCAATCAGAACCAGCATGCATCTAGAGTGCCTACTGCCGTACCGTAGCTGGTGGGCAGGCCCAGCTGGGACCATTGCCCCTCCAAAGACACTATCACCCTTGCACACCTGTGGGCAGCCCCAGCCAAGACCCCCACCTTCCAGAGCAATCCCCTCAGGACGGAGGAGCTGGTTCCATCCAGTGACATGTTGTCAGAGGCTGCCGCCAGGCCTCTCAGTCAGTGGTGTAGTGGGCAAACCCTGCCAAACAATGCAGTCACAACAGTCCTAGCTGGTCTTTGCAGACAGCAAGGCTGACCCCACAGAGCAGCGCACCCAGAGCCCTAGCAGCCCTGCCACAATAGGAGGGCATATGCAGCCCAAACAGGAAACACCCTGGAGGACCTGATTCTGGTGACCAGGGGTTACTGCACTACTGGGCACCACAGAACACCTTCTACATAAGGCCATTACTTTCAAGACCAGGAGACACAGCTGACCCACTTCATAGAAAAGACGTAGAGAGTCAGACAAAAACACGGCGACAGAGGAATATGATCCAAATGATAAATCAAGACAAAACTCCAGAAAAAGAGCAAAACAAATGCCAATATACAATCTACCTGATAAAAGAGTTCAAAGTAATGGTCATAAAGATGTTCACTGAACTAGAGAAAAGAATGGATGGATGAACTCAGTGAGAACTTCAACAAATGGATAAAAAAACAAAAAAAAGAACAAGTCAGAACTGAAAAATACAGTAACTCAAATAAAAATACACTAGAGGGTCAACAGCAGTTTAAAGAATGCAGAAGAACAGACCAATGATCTGGAAGACAGGGTCACAGAAAGCAACCGACTGAACACCAAAAAGAAAAAAGTGACACCATTAAGTATAATAACATTCTCCCAAAGATAGCAAGAGGCAGAAAATTTATTTGAAGAAATAAAGCTGAAAACTGCCCGAACCTGGGGGAAAAAAACGGACATCCAGGTCCATGAGGCATAGAGAACCCCAAACAAGATGAAACCAAGGAGTTCCACACCAAGACACATACAATTAAAAATGACAAAAATTAAATACAGAGAATCTTAAAAGCAGCAAGAGAAAAGCAAATAGTTACATACAAGGGAAAGCCCATATGGCTATCAGTTTATTTTTCAGAAACTTTGCAGACCAGAAGGGAGTGGCATCATATATTCAAAGAGCTGAAAGAAAAAAAACCCTACAACTAAAGAATACTGTACCCAGCAAGGTTATCATTCAGAATGGAAAGAGAGAATAGAGAGTTTACAAAACAAACAAGTTGAAGGAGTTCATCACCACTAAACCGGCCTTACAAGAAATGTTAAAGGGAATTCTTTAAGTGGAAAGAAAAGGCTGTAACTAGAAGAAAATTGTGAAAGGAAAACTTCACTGGTAAAACCAAACACATAGTAAAGGTAGTATATCAGTCAGTTATAAAGCTAGTAAGACAGTTAAAAGACAAAAGTAAAATCAATTACATCTATAAAAATGAGTCAAGGGACACACAAAATAAGATGTAAAATATGATGAGACATACATAAAATGTGGAAGGGAGTAAAAAAACAGCACTTTTAGAATGTGTTCAGACTTAAGTGAAATCAACTTAATACAGACTCTTAGATCCATAGAATGTTATTCATGAGCTTCCTGGTAACCACTAAACAAAAACCTGTAACAGATATAAAGAGAGAGAGAAAGAGAGAATGGAATCCAAGCATAATTAATGAAAATCATTAAATCACAAGGAAAGAGAGCAAGAGGGGAAAAGAACAGGAAACTACAAAATCAACCAGCAAACAATTAACAAAATGGCAGTAGGTACATACCTATCAATGTCTTTAAATGCAAATGGTCTAAATTTTCCAATCAAAAGACAGAATGGATTAAGAAAAAAAAACAAAAACAAAGGGTGCATGGGTGGCTCAGTTGGTTAAGCATCTGCCTTCGGCTCAGGTCATGATCCTGGAGTCCCTGGATCGAGTCCTGCATCGGGCTCCCTGCTCAGCAGGGAGTCTGCTTCTCCCTCTGACCCTCCCCCACTCATGCTCGCTTGTGCGTTCTCTTCCAAATAAAATCTTTAAAAAACAAAAACAAGCCCCACCAATCTGCTGCCCACAAGAGACTCACTGCAGACACATACAGACTGAAAAGTGAGGGGATGGAAAACGAATTCCCATGCAAAGGGAAGTCGGGGGGGGGGGGAACTGGGGTACAATGTTTCTATCAGTCAAAACAGAATTTAAAACAAAGACTGTAGCAAGAGACAGAGGGCAATTACATTTTAATAAAGGGCTCAATCCCACAAGATGCTTATAACAACTATAAATATTTATGCACCCAACAAAGGAACACCTGAATATATAAAACAAATATTAATGGATGTAAAGTGAGAAACTGACAATAACGCACTAATACTAAAGGACTTTAACACCAACTAGTATCAATGGATAGATCATCTGGAAAGAAAATAAATAAGGGAACAGCAGCTCTGATGACACGAGAAAGATCAGAGCAGAAATAAATGAAAATAGACACTTAAAAAATAAAAGATCAATGAAACAAAGTTTTTCTTAAAAAAAAAAAAAGGCAAAACTGACAAATCTTTAGGCGACTCATTAACAAAAAAAGACCCAAGTAAAACCAGAAATGAAAGAGAAGTTAAAACAGACAACACAGAAATATAAAGGATAAGAGACTACTACAAAAAAATTACATCTAACATATTGGACAACCTAGAAGAAATGGATATATTCCTAGAAACATACAATCTTCCAAGACTAAATCAACTGGGACTACATCCAACTAAAAGGGTTTTACACAGCAAAAGTAAACCATCAACAAAACAAAACGGCAACCTACTGAATAGAAGATCTTTGCAAATGATATACCTGATAAGGGATTAACATCCAAAATACATAAAGAATCCATACAACCCAACAGCAAAAACCTAATAATCCAATTTGAAAATGCACAGAGGACCTGAATAGACATTTTCCAAGAAAACATACAGATGACCAACAGACACATGAAAATACAGATACTCAACATCACTCATCATCAGGGAAATGCAAATCAAAACCACAATAAGATATTGCCTCCCACCATTCAGAATGGCTAGTATCAAAAAAACCATAACAAGCTTTGGTAAGGATGTGGAGAAAAGGTAACTCTCATGCACTGCTGGTAGGATTGTAAACTGGTGCAACCATTATGGAAAACAGTAGGGAGGTTCCCTAAAAAATTAAAAATAGAAATACCATATGACCCAATAATTCTACTTTTGGGTATTTATCTGAAGAAAATGAAAACACTAATTTAAAAAGATATTATGTACACCTATATCTACCACAGTATTGTCACTGACCCTTGAACAACGTGAAGGTTAGGGTGACTGACCCCTGCACAGTCAAAAACCCCTGTATTATTTTTGACATCCCCAAAATTTAATTAGTAACAGCCTACTCTTGAGCAGAAGCCTTACTGATAACATAAACAGTCCATTAACACATACATTGTATGCTATCTGTATTCAAAGGTAAACTATATTTACAATAGGCAAGATACAGAAGCAACCTAAGTGTCCATCAACAGGTGAATGGTTAATTTCATTTTGAAGGATGCTTGCTGGTTTCTGTTGTGAAAGAGTTGCATTCAATACCAGCTAAGACTCATCCTGATCTCAGCTTTTTGAGCTAATAATCAGGGAACCTGATTTCAAAAAATAACACAAGAAGGGTTTTCAAGTAGATTCTGCATATGCTTCTGTTTGTTCTATGCTGCAAACAATAATATTGTTACTTGGCAATGTTTTGATGGCTTTGTTCTCAGGTCATATGCCTATTTCTCTTGCAAAGCCAAGATTGTTACTAGCACTGTGAAATAAGTTGGACAGAGAAAGACAAATACCATATGATTTTACCCATATGTAGAATCTAAAAAACAAAACACGTGAACAAACAAGTAAACTTAAAAAGAAACAGACTCATACATACAGAGAACAAATCAGAGGTTGCCAGAGAGGAGGTGTGGAGGGGAATGGGTGAAAATAGATGAAGGGAATTGAGAGGTACAAACTTCTAGTTGTAAAATAAATTAAGTCATGGGGGGCACCTCGGTGGCTCAGTCGGTTGAGGGTCCAACTTCTGATTTTGGCTCAGGTCCTGATCTCAGGATGATGGGATTGAGCCCCGTATCAGGCTCCAGACTGGGTGGTATGGAGCCTGCTTGAGATTCTCTCCCTATGCCCTTCCCCCCAAAAAATAAAATAAAATAAAGTCACGGAAATGAAAAGTACAGCATAGTGAATATAGTCAATAATATTGTAATAACTTTGTGTGGTGACTGTGGGGAACTACACTTATCATGGTGAGCACTGAGTAATGTATATAACCGTCAGATCACTATGTTATACACCTCAGACTAATATTAGTCAACTATACTTCAATTTAATAAATCTCCTGCTGGGGCACCTGGGTGGCATAATCTATTGACCATCTGACTCTTGGTTTTGGCTCGGATCATGATCTCATAGGTCATGTGATCGAGCCCCTTGCTGGGCTCCACACTCAGCATGGCATCTGCTTGAGCTTCTCTCTCCCTCTCCCTCTGCTCCTCCCTCACACTCTAAAATGAATAAATCTTTAAAAAAAAAAGTAAAAATTAAAAAATTAAAAATCTCCTGCCTTTAAAAAAAAAACAAAACTTACACTTCATTAAAGAATGCAGCTCTCACCTCCATCACCCTAATTTCCTTCTCCGCTTTACTATTCTTCAAAGCACTAGTCACGTTTTAATATACCATATAATTTACCCATCTGTTTACTGTTTCTCTCTTCCGCTAAACCTAAGGTCTAAGAACGTCTGGGTGTCTTTCTGCTGTGGGTTGATGGTTCTATCTCTACCACTTAGAACTGTGTGCCTCGACCACAGCAGGTGCTCAATAAATACTAAATGAATGAATGAGTGAATGAATGAGTTACTGGAAGGGCCTGAGAGGGTCCACGAACTCTATGAAATTATAGTAAAGGGCCCACAGCTTTCATGAGATTTCAAAAGGGGTCAGGATTGAAAAGAGCTTCAGAACCACTAGCCTGGCAAGTTCTCAGAGATTCAACCCAATTTCTAGATTATCTCCAAATCCTTAGAATGCATAGATGTATTTCTGCCTTCATGTGATCACTCATTTCCCATGTGAAATAAAAAACTAAAGTTACCATTGCTTACTTCTGCAGTTTTAGAACCTGTGGCTCAGAAAACCGGAAGAAGGGCGCTTGGGTGGCTCTATCAGTTCAGTGTCGGGTTCTTGCTTTCGGCTCAGGTCATGATCTCAGGGTCATGAGATCGAGCCTCATGTTGGGTCTGCACTCAGTGCCCAGTCTCCTTGGGATTCTTTCTCTCCCTCTGTCCCACCCCCGACTCATGCACACATGCTCTCTAATAATTCTTTTTTTTTAAAAAAGGGGGAAGAAATATACCCCAAAGAGGCAGCCTATCCATCTTGGCCTCCAGCCCTACCCCTCCTCTTCACAGCTACGTTCCATGTTGCTCTTCATACGGGTTCTCCAGAAGGAGAGAACAAGTGGGGGGGGGTGGTTCTTGTTCCTCCCATTCTCAAAACTGAAACATGTCGTAAGGTTTTATCTACTAATGCCCAGGCTCATTCTAATAAGGTGTTGGAAAAGTATTATTCACATTAATCAATTTGTTAATTACGATTAATACTGTGAACATTCCTTAGCATCAACGTGAAAACATCAGCGTTTTTTTGTTGTTGTTGTTAATCCCGTATCTTTAAAAAAAAAAGGGGGGGGGGCGCCTGGGTGGCTCAGTTGGTTAAGCGACTGCCTTCAGCTCAGGTCATGATCCTGGAGTCCCGGGATCGAGTCCCACGTCGGGCTCCCTGCTCAGCAGGGAGTCTGCTTCTCCCTCTGACCTTCCCCCCTCTCATGTGCTCTCTCTCTCTCATTCTCTCTCAAATAAATAAATAAAATCTTTAAAAAATTTTAAAAAAGAAACATTTACCAAGGTGAAAGATCTCCCACCATCACCCCACCCCCCCATTCCCCAACCACCTCCACCCCTGTTGCCCTTCCCACCACAGATCAAGCCGTCAAGGATGCCCCCACCCTTTTCATCCCATCCCCCACTTCCAATATCAAGTTCCCTCTCTCCCCACTCCCCACAAAGCCTGCCAGGACAGGGTTGGTAGAAAAGAGAGGCCAGAGGAGACAGCTGGCGGAGAGGGGCAAGAAATTAAGAAAGGTGGAAGGAGGGGGGGAAAAAAGGCTCTTGCTATTCATTGCCACCCACCCCCTGGCAAATATAATTACACTGCTCTAATAAACTGTATGCCAAATGTTAGTAAGTTTCACCCTAGGTAAAACTCACATATTTAAAGGTCAGTGACCTACTGCCAATTTTTAAAGGTCTGGAAAGGTTATCTGAAGACTTTTTTTTTTATAGCTTTAGCAGCTTTATCCAAGGATTGCAGGGGGAAAAAAAAAAAAGCCAAGCACTCTGGGCAATGCCTTAACCTTCATAATTCATATTCCAAACACACATCAGGTTCCGACTTTACGGCATATGTCCTGCACTTGCAGGACATGACCTTGTTCAATGCCATCACCCACCTGAAAACCACTGCCAAAATACTTTCCATCTTCTAGGCCCCGCTCAAGAGTCATACCACCTCCTCTGGGAAGCCATCTCCAGCCCCACCAGCTAGAATCAATTGCTTCCTTTCCTATACTTCTACAATGCTCTATTCCTACCTCTAGTTGCCACCAGATCGGAACTGGTTATTCATATACGTACTTTGTTGCTCAAATATGAACTCGAGGGCACCATATTCAATTGTCTCCCCAGAACCTAGCCCTAGGCCTTATGATATAAAAGGGGCTCAAATAACTAACTTGAGTGTCATAATACAATTCACAGAAAAATTAATAACAAGAGTAAATACGCAGCCCCCCCCCCCCCAAGAAAACCAAATGCTACCTCCTTGGAACCTGGAACACTGCTGTGATCCTTTTCCATTATCAGCCATCTGAGAACATTTGGGATGGAGAGATTTTTCCAAGTTGGCCATGGGTTGACAAATCTGCCGTCCTTCCCTTTCTTTGATTTAGTTACATCTTCCTCTAGTCTGTAATCCAGTTTGAAACTTTTCCTGGAAAGCCTAGAAGAATCACTTCCTACAGAGCTCCGGGCTGAATTTTGGCGTTTTCTTACTGCTTCTTTAGGATATTGGCTGCTTGTCATCAGGGACTGGCTGCTTTCATTTTCATCCATGTCCTTTTCAGAACTAAAAAAAAATAGAAGGGGGGAAAATACTTTAACATAAAGGCATTAAAACTTATTACACAGCGTCCACAGTATTATTTCTTAGCCAGTAGAAATTTCCTCAATCTTATGAAAACAGTATATCTCTATCAGCTCAAGTTTTCTTCCTGCAAATACAATTTCTGAATCCAGTATTACTGCTTGCTAAATAGAAAAGATGTTTGCTTTACCTATTCCTGCCAAAGCTTTTAAATATTCCTTATCTGCTGTAATCCAAAGCAATGTCCCTCTACTAGGCAGCATTTAAACATAGGAAATTTTCCAGTTCAATGATATCTGGTACAATTAAAGCACCTTTCTGAATTTGTAATATTTTCATACCTCAATTTTAAAAATATTATTGTTAAAAAGACACAGTGAGAAGGACAGCCTTAGTTCCTTGAGGATAACTTAGTACTTCCAGTGATTTACATATAACTCCACTAGGCCTAGCCATTTTTACTTTGAAGATAATCTGTTCCCAATTCCCCTAAAAAACGCACTGAGTTCAGATCTCAGGGAAGGAGACAACAACATTAATGGAGAGACATTTCGATAATGTATTTAAGTGTTTAACCATGCAAATTTGAATTAACTCAGATTTAGAGCTGCCAAAACAGTGCAGTGACCTTGGATAAGTTTCCTACCCTCTCTGGGCCTCGATTTCCTCCTCTATAAAATGGAGATAACAAAAGCACCTGCCTCTGAGGCTTACTGAGAGGTTTTCAAAAGCTAATACAAATAAAGCACTTAGAAACATGCATGTAACATGTATATTAGGCGTTACATGCATGTAACGCCTGGGTGGCTCAGTTGGTTAAGCGACTACCTTGGGCTCAGGTCATGATCCTGGAGTTCCAGGATCAAGTTCCGCATTGGGCTCCCTGCTCAGCGGGGAGTCTGCTTCTCTCTCTGACCTCCCCTCTCTCATGCTCTCTCTCTCTCAAATAAATAAAATCTTTAAAAAAAATTAAAAAAAACATGCATGTAACATGTATATAACAAATGTAACACATACACACAAGGCAAGAGCTCAACAAATGTTAGCTGTTGCTGTTGATCTTATTCCCACCACCACCACCACCATCACCACCACTTAACTCAAGGAACCAAAATCCTTAATTTGAGCTATGTAGGTACTCCAGACACTTAAAAGTGATAACATATCAAGAATATGCATTTATCCAGGGGCAAAGAGATGGCTGTCAGTTGAGCATCCAACTCTTGATTTTGGCTCAGGTCATGATCTCAGGGTCAGGCTCCATGCTCAGCAGGGAATCTGCTTGAGATTCTCTCTCTCTCCCCCTCTCTGCCCCTCCCCCTGCTCAAGCTCTCTAATAAATCTTTCCCCAAAAAAAGAATATGCATTAATCTGCCATGAATTTCATTTATTTCCCATTCTATTAAACAAACATTTGCTTTCTGTCCAATTTAAATGCAATGCACACAGGGCGCCTGGGTGGCTCAGTTGGTTAAGCGACTGCCTTCGGCTCAGGTCATGATCCTGGAGTCCCTGGATCGAGTCCCGCATCGGGCTCCCTGCTCAGCGGGTAGTCTGCTTCTCCCTCTGACCCTTCCCCCCGTCATGTGCTTTCTCTCTCTCTCTCATTCTCTCTCTCTCAAATAAATAAATAAAATCTTTAAAAATAAATAAATAAATAAATAAATACAATGCACACACATAATACACTTCATAACCCTAACAAAATGAATACAACAGAAAGCCAAATATGTTTATGGCGGCAATGATGTTTAGCATAGAAATACCGTCCAGGAGGGAAAGGGAAAGAACGCAAAGGCTAGGGTGAACACGTACAATGAACTAAAACTATTTTTCCAAACCGTCTACAGTAAAATAGTCTATGGTCTAGGGAATGATCAGTGTTAAGAAAGCACCGGTGGCAAAAGCTAAAGCACACACTGTTGCTGCTCAGCCACCACAGATTGCAGGAGAGCCTAATGGTTAAGAGAGCCTAACAAGCTTTCTATCTTAGGCAAATAACCACCTTTCTAGCCCTCAACTGTCTCATCTGTAAAACACCTACTTATCTCATGGGGATTCAGAAGATGAAATGACATAACGTCCATAAAAGGGTTGCCACTCACCAAAGGCTAATTCTTTTTTTCCCCTAATCCTACTACATGGCCATATATCTCAATTCTTTAAATTCCATCAGAAAGCAAAGAATCTGGGTGAGTTATCTCAGTTCTCAAAGAACTGCTCTATAATTCCCTGGGTTATAATTGAGTTCAGGCCCAGGACTTTACAAAGGGCAAGAACAAAGACCAACAACCATTTAAACCCCACTTCATTTAACAGATGTAAATGCACCAAATTTAGAGACTTTATTTCCTGACAAAGTAATGTGTCTAATAGACGGCAGAACTGACTTGATGCTACCAACCCCTTGTGATGATAAATAGCTTGTGAGATATGTACATGGGCCTATTTATATAGACACACACACACACACACCCATACGTACATATATACACATATACATATAAATACATATATAATATTCCTACCAACTATGTAATAAATTTCTGGCTCATTGAAACACTCAGAGGATAAGGAGAAAGGAGAAATGGGCCCTCTGATTCAAAAACCACAAAAGCAAAGTCAAAATAGAGTTTTGATTAATGTACTGTATCACATTGATTGATTTGCGGATGTTGAACAAGAACCATATGATCCTCTCGACAGATGCAGAAAAAGCATTTGACAAACTACAGCATCCTTTCTTGATCAAAACTCTTCAGAGTGTAGGGATAGAGGGTACATACCTCAATATCATAAAAGCCATCTATGAAAAACCCACAGCGAATATCATTCTCAATGGGGAAAAACTGAGAGCTTTCCCCCTGAGGTCAGGAACGTGGCAGGGATGTCCACTATCACCACTGCTATTCAACATAGTATTAGAAGTCCTAGCCATAGCAATCAGACAACAAAAAGAAATAAAGTGCATCCAAATTGGCAAAGAAGAAGTCAAAACTCTCACTCTTTGCAGATGATATGATACTGTATGTGGAAAACCCAAAAGACTCCACCCCAAAACTGCTAGAACTCATACAGGAATTCAGTAAAGTGGCAGGATATAAAATCAATGCACAGAAATCAGTGGCATTCCTATGCACCAACAACAAGACAGAAGAACGAGAAATTAAGGAGTCGATCCCATTTACAACCGCACCCAAAACCATAAGATACCTAGGAATAAATCTAACCAAAGAGGCAAAGGATCTGTACTCAGAAAACTATAAAATACTCATGAAAGAAATTGAGGAAAACACAAAGAAATGGAAAAACGTTCCATGCTCATGGATTAGAAGAACAAATATTGTGAAGATGTCAGTGCTACCTAGAGCAATCTACACATTCAATGCAATCCCTATCAAAATACCATCCACTTTTTTCAAAGAAATGGAACAAATAATCCTAAAATTTGTATGGAACCAGAAAAAACCCCGAATAGCCAGAGGAATGTTGAAAAAGAAAACCAAAGCTGGCGGCATCAAAATTCCGGACTTCATGCTCTATTACAAAGCTGTCATCATCAAGACAGTATGGTACTGGCACAAAAACAGACACATAGATCAATGGAACAGAATAGAGAGCTCAGAAATGGACCCTCAACTCTATGGTCAAGTAATCTTCGACAAAGCAGGAAAGAATGTCCAATGGAAAAGAGACAGTCTCTTCAACAAATGGTGTTGGGAAAATTGGACAGCCACATGCCGAAGAATGAAACTGGACCATTTCCTTACACCACACACAAAAATAGACTCCAAATGGTTGAAAGACCTCAATGTGAGACAGGAGTCCATCAAAATCCTAAAGGAGAACACAGGCAGCAACCTCTTCGACCTCATCCGCAGCAACTTCTTCCTAGAAACATCGCCAAAGGCAAGGGAAGCAAGGGCAAAAATGAACTATTGGGACTTCATCAAGATAAAAAGCTTTTGCACAGCAGAAGAAACAGTCAACAAAACCAAAAGACAACCGACAGAATGGGAGAAGATATTTGCAAATGACGTATCAGATAAAGGGCTAGTATCCAAAATCTATAAAGAACTTACCAAACTCAACACCCAAAGAACAAATGATCCAATCAAGAAATGGGCAGATGACATGAACAGACATTTTTCCAAAGAAGACATCCAAATGGCCAAGAGACACATGAAAAAGTGCTCAACATCGCTCGGCATCAGGGAAATCCAAATCAAAACCTCCATGAGATACCACCTCACACCGGTCAGAACGGCTAAAATTAACAAGTCAGGAAACGACAGATGTTGGCGGAGATGTGGAGAAAGGGGAACCCTCCTACACTGTGGGTGGGAATGCAAGCTGGTGCAACCACGCTGGAGAACAGTGTGGAGGTTCCTCAAAAAATTGAAATATGAGCTGCCCTACAACCCAGCAATTGTACTACTGGGTATTTACCCCAAAGATACAAATGTAGGGATCCGAAGGGGTATGTGCACCCCAATGTTTATAGCATCAATATCCACAATAGCCAAACTACGGAAAGAGCCCAAATGTCCATCCACAGATGACTGGATAAAGAAGATGTGGTGTATATATACAATGGAATATTATGCAGCCATCAAAAGGAATGAGATCTTGCCATTTGCAACGACGTGGATGGAACTGGAGGGTATTATGCTGAACGAAATAAGTCAATCAGAGAAAGACGTGTATCATATGATCTCACTGATATGAGGAATTCTTAATCTCAGGAAACAAACTGAGGGTTGCTGGAGTGGTGGGGGGTGGGAGGGATGGGGTGGCTGGGTGATAGACATTGGGGAGGGTATGCGGCTGTGGTGAGCGCTGTGAATTGCGTGAGACTGTTGAATCACAGATCTGTACCTCTGAAACAAATAATACATTATATGTTAAAAAAAAAAAAGATTGTAAGAAGGGAGAAATGAAGGGGGGTAAATCGGTGGGGGAGATGAACCATGAGAGACTACAGACTCTGAGAAACAAACTGAGGGTTTGAGAGGGAAAGGGGGTGGCGGGATGGGTTAGCCTGGTGATGGGTATTAAAGAGGGCACGTACTGCATGGAGCACTGGGTGTTATACGCAAACAATGAATCCTGGAACACTACATCAGAAACTAATGATGTACAGTAATTAACATTAAAAAAAAATAGAGTTTTGAGACAACATAGAGTGGTCCAATGCGGCTGGGACATAAGTAAGGAAGGCTTGCCAACAGCAAACGCATGAAGCCTGGGATCCGATTTGGAGCCCGACCTGAGACTTAAAGGAGGTCTGGCTGCCCTGTAAGCAATGAAGAAAATAATGAAGGAGCTTAAAAAGGAGAAACAACTCTGGTAGCAGGATAAAAACGAAAGGGTGTGGCTAAACACGAGCCAGGCAGATAAATTTGCGAATAGGAAACAGGCAGCCCAGAACATCCAGTAATAGTGAAACACTCTGCTCCCTGTTTCACAAATTCCATTTAAATTTCTGCTCCTAGCAAAATTTCAAGGTAGGTATCATAATGCCCATTTCTTTTTTTTTTTTTAAGATGTTATTTATTTGACAGAGAGAAAGCACGTAAGTAGAGGGAGAGACAGAGGGAGAGGGAGAAGCAGACTCCCCGCTGAGCAGGGAGCCCCACACAGGGCTCAATCGCAGGACCCCAGGATCATGACCCGAGCCGAAGGCAGACACTCAACCAAAGGAGCCACCCAGGCATCCCTAATACCCATTTCTAATTGAAATACTAAGAGGTAGATAGTAGTCCAGTCAAAAGATGAGGAGGCAGTGACAGTGAGAAGAGAAAACACAGAATAAATCCAAG
Organism: Zalophus californianus; assembly: GCF_009762305.2. Lineage (NCBI taxonomy): Eukaryota > Metazoa > Chordata > Mammalia > Carnivora > Otariidae > Zalophus > Zalophus californianus. The sequence goes on along the minus strand of NC_045606.1, from coordinate 20,760,384 downwards.
AAACAAGAGGGTGAATCAGGAAGAGCTGAGTCTCTGGATGGTGGCAAACTGTGGACCGTTTGTAGGGCAGGTTGGGGGATGGGCAGACAAGTGGCAGGAGTCAGAAATGACAGCACCAATGACCAAGCCAAGGAATTAGGGGAAAGCAAGTGTTTGGAGGGTGGAAGAGAAGGTGGCTTTCTGACCCAGCGAGCTTGAGACAGGGTGTGAGAGGACAGGGAGGGATCCAAGCACAGGTGCTCAAGGACACCCATGGACATGACGACCCTGGGACCCCGGTTGTGTTGGGGGTGATACAAGTGAAGGTAAGAAAACAGAGGTTTCCAGGGACCCGGGAGTAGGAGAGTGAAAAATGGGTTCAGTGATCTGCTTTATCCTTGAAAAATAAGCGGTCTCTGCATGCTTTTCCCGTTTTCTTTCCTCCCGTCCACTCAGGGTCTCACCCCAATCCATCCATGGAAACCATTCTCCAGCAAAGAGCCATCCTCTCTTAACACGCCCTTCTCCCCAACACACATAGAATCCAGTCTTCAGGAATGATCTTTTAAAGGCAGATCTGACAAAACCAACGAAAAGGAAAAACCTCCAGAAGATTCCCTTGGTTCTCAGAAGGAGGGCAGAAGTCAGTAAGAAGATGGTCCGTGAGGGTGTTTCTGGCCCTGCCCACACTCTGCTCTGCTACAAACACATGGCCTTCATCTACTTCCTCAAATGCACCACGCTCCCACCTCACGGCCACCTCTTCCATCACGGGGCCTTTGCACATGATTTTTAAAATATCCTTCAACACCTGGACATATATTCACAGGATTATATATGACCACGAAAGTGTTCAAGCAACACAAAATGTTGGCACTAGGCACCGTTAGTGTGAAATGATTTGGAAACAAACAGAAGGACATGAAAACCCAAACGGTAACAATCTGGACTTGTTCTCTTGGAGGAAAAGTACTGGCAGTCCACTCGGTGAACATGCAAAGTGACAAGCTCTACCAACAGGTGCTCCAGTGACAAAGTGAGCCTCAGCAGGTGGAGACACAGGAGCCTGGGTCACATGAGAAGGGTCCTCATCAACTATCAGTGTTCTGGCCACCCACAAGCACCAAAGATAAAATGATGGGAAGAACAAGGACTCAAGAAGAGTGGGTTCTGTGTATGTAACTCGTTTTCAGCTTTGGAAATTCAGACAAACCCCGTAACATATCCAGGCTGGAGTTTCCTTAATTAAATGTAGCAAATCTCCTCCTTATTTCTGGTTATAGATCTCTCCCCAAATTTAACAAGTAAAAATTCAGTCTTGATCTCAGCCCAACAGTAAGCGAAAGGAGATGTGCATAGTGCTGAGTACATATACAAGGTAAACAACCTGTGTTTTAAAAGTGAGTCCAAAACTTGATGAAGATCTTTACGTCATGCTGATTTTCATCCAATTTAAGGCACCATGAATGGCACACATGGTTCTTTTATGTGCCACTAAGACTGTAAAAACATTATCAATTATAAGATCACCCATTATACGACATAACATTATATGACATAATCAGTGGTGTTCAAATGCGCATAAAACGCCTGTCTTGACACTGATGAAATACACCAGTTTCTACATGGAGATAGAGATTTTGGAAGAGGAGCAAAAACATTAGCCTTGGTAATTAAATATAATCAGAACCGCAATTAATGTGTTGACACTTCTTTCTTCTGTGAACAACAGCTAAATTTGGACTAAAAAGCTAGAATCCAGAAGCAGATTTAAACAAAGCCCTATGACAACTAATATAAAACATAAATACTCCGTTTAAAGAACAATTTGTTACAAAGAGACAACATAAATTCCATCTAGTAATCATCAACTACATTCTCCACATTTCTTTGAAGATTAATTGCCTACTTACTAGGAAAAGGACTTACCCCAACGTCTCTAAGCAAAGAGAGATCTGAGCTGTGACATTTGGTGAAGACAAGTCTGCCAAGTACAAATATTTTATTTCAATAACTGCACACATGGGTAAAACGCTTTCAAAAAACAAGCGCTATTTCAAAAGCAAATGTTTTATCCTTTCTTTGACATTTAAGATTTGCCCGCTGCCTAGAATTGAATGCATTGCTTTATCATTTGGAAACTTAAAGAAACAAATTACATTAGTACAATGTATGTTTGGGATTTCAACGTGCTCATAAATCATGACATTGCAAATCATTATTCCTAGGGATGACATTTAATAAATACTAATTGAGTGAGTGACTATCCATTACATACTAACAAAGATGCTGACTTGAAATCTGGAAAACATTCAGAACTCCGTTTTCAGATATCTAAAATAACACGAAATTCACCATTTTATATTTGCAGTCCTATCTGTAGTGAAAAGGGTCCTTTTAATATTATGCTAGTTAACATAGCTAATGAAACTATTTCAATTCACAGGAGTGTCTGCAAAGGGCTTCCAAAGGTTAAATTAAACTGTCTCCATCCCTCACAGACAATACAGACTTCCCTGAAGACTGGTGTTAGTCTCCACGTGCATTCAGGAGTCTGGTAGGGAGGGGAGATATGTCCAAGCGTGGGAAGTACACTGGCTAATGAAAGGGAGAATGCTCTGTGGGAGGTATGTACACCCCATACATCAACAAAGAAAGTACCGCATTGTTTGTTATCAGTGCTTTTTTTTTTTTTTTTTACTCACTTTGTTGACTTAACAACCAGTTTCACTAAAAAGTTAAGGGAAAACAAATAGCTTAATATACAAGACCTGGGAGCACACTAAAAATGAGTTATGACAACCTTTAATAATAGTTTTTGAGTCAAAAATATTTTAGAATACATGTGTATACATATATACATAAAATATGATATATGTGTATATATGATAGAAATCTATTTATCACAGTAAACAATTAACCTTCATAAAAGTGAAAAGAACATTAGTGGGGGCTGTAGAAGACAGGACTCCAGCTTTACCACTAACTAGAGAGAGATCATCGTGGGGAAAGTAACTTAACCTGTCTCAACCTGGCCTTACTCATCTGTGAAATAAAGATAACAACCAAATGTCTCCCTGAAGGACTGTAACGAGGAGCAATGACATCATAGGCTAGTATTTCCAAGCACTGTCCAAATGCAAATTGTGACTACTACTATTATTGATGTTCAGTAAAAATATAAAGAATATGATAACTAGAACCTTTTGATCTAATTGAGCTGTTTCAAGTGAAAGAGAACATTCCAGAATTCCAGATAGACTTAAAAACAGATTGTTGTTCTTTCCTTAAAATTTTATGTTTAAAAAAAGTGTTTTTATAAAAAGTCTAAGTTTCCTGATCCTTTATAAAAATCAAAATATTTTCTTGTGTTAAAAAAACTAATTTTGCCTTATAAAGTGTTCATGTGATTCGAGACAGAAAAATTACTTCGACAAATGACAAAGTTAATTCGCTTATCAGGACCCACAGAACAGAAACTGCCCTTGTGGCCTGGCCCACAAATCTTAAACCCAAGTCAGCCTGCACTCATGGGAAACCCTTGTCAAACAATCGTCCAATTCAGCTTAGCGAGCTTACCTTACCCTAAAAACAGGCCTGCTAACCCTATACAAAAATGCCCAACCTCTTACCCATCATGCCCTGTTTCCACATTGCCTCTTCTAGGCTCTATAAAATGGACTCTTGCAAAAAATTCCTCAGAAAGACTGTTCTACTGCTTCTGAAGCACCGAACTCCCCAGACCCCATGTATTTTTTTCCCTTAAATAAGGACATGGAATTTTTTTTTAAAGATTTTATCCATTTATCTGAGAGAGAGAGCGCATGTGCATACATGGGCACAAGTGGGGGGAAGCAGAGGGAGAAGCAGACTCCCCGCTGAGCAGGGAGCTCAATGCAGGGCAACGGGGTGGGGGTGGGGTTGATCTCAGGACCCTGGGATCATGCCCAAGGTCAAATGCAGACACTTAACCGACTGAGCCATCCAGGTGCCCCAGGACATGGAATTTGTTACTAAACTGTGTTGTGTCATCTGACACAAGTAATTCACAAAGAAATGCTACCTTACCAAAAGCACTGAAGACTCAGAATAGACAGTTTTGAGAAGAGTGAGTGCAGAATTCAACCTGACTCTCCAAGATACAAACTAGAGAACATGTTTTCTTTTCAAAAACTAGTCAAGGACAACAAATGTTCTTGATCACAGAACACAAATATTCTTTGCTATTTGGCAAAATTCAATATATTGAACTAAAAAGTCATTTTACAGGCTATTAAAAGATTTTAAGTCACCAAAATACATACACTGTAGGTGTTTCCTCTGTAAGTTTTTCCTATAAGCAAATAAGAAAGCAAAGCTCTGATTAGAATTAGAAACAATAAACAAGGCAGCTTAAGACCAAATCCCGTTTTAAAATACCACCCACAGTACTGCAACTGGAATCTTTAGAATAATCCTACTAAAATGGCATGTTAAAAAAAATAATAAAGTGGCACCTTATTGCAAATTGAGAAAACATGCATAAAGCAGGATGTTTACTGAACTGACATAATTATCACCACCTTAATATCTTAGAAATAATGCAAACAAAAAGTTCAGATCCAATTCTGGCCTAAATGATACAATTACTTAACTGAAACAGCTGGTGATTATGGGGGAGGAGAGACTAGCCTGAAGTTTGAGAAACTTAAAAGTGTATCCTCAATCTGTTATAGGACCTTAAGTGTTCATTCATTATTCCTTCAGCCAAGATTTGAACAAAAATATACTTTCAAAGTGTGGCCTCTCTCTCTTCTGTCTCTGTTTCAATCCATTATGCAAAAAGAAAGCTGCTTGTTTTCAAAGTATAACCCATAAAAAAAACATATTCCATAAAGAAAAGGAATGGGGGGGCGCCAGGGTGGCTCAGTTGGTTAAGTGTCCGACTTCTGATTTCAGTTCAGGTCATGATCTCAGGGTCTTGAGATGGAGCCCCATATCAGGCTCCACTCTGGGCACGGAGCCTACTTAAGATTCTCTCTCTTGCCCTCTCCCTCTGCCCTCCCCCCCCCCCTTGCTCACACACACCAATGTGCTCTCTCTCCGCTCCCCCCCCCCCCAAAAAAAAGAAGAAAAGAGATCTTCATAGATCCCGGATAGAAAGGAAGGGTAGGAGGGAAAAGCACTCTCTTCTACTTCTGACTTCAGTCTGGTCCGAACTTTCACTGTACCAATCTTCCTCGACTTACAACAGGGTGACAATCCAAACAAACCCATCCTGAAGTTGAAAATATTGAAAGTCGAAAATTAACACACGCATTTAACACACCTAACCTACCGAACACCACAGCTTAGCCTAGCCTACCTTACGCATGAGCAGAAGACTTACATTAGTCTACAGTTGGGCAAAATCGTCTGACACAAAGCCGGTTTTGCAATAAAGCGTTGAACAGCTCATGTATTTACTGAATATTACGGAAAGTGAAAACCAGAATGGTTATGTGGGGGGGGCAGAATGGCTGTCAGTGTGTCGACTGTGGACTCTCAGGATCACAGGGCTGACTGGGAGCCCTGCAGCTGCCAGAATCGTATCATTAACTGTTAGCCTGGGAAGAGTTCAAAATTGAAAGTACAGTTTCTACTGAATATATATGGCTTTACCACCACCATAATGTTGAAAAATCGAAAGTCAAGCCATAGTAAGTTGAGACTGTCCACACTGAAGCCTGTAAGCTTTAAAAGGTCATTTATTATCGGGGTTTCTGGGTGGCTCTGTCAGTTGAGCGTCGGACTCTTCATTTCAGCTCAGGTCCTGATTTCAGGGTTGTGGGATCCAGCTCCACATCGGGCTCCATGCTCTGTGCAGAGTCGGCTTGTCTCTCTCCCTCTGCTCCTCCCCGACTAGCACTCTCTCTCTCAAATAAATATATAAAGTCTTAATAAAAAAAAAAAAGTCACTTACTATCATTAAGACTTTCTCTACCTGTAAAACGAGAGGCCTGAGCCACAGCCTTAAGACCCCTTCAACCGCCCCAGTTCTAACAATCTGTGGCTACACCAGAAAGCCTGCTCGGGCCACGGAAGGGCTGCCCCCCTCTAACAGGGCCTCCACTGTGGTATGCCCCTCCCAAGTTCTACTCCCTGGTAGGAAGTCCCCAGCTAAAATTAGCTCAGATGCAGCCACCTTCCCAGGCTGGGTTAGCAAGGGATAAGCACAGTATTTTTTATCTGAGAACAGCAACGTTAGCTACTTGGAGAAAGTGTAGTTTCACGGGTTTACCAGGCAGACCAGAAGATTATGTAGAGCTTAAAAGATTTTCAGAAGAGATTTCATGACAAATCTGATCATCAAACAGCCATTTGATTTTCACCCTTTAAAAAGATTTCAGGTATAATTTGTAAGGGCCTATACTTCAATCATTTCTAGAGACATTTACCAAACACTGTTTGAATGTCTACTATATCTACATTCTAGCAAAAAAAAAAAAAAAAAAAATCCTCAGCAACCCTACAGATTTTGGAGAAATAGATTTACAGAAGTGTCAGCTATGAATACCAAAAACTATAGCTTTTAGAATAAGGCATTTCCAAAACAACTGGCACAAATACTTTTCCTTATATGCCAAACGGTTCACAATGATAAGTTCTGTGATCCACAGGATCAGGGACGCCAAAGAGGCTCATAAGCTTCTGAAAGCAGCCCACATTTTATTTTTTTAAAGATTGTATTTATTTGACAAAGAGACACAGCGAGAGAGGGAACACAAGCAGGGGGAGTGGGAGAGGGAGAAGCAGGCTTTCCGCGGAGCAGGGAACCCGATATGGGGCTCCATCCCAGGACCCTGGGATCATGACCTGAGCCAAAGGCAGACGCCCAACAACTGCGCCACCCAGGAGCCCCCCAAATTTAAACATTTTAAAATAGATACTTCCCAACTTGGCAGATATCCTTGTCACATCTTAGTTTCCTTGTCTGATGCCCATTCATTGTGGTATTGGACAAAATGTACGTAATCCTTAGCCCAGCGTCTGGCACACAATAAGCCCACAGTAACTGTAAGCCACTACCTTATTATATTCTAAGCACATAATCCATTTTTAATTTTCTGCACTAATAAAATATGGGAGCTAAGGGTAATGGCATGAATAAACTGAAATGAAATAAACTCTGGAATGTGTTTTTGTTTTTATATTTGAGTAAAAGCAGCCCTGGTCTTCCTGGAACTCACATAGCTCAAAACAAATACGAAACCACAATTCTCCACAGGATTCCTATGCAAACCCATAGCTCCTTGTGGCCTCAGCAGCTTTCTGAATTCACCAGGAGACCCTTCCTAAACCTGTACAGTGTCCTTCCTGGTTCTGAACAGAATAATCCTCTCCAGCCTCACTCCCTTATCTCCCCTGTCCGTCCCCCAGGGAGAAAAATGTGCAAACTCAGGATACTAATAGTGGCCACACCTACAATCAGCACTCTCCCCAGTGCCGGAGCCCTAGTTATCAAGATTCTTTAGCTCAAAGGAAAAGCTTTCCGTCACAGGAGCAGGCAAAACAGGCAAGCCAGGCCAACTCTGGCTAAATGACCCCTAAAGCATTTCAGTATCCTCTATCCCCAAACCAAGTGACTACTAGTCTCAGGGTTCTCCCACTTCCCCCTCCGGTGGCCAAAACAGGTTATTAAGGAAGGATCTGATCTCTAATATAACTGATAGGTAGCGACATGGTACTCCTCTCTAAGTATTTCCAAGTCAGCTGGGTACAAAGCCTTAAACCTGGGATTCCGCCCATCAGAATGACCTATGGTTTAAAAACTATACTTGAGGCTTCTGAATCAAAATGTTAGCTGGGGTTTCCCCAGATAGTTTTTAAAAGCTCTGTGGGTGATCCCAATACACAGGCAGGGTTAAGAATGGCTACTTCGAATTAGTCATTGGTATAAAAGTAGGACAGGCATTTAAGAAGGACCAAAGGGACTTTCTGGTACCCCCAAATTTATGCTAGCCTGGCAACTGCCAACCATAAAGCCTACTCTTCCCCACTGCCCCACTACACTACAAGTTAGAGAGCGAGCATAACCCCAAGGTGACCACAGGGTGCCAGCACTAGGAAGACCACATGGCTAAGAACAAAGTTTGATAGGTCACAGACCTGTATTCCATCCAGCCGAGTCACAAATTCGACTCTGTGCTCCCAGGAAGCCAAACCAAAAGAAAAAGACACATAATCGATGATGATTCACATTGTCTATAATAACCCAAAGCAGCCTATACGTGAGAAGTGTTCAGTAAGTATTTGTTGAATGAACAAATGAAGAAGAGGAGCGTAATCTCCTAATTATTCTTCACTGGGACAGAGTTGTTTTTAAAAAAGACTCATTGGGAATAGAATTATAGGAGAAGCAAAAGTAACCAAAGGACAGTGAGACAAAAGCCAACAGAGGGCGTTCCTACTACTAATCACGGAACTAAAGACTGAAAAATCCTAGGGAATTCTTGAGGCCTTGAAATTACCTGGTGGTAAAGTTGTGACCTAGTGGTAAAGATTAGAAGATGCTGGGGCGCCTGAGTAGCTCAGTGACTTAAGCATCTGCCTTCGGCTCAGGTCATGATGCCGGGGTCCTGGGATGGAGCCCCACGGCGGGCTCCTTGCTCAGCGGGGAGTCTGCTTCTCCCTCTCCCTGCCGCTCCCCCTGTTTGTGCTCACACTCTCGCTGTGTGTGTCAAATAAAATATTTTAAAAATAAATAAAAATCAGGGCACCTGGGTGGCTCAGTCGGTTGGGTGTCTACCTTCGGCTCAGGTCATGATCCCAGGGTCCCAGGATCAAGCCCCACGTCAGGCTCCCTGCTCAGCAGAGCCTGCTGCTCCCTCTCCCTCTGCCTGCCACTCTGCCTACTTGTGCTCTAGCTCTCTGTCAAATAAATAAATAAAATCTTTAAAAAATTTTTAAAAATACTAAAATAAAAACTGCTCTATAAACAAAAAAAACACAAAAAAAACAGAAGAGGCCTACCATAAAATCCAGTCCCCCGCCCCCCTTTTCTCTTCAGTCACAGAGCCCCAGTTCTACTTAGGGTAGCTAGCTATGCACCAGCTAAATGACCACCTTTCCCACCAGGGATTAGCCATTATCAATGATACTTTGTGATTCAAGCAGAAGTCTTCCATGTTGCTTCTGGGAGTCTCCTTAAGGGCAAAGGAGACACTCTTTTTGATTTCTCCTGTATCTTGCTGGCCGGAGCCACCCTGAGCGTGAGGGCCACTTCCTAGGAATGGCACAGAGAACCAGGACTTCAGGGGCCACCATACCCACTCTGAATCTTCCAGCTCTAAGCCTCCCCAAACTAATCCCAACTGAGACAATAACCGTAGCTGCGAAGTTCGGGGAAGCCATGGAACCACAGAATCCTTCCTAACCCAAACATGGGTACAGCACGCAGCACGCGTGACTGCTCTAGTTTACTGCTTACTAGGCACTTACTCTGTGCCACTTGGAATATATTCATCATCTCATTCAACCCTCAACATTCCCAGGAGGCAGAGATCACCCTTATGTTAAAGGTGATGTAACAAAAGGTTTACTGAGTTTAACAGTTCACATAAAGGCAAAAAGCTGGCTACCATTTGGGCCTGGAGATCCAACCCAAGCTGAATCAGTTTCCAGAGCCTACACTCTTTTCCACTGATCATGGTGAATCTGCAAGAAAAATCCAATAAATTTATCTTGAACGGATACCGGGTTCAAAGTTAGTAGCATAGAGCCAAAACCTACGGTCTCACTGGCAAGGCTAGCCTTTTTTCCTTTTTGGCTTTCAATGATGTCCTTTCTGTTCCCTTTCCAAAGTAAAAAGCACTTAGGAGTTCCCTGATAAGTTCTCTTATAAATATAACTGCCCTTTAAATTTTACATGGAGAAGACTTCAAACGTGACCTATTTAATCACTAAACTGTTCTCGTTTAAAGTTACATAGAAAAAAAACAAATGGGGCGCCTGGGTGGCTCAGTTGGTTGGGCGACTGCCTTCGGCTCAGGTCATGACCCTGGAGTCCCGGGATCAAGTCCCGCATCGGGCTCCCTGCTCGGCGGGGAGTCTGCTTCTCCCTCTGACCCTCCCCCCTCTCATGCTCTCTATCTCATTCTCTCTCTCAAATAAATAAAATCTTTAAAAAAAAATCATTTATATAGTTCTATATTCTAGTCATATAAAGAGATAATATATATGAAACCTTGAAGATACTTTCCTTGTCTTTGAAAAGATGTCTTTTGAGTTCATCCAGCATATAACCCCCTGGCATTTTATCCTTCCAACTGGGAAGAACTGTTAATCAAGGTCAATGAAGAGACACCTTCGGGCTGGGGGACCAGCACATGTAGTGTGCCTGGAGCTTTCCCAATTATAGCACGGAGAGTCCTCCATCCCGAGAACCTCCTCAGTCCCAGAAAAACCTGGAGGAGTGATCACTCTGTGGCCTCAGGGTACCATATAAATGCAGTTAGGTCTTCAACAAAATTTACTAAAATGTGAGTTCATAGTAAATCGGAGATGACCATTATTATTAAGTACAACTTAAGATATTTGGGCAGCTAAGCAAAGAGGAATTATAAAGCTCTCCATATTCATGCTTAACCAAGAGAATGTTGCTGAGAACATACAAAGTTTGTCAAATTCTTCATTGTGGTGATATTCAATATGCCCACCAGCATTCATATTCATGCAGTTGAAAAACAAGCGCTGAACAGCACATATACATTTATACACAATGAACAGCTCATCTACGTGTAAAATTGAGATGCTATGTGAGCAAAGAATGAGAGAGGAATCAACTTTCATCCAAGAACGTTAAAGTACCTCATCCCTGTGAAATGGAAGAAAAGTCTCATTTTGAGGTTTCAGTTTTGCAGTATCATGACAGGCTAAAAACTCTTGCAAGAGTAGAAACAGGAAATCTGTAAATTAAAGAGGTTGGACCGGTACATACTAAAGTCCTCTCTAACTTGAACATTCCATGACTCAAGTTCATCCCTGTGTGACCCCTTTACTTTACAGGTGAAGCAAGTCAGGCCGGAGGGTTACACGACATTCCAAGGGTCCAGCTGTGGCTGGGGATAGAGCCTGGGCTGTTTACTAGCCATGCTTTCATCATAATTATGTTTAAAAACACCTGGACCAGGGCGCGTGGGTGGCTCAGTCGGTTAAGGGTCTGCCTTCGGCTTGATCATGATCCCAGGGTCCTGGGATCCTGTCTCGGGGGCTCCCTGCATAGCAGGGAGTCTGCTTCTCTCTCTCTCCCTTCCCCCTTCTTGTTCTCATTCTCTCGCTCTCTCTCATTCAAATAAATAAAATCTTAAATAAAAACACTTGGACCAAAAGAGCATATGATCAGCATAAAAAGATAAAGGACGCATTCCAACTCATGTAGGGTATTTTACTTAGTTTAGCTCATAAACAGATAAGTGGGCCTTCACTTCTTTTTTTTTAAAGGGGAGTCTAGAAGCTCTTTAAACTGTCCTTAGTTACTTGAACCATATAATGGCACAATATTCTGAATATATACACAGTACTTCTTTTCACAAACTCTCCAAACAAGCGAAAGGAAGGAACACAGTAACTTGAAAAGAGAACGAACATCTTTGCAGTTTGAAGGACCCCCAAAATACAGAAAACTTTCCAGACTAATTATTGCTGCAGTTCAGGTGTCCTAGCATCAGGGTCTTGTAAGCAAAACAAACAAGCACCTTACCAGTTTAAGGGGTGCCAGAAACAATGAGGAAGCTTGCGATGTCTTTATCCTGACAACTTTACTCTTAAAAAATGAGATTACAAAGGAGCACAGAAGTATACAGGCACTTCCTGTCCAGCCATTATGTTACCGTCCCTTAATCTGGGAAAACCCCGATTTAGATAAACCTGAAAATCTGCTGCCTTCAAGGGAAAAGATGAATTGTTTTAGGTAGCAGGTACATACCGAGGTCTTTCTCAATCACGCTTTTGAACTGACGCTGATCCATCCACATGCCAGCTGTGTACCCCTACAACCGATGATCCGGACCACTTGCAAACAGGTTTAGGGCTATAATCTACCTCTGTAATGCAGACCAAAGCTTGCTGAGCCCCACCACTCGACCCTGGCTTCATTGGTACCCCTTTCTAACAAGAGGCAGCAGGGGATATTCCTGCGCAAGGCCAGAGCCACTGTGCCAAGGGACCTTCGCTAAAATCTCCCAAGCTCTCAGTTTCCTGATTGTCTCATCTGTGGAATGGGGTTAATAACATCACATATTCAATGTCTATTAAGTCAAGCTAATAATACATAAACACTTGAAGGGCTTTGTAAGTTATAGTCATAATACTTATGTTACCTAACCAACTGAGTTGACAAAAGACTATTTCTGACATAACTAAACTGCCCCTGGGGTCATATGAATACATATATTATCTGTCACAAAAGTCTTAACATTTAAATACACAATAAATAGTTATCAATTCAAAAGACAAGTTGAGCAAAGCACTATAAATTATAGATAGGTAGACTTCTTCAGTAATATAGCAGTTAGAAAGGTATGTTACTTGAACTTTATGCTGGAAATCACATGATTTCTTTCAAAGATTTATTTATTGGGGGGGAGGGTGTGAGAGGGGCAGAAGGAGAGGGAGACAGAATCTCAAGCAGAGGCTGCACTGAGCGGGGAGCCTGACTTCAGGGCTGGATCCCACAACCCTGAGATCACGACCTAAGCTGAACCAAGCGGCGAACATTTAACCGACTGAACCACCCAGGCACCCCACATGAGGATTTTTTTTTAAGATTTTTTTCATTTATTTATTTGAGAGAGAGAATGGGGGGGGAGAGAGGGAGGGAGGGAGGGGGAGAGAGAGAGAGAGAGAGAGAGAGAGAATGAGAGGGGGGAGGGTCAGAGGAAGAAGCAGACTCCCTGCTCAGCAGGGAGCCCGATGCGGGACTCGATCCCGGGACTCCAGGATCATGACCTGAGCCGAAGGCAGTTGCTTAACCAACTGAGCCACCCAGGCGCCCCATGAGGATTTTTTCTTAATGCCAGTTTTACACATGCCCTCACAGGCCTCCAGGATAAAGGTGCTCGTTAACATTTAATAACGTGCACAGTTCATTTCCCCAATAATACTTCAAGGCAAACATTTTTTACTTGTATTCTTTTCAATCTAAAATGCTGGATCAACACAGCCCCCCAGCTACAGTCATATTCTTATTTGCATAAAAAGAGTAGAATGGAATGGAAAAACCCTCTACATCCACAGCCATCTACCACTACAAAGAAAAAGCAGAATGAAAATCAAAGGCAAATAGTACTTTTCCATAGACAAAACGTTCTCTAAAATCCCCTCAGTTTCCCAAACTCGTAAGTACCAAAGGAACATTATACCCTTTCAAACAAACATAAGAGGATGATTGCATCAACTAAAACAGAACCAAAACCCTACAACGGAATGCTTATATTAAAATATCCTTCATACAATCATCCCTGGACTAATTTAAAAATTAAGTTTTGCAGTATGAATTCTGTACAATTTAACTTGGAACTGTGAGCAAAAATAGGGTATGAGAAACACTCAAGTATTTCCCCCTCTTGGAGACTCACGGAAATTCTTCAGCAGGAAAGTCTGCAGAATGCAACAAAAAATTTTTGAAAACTGGAACTGTATTTCCAGTTGACTCACAACAGTTTTAATTGAAGTATCTCCTCTTAAACAAGTACACTTGCCCTAATTTCTTCACTCACAGACCTAATGTTTTCTTGCAACATCAGACTGTTGTAGGATATAGGTAATCTTTTCTTTTTAAAGATTACATAACTTCTTTCTAAACGATATCTATGAGGCTAAATCAAAAACGGTGTAACTAAAATAGAAACAGACGTGTAGATAACCACTTTTAACAGAGATCGAAACTGTTTAATTTTCAGAGAGCCGTAGCTGAGGAACGAGTTTCTCAATAAATTAATCAGAATCATCAAAAGCAAACACTTCATGCTCAGCCAAAGCAAACGAGATGAGTCATATTATAACAGTAAAGGCAAAGGACAAGGACTAAGTGACTTTTTAAAGGTTAACTTTTCTCATTCTCTCAATATTTTCCAGGTTCGACTGCCGTGTTGATGCATCAGACTGGAGCCCACGGAGACCTATTTATCTCAACTATCGGGACCACAGCGAGTTCTACATCGGGGGAAAAACGCTATCTGCATACCTGTTCTGAAAAGCTTGCAATAATACCCAACTTAAGAAACAACCACGGGACAAAAAAAACTCAAGAAAGCACCAGCTTCCGCCACCCCACCCCACTCTGCTCCTTTCTTTTGCTCTTCCATTCAGTGGTTAACTTTGAAGACAAAAGCAAAAAAACCTGTTGGAATGGATTTTTTTTTTTAAGATAAATACCATATATGAAGGAGAAATAAGTTGCTCTAAGGAAGCTGTCGACCCATTCGTTTACATACAGCCAAAGAAGGTACACCCACATGTATTCCGATCAGTGAAGATGCAACCTGGTGATCTGCAGAGAAGACGGGGCTGAAACAAGTCCCAGAGACGGCTACTCTCCCAAGAGGGGACGTAAAAAATGTGGCTCTTGACCCAGGCAGCTTCAGAGATGCGGGCTCCGCAACTCTCGAGGTGCAGAAATTCAAACGAACCCCTGCCTCTCACAAGTGCAGCATCTCCAGGAGGAGGCAGGGCTCCGCACCGGGAATCCCCCCCCACGGGGCGCTCTACTTCGCTGAGTCCACAAACAGCCCCAGGCCGGACTGCGCTGGCGGCTCCACCCAGAGGCCGAGGAGAAAGCGAGCCGCGAAAGGGATCCGCGGGCGGGAGGAAGCAGCCTCGCGCGAGGCCGGAGCGGGAGAGCCGACCTCCCGGCGCTCCGGCTCCCGGCGGGGCGGGGCTCACCTGGCGTGGGGGGCGGCTGGGCGCGCGAGCCGCCGCTGCCGCTGCTCTTCCTGGGCTGCGGGCCACAGCGCCCCCGGGCACAGCGCCCCCGCGCAGCGGGAGGGGCCGCGGCGGCCGGCGCCCGGGTTCCTCCGCCCCCGGCCCCGGCGCGCCGTCTCCGCCGAGGGCGCCAGCAGCTGCAGGCACCGCCTCAATGCCCGCCGCCTCGCCATCGCGGAGACGAGCTGTACGCATAGGCCGAGGCAAAGTTCGCTCCACGTGGCCTGCTCCCTCACTCATTGTGACCTTCGAATCTGGCAGCCCTGCCAGCGTCGGCGCCGCCACTCCGGCCTTTACCAAGATGGCCGCCCCCGCGGACCCCAACTCCGAGGCCATCTTGGTAAAGGAGGCACCACGGACCGCGCGCTTAGAACCCCTCCCCTGACCCTTCCTCCTCCCGGCCAGCGCGCGCCTCGGCTTCGCCCTGCAGAAACCTTTCTCCTACCAGATTGGTTACCCTGCCCTAAATCAACAGCTAACTTTCAGATGCATGAACACTTTCCTAGATACCAGCCGTAACTACTAAGACTAAATGGGTTCTTGGTGGCATCTCATAATCGGTGCTATCGTAGTAGACAAGCTCTTGGTAGAATACTTAAAACCGTTGGTGCCATGAGCCTGGCAGCAAAGAAACTAATCTGAAGTGTGTACAAGAGATACTGAATGTTAATGGCAGCACTGCCTTGTCAGTGTGCTCATTACCTTTTTAAAATGATGTCACAGCCTCCTAGTACAGTTTTTTTTCTTTTTTACGCTCTCAGGGTAAAGGGCATGAAATTGTGATTCCGAGTTTCTCCCAGGATTTTTATTTTATTTTTTAAAGATTTTTACTTATTGAGAGAGAACACGGGTGCACAAGTGGGAGGAACAGAGGGAGATGGAGAAGCAGACCGCCGCTGAACAGGGAGCCCCACAGGGGCCTCTATCCCAGGACCCCGGGATTAGGGCCTGCACCCCATGCGGACGCTCAACTGACCGAGCCGCCCATGCACCCCTGGGATTTTCTTTTTAAACTGCAGGATGATATTATTTGTTTTAAGCAGTAATTTAAGTACAAACAGGTGGAAATCGGGTTGAAATTGAATTCATCAGCAGATGGGCAAAAAGATTCCTTCTTAAGAGTCTCCTGCTTGTGCCCATGGCCTTTGGGACTTGAGGTGTGGGCTGTTATGTTGGAAAAAACAACACACAGGCCCCAAATGCAGATAGGACAGTTGGAAAATACAAAGCAAAGTATTTTGCTATCTGAAAGTGAAGGTGCCTGTGTCATACTGCAGAAATACAAAGATTAGGTCAGGTGTGGACCTTACTTCCTCGGGCTAGTGCTGATGTCACTCAATATTCAGTCCATATTCAAGTTTCTAGGATTGTCCCAAGAATGTCTTTTATAACTTTTTCCCTCTGAACTAGGATACTGTCTAGATTCATGGGCTGCATTGGCTTACTATGCTTAATAATCAGTTTGAAGTGTTCACTTGCTAACTCTTCTCTACACATACTTACAGATACCGTGAAGAGACAAGTGTTCACAGGGTGTTCTTCCGTGAGAGCAGGTACTTGGGATAAGGACGTCTCTCTAAATCAGGAAAGCCTAGGAGAGATGAATAGTCTTTTAACACACACTGAGATTATAATTGAAGCTGTATTAATTAAGGAGTAATGTTTATGCTTGCTTAACTCCTGGAATACTACATAAACTTTATGGATTGTGTTGTAATCTCTGCTCAACACAACTTCTAAAGCTTTTACGATGGTTGGATTTTTTTCTAGGCAATGAAAAGAAGCTGATCAGTGTAACAATTTATATCACTCCAGGCAAAATTTCTAGGTCGCCCTGCTTCCCTGTACAGGGCAAAGTGAACACTGCACTCCCTGCATTTCACTCATGGTTTAATTTTAGACCCTGACTTGCTGAACTGAGTTTTATTTGTCCTTCCCTCTTATGCCACCCTTAGGAAGCCAGGCACTTAGCGCATAATGATAACTATTTGTCTTCTAAATGGTTACTATTAAAAACAAGACAACAGGCACCAAATGGAGTCACTCAGGCTAAGCTTCACATCACCAAACTGAGAATTAGTTTTTGCCTCTCTCAGAAATGGAATCTTAAACTAATCAGGAATCACCTGGTCAGCACTAACAAGATCACCTGCGTGATAGAGCCCTGCCATCACCTAAAGGAAAGAGACCTTGCCAACCAACCCACTTTCTGCTAGTGTAACTTCTATGCCCTGCTCCCTTGGAAACTGCTATAGAAACGTAAAGATGGATGGAAATTCAGATGGACACAGTGGACACAGTAATGCTTCACCACGGCTTGACTTTAAACTGTACACATTTTTCTCCTCTTTCTTGAAGCTTTCCCTTCCCCTTCACTTTTCAGAATCCTTTGTTCCAGGAACTTGTATCAATGTTGACATCTTGCTGACCTCAACGTATACTTAGTAACAAGACTCAAGTGGCCAGAGGGAGTCTTGAGACCACACTGAAGACTGTGAAGGTGGCTGGAAGCCTATACCAGATTCCTATCGAAACCACCCAGATCCTGTACTTTAAGATTTTATTTGAGAGAGAGAGAGAACGCATGAGAGGGGAAAGGGTCAGAGGGAGAAGCAGACTCCCACTGAGAGGGGAGCCCAACGACGCTGGACTCGATCGCAATCCCGGGATCATGACCTGAACCAAAGGCAGTTGCTTAACCAACTGAGACACCCAGGTGCCCCAATCCTGTACTTTTCTATAAAACCCCTCAGCCTTTTCTCCTGGGGGCGTCTGCAGTTTTGAAGGCATTAGCCTGTTGCAGCCTCCTTTGCCTGGCAAAGTAAGGAAACGATCGTGCCTTTTTATCCCCAAATTCTGTCCTTCATGTTATATTTCAGCTCAAGAGCAGAGAGGGTTTTTTGGGGTTTATTTATTTTTTTTATTTATTTATTCATGAGAGACAGAGAAAGAGAGAGAGAGAGAAGCAGAGGGAGAAGCAGGCTCCCAAGGAGCAGGGAGCCCGATGCGGGACTCGATTCCAGGACCCCGGGATCATGACCTGAGCCGAAGGCAGACGCTTAACCATCTGAGCCACCCAGGCGCCCTGGGTTTTTTTTTTTTTTTTAAGATTTTATTTATTAATTTGACACAGAGAGAGAGATAGCTAGAGAGGGAACACAAGCAGGAGGAGTGGGAGAGGGAGAAGCAGGCTTCTTCTGCAGGGAGCCCGATGCGGGGCTGGATCCCAGGACCCTGGGATCATGACCTGAGCTGAAGGCAGACGGTTAACCAACGGAGCCACCCAGGCGCCCCAAGAGATTGGTTTTCAACACCTTCTTCCTAGAAGTCTTTCATTTTGCACAGCTACTCAGAACTCCTTTCTATCTGCTGGATGGGATGCTGCCCGAATCATGAATCATTGAATAAAGTCAATAAAGATCTTTAAAATTTACTCAGCTGAGGGGTGCCTGGGTGGCACAGTTCCATAGTGTTAAGTATATTCATATTGTTGGGGAAACAGATCTCCAGAACTTTTTCAACTTGCAAATCTGTAACTCTATACCCATTAAACAACATTCCCCTTTTCCCCCTACCCCTTGGCCCTGATAACCACTATTCTACTTTTTATGTGGATTTGACTATTTAAATATCCCATGTAAGCAGAATCATCGGTATTTGTCTTTTTTATGACTGGCCTATTTCACTTAGCATAGTGTCCTCAAGATTTCTCCGTGTGGTAGTATGGGACAGGATTTTCTTCCTTTTTAAGACTGAATAATATTTTATTGTATTTACCACATGTTATTTATCCATTCATCCCCTGATGGCCACTTGGGTGGCTTCTGCCTCTTGGCTATTGTGAATAGTGATGCTATCAACAAGGATGTGCAAATGTCTCTTCAAACCCTGCTCTCCATTCTTTTAAATATGTGCCCAGAAGTAGGATTGCTGGATCCAATGGCATTACTATTTTTAATGTTTTGAGAATCCTCCATGCGGTTTCCATAGTGGCTGCTTCATTTTGCACTCCCACCAATGGTGCCCAAGGGCTCCAGTATCTCTACATCCTCACCAACATTTGTTATATTTTGGTTGGTAGTAGCCACCCTAATGGGTCTGAGGTGATCTCATTGTGGTTTATTAGCAGTTTTCTGATGATTAGTTGGAGAAATGTCTGTTCAAGTCTTTTGCCCATTTTGAATTATATTATCTTTTGTTAAGTTGTAGGATTCTTTATATCGTCTGGATATTAACCCCTTATCAGATGTAGGACTTGAAAATATTTTCTTCTGCTCTATAGATTGCCTTTTCACTCTAATTGGGTCCTTGATGCACAAGTTTGAGATAGTCCCATTTGTCTTTTTGCTTTTGTTGCCTGTGCTTTTGGTGTCATATCTAAGAAACCACTGCCAAGTCCAAAGTCATGAAGTTTTTCCCGTTTTCTCCGAGCAGTTTTATAGCTTGAGGTTGCACCTATTTTTGTATGGCCTGTGAACTAAGTATGGCTTTTACAATTTTACTTGGTTGGAAGAGGGCAGTGAGAATCAAAAATATTTTGTGACTCCTGAAAATTACACAAAATTCAAATTGCAGTGTCCATAAAGTTTTATTGTCACACAACAACATTCATTCGTTTACATATTGTCTAACTGCTTTTGCACACAAGGGCAGAGCTGAGTACTTGCTCCAGAGATGTAGGACACACCAAGCCTAAAATATTTACTATCTGACCCTTTACCAAAAAAGTTTGCTGACCTCTAATGTTAGGCTACTTTTCTCCCCCTATTCTCAGTATCTGAGATGGGCCAGAAAAGAAATAGAGTCAAGGTCTCAGAGACAAGAACTGTGTTCTACCTAAAAGGACAGTTAAGTAAAATTTCTCCAAACCTTCTCTTCTTTTAAAAGCAGAAATAGCAACCAAGGAGTGTCTGGGTGGCTCAGTCGTTAAGCATCTGCCTTCAGCTCAGGTCATGATCCCAGGGTCCTGGGATCAAGCCCCACATCAGGCTCCCTGCTCCACGGGAAGCCTGCTTCTCCCTCTGTAGCTCCCCTGCTTGTGTTTGTTCTCTCTCTCAAATAAATAAAATCTCTAAAAAAAAAAAAAAAAATAGCAGCCAAGAAGAAATTCTGAGTCAAATGATGTCACCATATAGCCACAACTTCCAAGGTGGGGTGCCCCAACCCAGTGGGTATTCGAGAAAAAAAGAACTTCTGTTTATGTTTTTTAAACCTTGTTTGCTTTCTCATCTTGAGTTTCATAATACGTATCTGTACAGTAGCATATTATAAAATTAAAAAACAAACAAATATGGGTTATTTGTATGGCACTCACAATAAAAATTGGAGACCACTGCGGATCTCTAAATTAGAGAATGATATTAGCAACTGGAAAAGGCAGCTGATCTGAGGAAATAACCAAAAATTAAGCCCCTTTGCTTCTTAAGACTAATTTCACACACTATAGTTGTGAAATCATACTTTGAATTTCACTTAACCTTTATCCCACTAGAAAAGAGACTAGCCAGATATTATAGTACTTCAGCTGTGTGAAAAGTAATATTCCTCTTGCTGGTAACTGGCCAGTATATTTCACTTTTTTTTTTTTTTTTAATCTAAAAGAGTCAGGCTATGATCTTCAAAATGTAGAATCTAAGCCCCAGGTAAACTCATCCAAGTAATGCTGATTGCTTTGACAATTTTAGAAAGCAGAATTTTTCTGAGAAAGAGCATTTTTTGTGGATTAATACCACAAAAAGTACAGGGGAGAACTCCAGAAGTGGAGGGAGGAGTCCGCCACCATCACTGTCTATTCAATCTGGAAAATTCTGTGCTTCCAAGAATAGCACTGAGATAGTACAAGCCAGCATGCTACTTTGAATCATGAAACTTGAGATTAAAAAAAAAAAAAGATAAGTAGTGCCTGGCTATTGACTGACTTCCAAGAATAGCACTGAGATAGTACAAGCCAGCATGCTACTTTGAATCATGAAACTTGAGATTAAAAAAAAAAAGATAAGTAGTGCCGGCTATTGACTGACTGAGCATGAGACTCCATCTCAGGGTTGTGAGTTTGAGTCCCACTTTGAGTATAGAGATTACTTTCAAAAAAAAAAAAAAAGGAACTAAAGCAACCAATATGTATTTTGTAAGAATTTTAGATTTCAGGGGTTTAATATTTGAATTTATTCATTATTTTTTTTAAAGATTTTATTTATTTGAGAGACAGAGCGAGAACACTCCGGCAGAGTAGAGAGGGAGAGGGAGGAACAGAGGGAGGAGGAGAGAATCTCAAGCACACTCTGAGCTGAGGGCAAGCCCAACGTGGGGCTCAATCCCACAACCCTGAGATCATGACATGAGCCAAAAATCAAGAGTTGGATGCTTAACTGAGCCACCCAGACGCCCAAAATTTATTCTTCATTTGAAGCACTAGTTTTAACTTTTAAAATGGTAGGAGTGTTGAATATAGATTTGTTTTTAATCCTCTTGTTAATTCGATTAGGAGAAATCCACTGATATGAGAATTTGGTTTTCTCCAATGAGAGAGGAAACCCTCCACACCTTAGTGGTTCCCAGAATAGGATTTGAGTGAAGTCTTCATGGAGGCACACTGATAATAAAAAAAATCACTTATTCTTTTGTTCTTAGAGTTTTGCTAACATTATCTTTAGTTCCCATGGAGCTGAATCACAGTTACAACAAAAGACTGTAATTCAGAATAAAGAACCAAACGTACTCCAAAATCTAAACACGAAAACCCAACTGTTAATGTTGAAGGCATTAAATTTTATTTATCTCCATCAGCCACGCAGCTAAACACCTTGTGTTATGAAGGTTGAGGCCTGGAGATAGATACTTTCCTAATGACTTGAGGGATTAATTAATCTTCAATCCTCCTACCTTAACAAAATACACCTTCATAAGGATGAGGCCCAGGTTCTTAGAGTTCTCTGCCCCCCTCAGAGCTCTCTGCCAGCCCCTGGAGCTCACTCAGGGAGAGCTTGCAACTGGTCCATGACATCGTGTTCGAGCTTTTGTCCTTTGCTATGATGGACTGGAGCTTACCTATGTGGACCCTTCCCAGTGTCTATGTCCTATCCATGCCCAACAGAGCCACCCCGGGCCTTGGGGTGCACACAGTAGCGTGCTGCCTGAGCTCAAGAGGACAGACATGGGGTAAGGTTGGTGCAGGCCCTGGAAGCAGACTTGAGACCACTGTGGCAGGACTCCAATTCCTGGGTACCTGGTGGGGGGGGTGGTTGGGGATGGAGCTTGGGCTCTAAGAGACCAGGTCCCCGGGGCACACTTAGAGAGGGTGCAGTAACAGGAGGCCAGCGTGGGCTCTCACATGCAGGCCTAGGGTCTGAGGATAGTTATGCTCTCAGACTAAAGCATGTGCCAATCCAGCATTAGAAACTATGAACCGTCAGTATTTCCACATTAAGATAATTTATTCCCAGTGCTCAGCCAGTCCTGTGGCTCTGCCATCACTGAGTCAGCAAACAAAAATTTCAGAAGGAATCTCTAACCCTTTTTAAATTGTCCAACACATTTCCAGTACAAGGGTAATCCAACTTAGATGGCATATATTATGAGCAGAGAGAGGAAAAACCATTGCCTTCTTCCCCACAAAGATCAGACCAATCCCTCAAGTATCTGATTCTTCATAGACTCAAGTCACTAACGAGGGTTACTTGTCCCAGCCCTTCCCATCTACCCCTGAATTTCCAAGTCCATGGCCACAAACAGGAATGTGTGGTCTGCATACTTCCAATTCAAGGACAAAGAGTACTACTATCTGTAGTAAATGGAACAATTCTCTGTTCTCCCTAAAATATCCACCTCCTAATCCCCAGAGTCTGTGAATGTTACCTCGTGTGGCAAAAGAGACTTTATACATGCGATTAAGTTAAGGATCTAAAAGAGGGAGGTTAGCCTGGATGATCTGGGGGGGGGGCCCTAAATGTAATCACAATCCTTGTAAGAGGGAGGCAAGGAAAGCATGAAGCCTCTAGGACGAACCAGTCCTGTGATACCTTGACCTTAGCCCAGTGAAACGGATTTTGGCTTTTGGCCTCCAGAACTCTAAGAAAATAATTTTGTATAAACCACCAAGTTGATGGTCATTTGTTACAGCAGCAATGGAAAACTCACACACTCTCCTGCAAGCAGTCTTGGAAGTCTGATAACAATTTGTATAAGATATTGATGCCATGCTAACTTGACAAATGAGTAGACACATAGATCTAAACTCCATACTGTGACTTCCAGGTTGAACTCTGAGACGCCCAGTTTCTGGGATTTATAGGAATAGCTTGCCGGGTTCGGGCTAGGGGTCATGGTTGGAGAAAGAAGACCTAGCACTGGAAGAGATTGCTTCTGGTCCTTGTTTGAACATGTCATTGACCGCCCTGAGCCACCATGATCACGAAGACCCCTTCTGATTCTAAAACTCGGAGCTGGAGCCAAACAGGTCTTATCTTTGAACTTCACATTCACGTGTTACCATTACAATCTCTCTCCAGCCTCCCTGTCCACCACGCCAACTGCCCACATATCTAAACTTGTGCGCACGTTTCTTCTTCTGCTTGGAATTTTCTTCCCTGCCTTCACTCTCTGAGCACTCAGGCTCATCCCTCAATGCTCAGATCGAGAATCACCACCTTTGAGAAGATCTCCCACTTTCCCAAAGCAGAATGGTTCTCTCTGACCTTGGTGCTTTCAGAGAACTAACTATTAAAGCAGTTATTGTAGTATGACTATTTGTTTCCATTTCTGTCTCCCTAACCTAATGTGGGCTACTCATATACAAATACTCTGATGCATATTTATGCCTCTAGCACTGAATTCTGTGGTTAGCACACAGCCCACCCTCCTATTACGGCTCTAGACTAGATATAGTAGATGAAGGATTATTCCCCGAATTCTGAAGGGCCTCCTTGGGGTTGGGGCATGGGGTGGGAAGTGGGGAGAGATGGAGGTGAAGTAAAGAGGCCAGAAAACTCATGTTTCAGCAAGACATCCAGAGCACTGGAGAAAAAGAGGCGGCTGATTTGTGTGAGAATTTAATTCAAGGCTATCCTCACATGCTCATTGTACATGCAATTTGGCATCTCTCTTGACCTTGCCTCAAAGTCAGTTTCTAAGTGGGGTTAACAGTATGAGCCACCTTGCACAGCAATCTGCTGATTAGAAACTCTTAGCTGGGGCAGACAGCAGGCAGCCATACATGATCTGTCAGCTCTGCATCCTTGCGTGCTTCCAGGCAGAGGCTACAACTTTAGAACTTTATGGTAACGGGCCAACAACACTGTCCTCATAGACCTTTCTGTATAACGACTTAACACATTCAGTTTTCCTTCTTAGGCATCACCAGTACCCTGCCTCCACTCCTGGAGTGCTCCAGATAGATCTTGCATTTTCTGGATTCGAGTACAAAGGCCAAACTCACTCAGAAAACCTCTTTGAAGTGGAAAGGAGGTTGTCATTTCCACACACCTAGAAAAACCATGAAATCACACTTTGCACAATAGATACTGATGGTTAATGTACTGTGTGTCCTTGATCATGCAGCACTCCTCATGACGTAGTCCTCTCTGTATTCCTTTGCTATTTTACACTGCATACCTATGCTGGTTTAGGATTTTGCATTTCAGGTTCAACTTTTTTAAGGTACACTTTTGTGCCTTTTCCATAGGCCAGACACTATTAACTTTCCAATTCTCAATCTTCATAACAAACTCAGACGCTAGGCATTACTACACTCCTCTATAGAGGAGAAAGTGGAGATTTAGAGAGACTAACTTTCCTAAGGGCACAAGGCCAGTAAGATGTGGAAGCAAGATTCAGGCCCATTTCTTTCTTTCTTTTTTTTTTAAGATTTTATTTATTTATTTGACAGAGAGAGAGAGAGACAGCGAGAGAGGGAACACAAGCAGGGGGAGTGGGAGAGGGAGAAGCAGGCTTCCTGCCGAGCAGGGAGCCCGATGTGGGGCTCGATGGGAGGACCCTGGGGTCATGACCTGAGCCGAAGGCGGATGCTTAATGACTGAGCCACCCAGGCGCCCCCAGGCCCGTTTCTGTTGGATAGAGGGATCCAATAATTAGACTCTCCTCTTGCTTGCTTTTTACAATGCTAATGTGACATTATATTGCTTAATAAATACCACTCAGCAATTAACGATAGCCTGGGGTAGGGGTGTGAAAAAATGTAATCCTGGCTTCCAAAATTCAAGATTTCTACAATTTCCATTGTGGAAAAGCAAAGGCACTGCCATCATGTAGCATATCATCTAGTATTAACATCTAGGTGGATAGAGCTATGTACTCCCTATGCTCAGAGTTTCCCAGCATTAAGGGATGATGGTAACCCTCTTGGAAAACAAACTACTCTGTTTTAATTCTTAAAGTGAGAGCAGAGTTAGAGCCCCAAGGACTCTACATGGATCTAAGCCAAAAATGAAATATAGGTTTATCATGTACATGTTAATGTACATTGAGGGCAACATTAGTGGAAATTATCATGCTTTGTAGAAATTCACATTAGCCTACAAACTCTGCCATGTTCCGTGCCATCATTAAGATGAAATCCACCGTGAATTAGGATTCATTTTTTTTTTAAGATTTTATTTGAGAGATAGAGCGTGCAGGATTTGGGGTGGGGGGAAGGAACAAAGGCAGAGGGAGAAGCAGACTGATTCCCCACTGAGCAGGGAGCCCGATGCGGGGCTCGATCCCAGGACCCTGAGATCATGACCTGAGCCCAAGGCAGATGCTTAACCGACTGAGCCACCCAGGTGCCCCTAAGATTGATTATTTAGTAAACACAGTCTCTGTAGTAACCTGCAACCCAGATCTTCTACGGAGGGATAAGGACTGTGAGAGAATTTCTAATGCAAGCACAGTGAACTTAGGGTTTACAGATTGTTTCAGATTTACAAGGACAGTCTGAGATTCATTCTTGGCTTGGTCTTGGCTCCTACAAGAAGCTAGTCAATTCCCCAAGAACAAGAATAATAGACTCCAGTAGTTTCCTAGGAGTCTATGAGCAAACCCAGATGATTGCATAAAAATCATTTGGAAAGTATCTTTAAAATACAGAGGGGGCGCCTGAATGGCTTAGTCGTTTAAGCCTCTGCCTTCGGGTCAGGTCATGATCCCAGGGTCCCGGGATAGAGCCCCGCATCCGGCTCCCTTTCAGCGGGGAGTCTGCTTCTCCCTCTCCCTTTGCCCCTTGCCCCTGCTTGTGTGAGTGTGCACACGTGCTTTTTCTCTCAAAAACAAATAAAAACTTAAAAAAAAATACAAGCAGAGAGACCTCCCCCAGCAGAAGTCTCAGTAACAGCAACAACTACTACTTTATATAGTAGTGTTTACCGCGTTCCAGGCACTCTTCTAAGCACTTCACAAACATTTACTCATTTAACCTGCTCAACAACCCTGTGAGGTCAATGTTGTTATCATCACCATCTATCAAGGATGAAAGTGAGGCACAGAGAGTTTAAGGAACTAGGGATACTACAGTGCATAAAACCAAATACAATCTCTGGAATCTTCACTTACATAAAAAAGAATGACTTACATTAAAAACCAAACATCAACAATAACAAAAACTCTTTGAAAAAACAAACAAACAAAACAACAAAACAAAAAAACCTTATGCCCAGACCACTCATTCTTCAACACTTAAGGCTTCGTAAGTGAGCCAGGGTTAGCTGCCCAACTCTTCCTTTTGCTTCTGTTCTCTCTTGAGAGAGGCTCATTTGTCCATCAACCACCCAGACACACCTGGGCCAACCTGAATTTCAGCAGTGGCTTCAGATAGATTCACCTTAGGGGCGCCTATAAAATTCCTCAAGTATGTACCCAGAACTGAACACCACCTTCCAGGAAGAGCTAGATGTACAGAATGGAGTGGGAAGAGCTGTTCTCCTGGGGAGAACAGTATGGTTTTATAAAAGTTGTCTAAGATGGATTTACTCTTTTTTTTGATCATCATACTATTATTACTATAAGCTTGCAGTTTGCAAAAAGATGGTTTTAGGTTGCTGTTTAGTCCAATCCTCCACTAGTCTCTTATCCATACAGTTAATTCTTTGAAAATAAAGAGAGCTTTTAAGTTTGTGTCTATGAAATCTTACTGTAGGACATGAGGCCCATCATCCCAGCCAATTGAGGGCATCTTAATTTTGATTTGGTCTCTGTCAAACATCCTTTTATGTGGCAAAAACATGACTAAGGTGATAGGTTTTTACTGAAAGATATAGGGAAAAAACCTCAAGGCAGACTGAACAAGCATTTAACATTTAGGATACAGCAGTAGCTCTCTGAGCCCAAAACATCTTTGACAACTCAAAGCAATCCAAATGTTAGTGACACCAATACTTCTGAGGCCCTGAATCTGTCTGTTTCCCTGTCTTTTCTCTTATCACTGCTTTACTCCATCTACTCTAATCTTGTATAAGTGTTCATCAAGTACCACCTGATGTCACTCTGCAGGGTTTCCAACTAATTAGAGAAATGGTCAGCAAGAATGTTGAAGCTACTCTCAGATCCTCTCAATCTAAGAGTATTCATGTTTTTTTTTAATTTTTTTTAAAGATTTTATTTATTTGAGAGAGTGAGTGAGAGAGAGAGAGCACATGAGAGGGGGGAGGGTCAGAGGGAGAAGCAGACTCCCTGCTGAGCAGGGAGCCCGATGTGGGACTCGATCCTGGGACTCCAGGATCATGACCTGAGCTGAAGGCAGTCGCTTAACCAACTGAGCCACCCAAGCGCCCAAGAGTATTTATGTTTTTTGTTTTGTTTTTAAAGGTTTTATTTGAGAAAGAGAGAGAGTATGCACACATAAGTGGGGGGAGGGGCAGAGGGAGAAGCAGATTCCCCACTGAGCAGGGACCCCTGGTAGAGCTTGGATCCCAGGACCCTGGGATCATGACCTGAGCCAAAGGCAGACACTTAACCCACTGAGTCACCCAGGCACCGCACATATTTTCTTAGAGTAATGAACATTTCCCATTTCAATATGGAATTATATTATTTGATACTACCAGCCTGACGCTTTAACATACTTTTCCACAAGTAAAAAAATTACCGTTTGGGAACACCTGGGTGAGTGAGTG
This sequence comes from Zalophus californianus, assembly GCF_009762305.2. Taxonomy (NCBI): domain Eukaryota; kingdom Metazoa; phylum Chordata; class Mammalia; order Carnivora; family Otariidae; genus Zalophus; species Zalophus californianus. Next base: position 20,732,362 of record NC_045606.1, on the reverse strand, counting down.
AGTGAGTGAGAGCAAGAGCGCATGAGAGTGCGTGAGTGAGAGTGCGTGAGAGAATGAGTGAGTGCAAGTGAATGAGAGGGAGTGTGAGAATGAGTGAGTGTAGGTGAGTGTGAGTGATTGTGAGTGATTGTGAGAGTGTGAGGAAAAGTATGAGTGTGAGATTGAAGGTGTGAGAGTGAGTGTGAGTGGGTGGGTGTGATAGTGTGAGTGGATGAGTGTGAGAGAGTGTGAGTGAATAAGTGTGGATGAGAGTAAGCGAGTGAGTGCGAGAGTAAGCGAATGCAAGTGAGCGAGAGCGCATGAGTGCGTGAAAGTGCATGAGAGTGCGAGAGTGCGTGCGTGAGGTGAGAGTGAGAACGAGCGAGAACAAATGAGAGCGAGAGCGACAGAATGAGAGAGTGAATGAGAGTGAGTGAGAGGGAGAGAGTGAGAGTGAGTGTGTGAGAGTGAGTGACTTAGTGTGAGAGCGAGAGAATGAGTGATAATGAGTGTGAGTGTGACTGTGTGATTGAGTGTGAATGAGTGTCAGTGAACGTGAGTGAAAGAGTAAGAGAAAGAGTGAGTGTGAGAGTGGGTGAAGTATGAAAGTGTGTGAGGGAGTGTGAGAATGACTGTGAGTGTGTGAGAGTGAGAGACTGAGACTGAGAGAGCGAGTGACAGTGAGAGCGAGTGAGTACGACTGAGTGTGCGATTGTCAGTGAACGAGAGTGAGTGAGAGAGTAAAAGTGAGAGAAAGAGTGTGAGTGAGCATGTGCGAGTGTGAGTGAGAGACTGAGTGACAGTGAATGGGTGTGAGAGTGTGAGAGCGAGTGACAGTGAGAGCGAGTGAGTGTGACTGAGTGCAATTGAGTGAATGAGAATGTCAGTGAATGAGTGGAGAGTAAGAGTGTAAGAGAATGTGTGAGAGAGTGAGAGTGTGACAGAGTGTGAGTGAGTGAGTGAGTGAGTGAATGAGTGAACAAACAAAGAACAAAGAAACTGGAGCCAATAGTGCTCATTCATATGCAGTAAGGAGTAAATGTGTTCATGGAGTAGAAAGACTGTCGGTTTGGATTTAGGCAGACCTCAACTTGCCTCTTCTTAACTCTGTGACCTTGGACTATTAGGTGTCCTCTGAGCCCCAGCTTCCTCATTTATATATTAGAAATAATTACACCTACTTACAGAAGTGTTTTGAGGTTAACGATAATGTATGCAAAGACCTAGTACATTGTCTGACACATAGTAGGTGCTCAGCACACAGTTGCTGTTTTTATTAATATCAGTTTCTATCTAGTCCCCAACTATTTAATCCCTCCCAAGACTCAAGTCTGATGCCACCTCACACACCCTCCAGCCCCTGCTTCCCACCAAATGGCCCCACTCTGGGCTGGTGTTTAGGCCAATCCAGACCTCACGGTCAACCCTTTCCAGCTGCTAGTTTTCCTGCCCCCAACCCTCCCTAACACACACACACACACACACACACACACTCGCTCTCACACACACTCTCTCACTCTCACTCCTTGGAGATGTGGACCTGTGCTCTGTTCATATGGGTTTGAGCCTTAGTGCTCGGTCCAATACTAAGTCTGTCTCTTTGGAAACCCTCCTGTCACACTTCTCAGACCCCACAGTCCTTCCTCCACAGGGAGGATCAAGGACAAGGCCATGGGGCGCCTGGATGGCTCAATCGTTAAGCGTCTGACTTCGGCTCAGGTTACGATCCCAGAATCCTGGGATCGAGCCCCGCATCGGGCTCCCTGCTCAGCGGGGAGTCTGCTTCTCCTTCTCCCTCTGCCTCTGCCTCTGCCTCTGCCTGCTACTCCCCCTGCTTGTGCTCTGTCAAATAAATAAAATCTTAAAAAAAAAAAAAAGACAAGGCCACAGGGCCAGTCCCATACTGTGGTCCTTCCACCAGCTAACACGCCTCCCCGGATTTCCAAGTATCCCCTGTTCTGGACCACCAGGACTTGTCCCTCACCATTTGGGATATTCCCACTGGTTGGGGCTAGACCTCCTCTCACTGGTTTTGTATAGTGTGTTCTCCTGCCTTCCAGATCCTTGCACCCAGGACATGTTCTCCCAATACATGTCCCAACCCAGTTATCAGGCCTAACTCCTGAATGCGGTTCATTCCTCCTGCCTGTTCACACTGTAGATCTACCATGATAGTGAAACTACTATACCGAAGCCTTTAACCGAGGGTCACGGGGAGGTGTGTAAGATCGAGTTAGCCTTTGACCTTTTGTCCTTGTGAACGGTAACGAAGCCTAGAAATATTAGGATGCAGGCAAGTCACTACTTGTGTGGAGCTCGAAGTTAATCTCTACTGTTCATGTAACAAAAAGCTGGAGAGTCTGGCTGCTCTTCACGTCAACAGTTCACTGAAGACAGCTTCAGTTTAGATGGTAGATTTGGGTTGTTGTAATAGCACAAATTCTTTAAAAAAAAAAACAGAGCTGTTGGTTGTTGACTATTTAGGAGCTGAAAGGTCATCAGCAGGCATGGCTGGTACTGTTTTGTCAACACTGCCCCAGAGGTACACCCAACTCAGAGCCAGCAAGTCACCGGACTTGGTCACCCCCTCTTCCTGATGAGGCTCCTGGGGAAGTTTCAAGCACTGTGTGTTGTTGTGAAGACCTGTGTTTCTAACTTTTCTGTCTGCCTATTGGCAGTTATCTACGTCACAAAAAAGAACACTTTATGGTAAAAATAATGCATGTTCACTTTAGAAACAGAATACAGTGAAGCATAAAGCAACAGATAAAATCGTCATCCATCCCAGCATGGAGAGATAAGCACCGCTGACATTTGTAGGCTTTCATTCTTGTAGCTTAAAGAGAACTTCGCTTGTGTTTATTAGGAAACAATGTTTGGAGGAACAAAGTAATAGAAGTGACTGAGCACTTATTATGTACCAGCCTCTATACTAAGTGCTTTAATATGTATTAACCTATCTAATTCTCCCAACAGCCCTGTGAGGTAAGCTTGTGAGGTAAACAAAAGCGGGTTTCAAACTAGGCAGACTGCCTGGAGCAGGCGTTCTTACCCAACATAATGGCACAAAGGCGAAAACAGAGGCTGCTCATGTTCCTAGGACTCGGAGAACCATTTTAACGTGTTACATTTCAAGAAACTGATTTTGAAATTCACCAGAAAATACATCATCTTGTGATTTACGGAACAGGAGTGATATTAAATCCAAAGCGTCAACATGGGTAACGTGTATTAGTTCTTTGCTCCAAAGCTGAACATTTTCTCACAGGCAGAATGATGCCCTAACTAACCTTGGTCCATTCCTTTAGTCCTTAATGCATTCAATCTATTATACTGAGCAGTGACCAGGGGACAAAGTCTGGAAGAAGACTATTCCCATTTCTATATTGATCTTCTAAAGCAAAACAGGAAAGATATCTTATGGAGAATCTCCCTAAAGAAGTTTTTCTTCATTATTTTAAATAAAGTGATGCCTTCAGTACCAAAAAATTCAAAGCTGAGCTTGTTTGGGGAAATTCCTTAAGTAGACATCCCATAAAGTGAAGACTTAGGATGGGGGGTCCATAAAGCATAGAATTTGGTCAGAGCTCTGGGTTCTTTTCAGCATCTCACCTTGACGTCTTAGAAGATACGGGATCTTCTCAGAGCCTCATTTGTAAGCTGGCTGTGATCATATTAGCTGCTCACCACCTTATTGTAAGGACTAGAATTTCGTGGGAAACGGTCAACTCCCATACAAACTGAATAACTCTTACTTATATATATAAAAATATCAGTTTTACAATGATAATAACTGGGCCTAGTTCTCCATAAAAAACACAACCATATTACCCCGATCACTGAAAACACATTGATCACGTGTGCCTGATAAAGCTCAATGTACTTACACGGGCGAGGGGACCCAAAACACCAACGTCAAAGATGACCACATGACCATATGAAGTTTAAAACCATACTACTGGCCTATTTTTCCAAGAAAATGTCCAATCTCTAGTTAACCAGGAAGGAGTACATCAGTATAATACATGAATTCAGTGTCCCCATCTGATTAAAATTAAAGGTGTCCTATTGTTGCTAGGTCAAGGCTATTCTACATGAAAACACTAAGAATATTACATATAAGATTGGATGTGAAATAAGCACCAGGCAAGGGTCTAAAAACAAACATATTATTAAATTTAATCCCATATGAATCCTGGCTTTAAAGGAAAGTCTCTACATAGAGTTGATAAAGCATCTGCATCCCCTATGTACGTATGTGCATACACAAGTGCACACAGACTATTTCCCCAAAGGGCTTTTCATTTATTTGCTGCAAATAAATGAATCACTTGGTCATTCCCCTCATCCCTCTGTCTTTAGGGTGGGGAAAGGATTTCATGCATGATTCAAACTATTTTTTTATGCCTGAGAAAGTTCCAGCCCTCTTAGAAGCAAGCTGATTTGAGACAAAATGACAGGCCTCCTTTTTGTGGGTCTCTTAAAATGCTTGGTAGCTGACATCTACCAGCAAAATCTACGTGTGAAGACTTTGCAGCCTGATCCTCCCTGAAGGAAAAATCCTAATCACCAATCTCAAAAGCCTGATCTTTGCTAACGAGCAAGGGACAATGCAATCTGCAGCCATTATGTTTTACTTGAAACCAGATATCCATACAACTCAAAGTACAAAGAATAAATCTCCAAGCCCTGAAGACTCTTCAGGCTATTGCTCAGTGATTAATCATGGGAAAAAACCCAGTTTTCAACTTAATTGGTTGGAAGGCAATCCATAGATATAAAAAATGCAATTCACAGGCCACTAATGAATAGCTATTCAAGAAATGCACACATTGAAAATACTATTTGTATACATTATAAGGAATGTATAAAGCTGAATACTGCTTCATTCACACAAAACCTTGCTGGTCTTATTTGCTTGCTCTATTTTTTTCAGTTCCTATCTGCTGCTTCAGTAAGTGAAAAGAACCTCTAGGCAGAAGCCATTGAGGCGCTCTTTAAACCCTATGCATATTTTTATTAAACACTCCAGACTGAATCACATATGCTGATGCTGGCCAAGTAGTCACAGGTGAACAAGGGGGACATGTGTCTGTCGGTCAGTCTGTGTGTGTGTCTCCATGTGTGTCTCCGTGTGTGTCTCTGTCTTTTCAACATTATTATGGAGCTTAGGGAAGGGATCAGTGATGGTTGGACCACCTGTGTAGCCAGCACATTTTATTTTGTTTCAAAAGCAGTTGGAAAATTCTCCATCAAGGCTTAGAACGGTTGAGTCTCAGGTTCAGAAGGGACTCTATCAGGGAGGGTACTGGCAGAAAAACAGCATTCCGTGCCAAAGATGTACCTGGAGATCATTTAATGCAAAATGATTTATAGGGATGTGGGCAGGGTTAAGGGATCCAAAAAGGGATGAGGAAGCACCCAGGGCTCACAGTGGGAGCTTTTACTACCCTGGCCTTGAAGGGAGAGTGTAGCTGCGAGCACCAGGAGAGCTGGAGCCATGGAGGGAGCTGTAGTCCCACACAGCAGAAGACACAACCACTGTTGGAACCGTAGTGCTGAGGCAGGGAGGGAGAGGGAAAGGACTTCCAGCTTCCCTTTCTTGCACTCTCCATCACCGGGCAGTGCCTCCCCCTGGATGACCCCCACGGGAAGCCAAAGGCAGGGATGCTGTTGCGAAGGCTCAGCTCCTGCCTGGGTAAACAGGTCAGAGTAGAGAGGGACAGAGAATGGAAGAGGGGAGGGAGAGAGCAAACAGACTAACCCAACAGACCCTTAGAGGCCTGCATGCCTAGTGGTTCTGACTGGTGCAGGTGACAAAGCCCACGGAGACAAGCTTATTCCTTGTAAAATACCTTCGGCGCAATCAACTTGAACTACATGTGCTAGATCCCGCTAAAAGCGGGTAAATTCAGAGATGCTTTATGCATCATTCCCTGTCCCAGAGGAACCTGTAGCCTAAGCCAGGACAGACTGGTAAGGAGATAAGGTCACGTGGCGTAGACCTGTACAAACAGATGCCTATTTGTCATCATCTACCGTAGTGTTGTTTATAACAGCGAGAAATTAGAAATAAATTTGTATCCATTGGGGATTAGTTTCATAAATGGCACATCGATTCGGTGGAATCCTCTGCAGTTGTATGTTTAAAACGAAGATCTCTATATAGTGCTATAGAAAGGGCATGGAGTGCTATTGTTTAAGAAACACGGAGTTGAAGGGGCACCTGGCTGGCTCAGCTGGTAGAGCCTGTGACTCTACGATCATCTTCGCTTGCTGTTGGTTCATGCATTTTGACAGGTCTCAGAAGGGAGTTTCTGGAGAGAACTGGAGAAAGAACATTCTATCAAATAGATTATCAGGGTCAGGGAAGACAAGGGGCAGAGCACGTTGTTCACACAGCACTCCTTTTCTGAGGGGCACGGGGGAGACCACAGCTCCCATCCAACCCACAGCGCCTGTGCCACCAAATCGGACCACCTGACCCTAGTGCAAACCTCCCACCCTCCACCCAGTCCACAGAGGAGTCAAGGATCCCTACATTTACAGTTACAGCTTTAGTTTGTCACACATTTCTTCCTCACTTGTTCTAGGAGCTTGGGCAAGCACTTAGAACTCTGATTTCCACATCTATAAAAATGGGGATATTGGGGCGCCTAGGTGGCTCAGTTGTTTAAGCGACTGCCTTCGGCTCGGGTCATGATCCTGGAGTCCCGGGATCGAGTCCCACATCAGGCTCCCTGCTCGGAGGGGAGTCTGCTTCTCCCTCTGACCCTCCCTCCTCTCATTCTCTCTCTCAAACAAATAAATAAAATCTTTAAAAAAAATTAAAAAATAAAATGGGGATATTTATTCCTGCCTTGCCTAGCCTACTGATACACACAGGTATATTACAAGAAGAAGCTCAGTGTATGTGAATGGGCTTTAAGAAAAATAAATCATGAAAGGAGTTTATTATTTTTTTAAAAGATTTTATTTATTTATTTGACAGAGAGAGACAGCGAGAGAGAGAACACAAGCAGGGGGAGTGGGAGAGGGAGAAGCAGGCTTCCCGCGGAGCAGGGAGCCCGATGCGGGGCTCGATCCCAAGACCCTGAGATCATGACCTGAGCCGAAGGCAGTCGCTTAACCAACTGAGCCACCCAGGTGCCCCAGGAGTTTATTATTCATAGAAGTCCACTGATCACCATCCCAGACACAAAACAGACTTGTCGAGCTCATCAGCCCTGACTCAATGGGCATTCACTAACAACCAAAAACAAAGAAACAAAATCTCCAATTCATTTCCCTTTTATTTAGTCATGGTGAGATCAAGGCTCAACACATTCTAGATTTCCAATAAAATAACAGATCAAAGGGTAGTTCACAAGACTAACAGCATTCTAAGTCTTCTATCTAGTTTTGACATTAACTCAAAGAAGTTTACTACAACTTTTTCTTAGATGTAGTCCACGATCATTTAATCAGTAGCTTCAAAGGAAATAGGGTAGGTGTTAGAATCCAAAAGCCTTGGATTCAGTTCACAATTCAGACTTACACTTGTTTTGTGTCCGGAGCAAGGGGCCTCACGCCCCCAAATGTCCATTTTCTCAGCACTCTCTGGTGAAAAAACAAGCACCACCACTTGACTGTACTATTTTCTCTTCTCCCTCCCCATTCCTCACATGAGGCAAGAATCTAAGTTAACAGAAAGACTGGTTTTCTAAGCGCTTCCACTTAAAAACACAGAACTTGCAAGTCATGGTCTGAGACACCATGTAAGCATTACACCCACCACCAGTGAGGTTCATCTTGAGAGAAAAAACACCAAAGTCACACCTTCGTTCATCCATTCAACAACTTATCAGCTCCCCCGTGGTACAGGGCAAGGTGCCCCTGCTGGGGATACAGAGGGGGATGAAACACGCATGGTCCCCACCCTCACAGAGCTCATGGCTAATAGAGAAACAAAATGAATAAACCCACAAATATAAAATTGCTATTTTTAGATAGTCCAATGAAGGCAAAGAGTATAATTAAGGTGGTCATGGAGAAGGTCATTTCTACTGGGGGAAAACAGAAGACCAACAGCGCTGGAGAATTGGGAGGGGAGGAAAAATGGATCAAGATTCTTTGGAGGAGAGCCTACCTCATTTTGGATTTTGTCCTAAGGACAACAGGAAACTACGGAAGAAGTGAAGAAGTGAAGGGACGGGGCGCCTGGGTGGCTCAGTCAGTTGAGCGTCCGACTCGTGATTGCAGCTCAGGTCAGGATCTCAGGGTCATGAGATTGAGCCCCAAGTTGGGCTCCTGGCTGAGGGTGGAACCTGCTTGAGATTCTCCCTCCCTCTGCGCCCCCCACATGTTCTCGCTCTTAAAAAAAAAAAGCGAAGGAAAACAATCCTCCCCCCGTGTTTTATTATCACTTTGGACTGGCAGAGAATGTGGCATGAGAGGGGAAGGGAAGATGCTGGGGACCACACAAGAGGCTGGTTTGCAGTTGGGCTACAATGACAGCAGCTTAGGGGAGGGTGCAATGGGGATGGAAAGACAAAGATGGCTCAGACTAGATTTTGGAGGTAGAATCAACAGAATATGGTAATGAATGGCCTGCGATGAGGAAAGTTTTATATCTAGATGGGGGGATAGAGGTAAGAATTTTTACTTATACGATTTCCCCTCTTTTTATCAATTATACGCAAAACACAGGCTTAGGGCCTGGTGTTAAGGGTGTTTTTTTTTCTTGGGCGCCTGGGTGGCTCAGTTGGTTAAGCGACTGCCTTCGGCTCAGGTCATGATCCTGGAGTCCCGGGATCGAGTCCCGCATCGGGCTTCCTGCTCGGCGGGGAGTCTGCTTCTCCCTCTGACCCTCTTCCCTCTCGTGCTTTCTATCTCTCATTCTCTCTCTCTCTCAAATAAATAAATGAAATCTTTTTTAAAAAAAAGGTGTTTTTTTTTCTGTTTTTTCTCTGAAAAAAACGGGCAATTGAGGTAAGGTCACAACACAGCCACTCTGAACAGCCAGCCCAGCCTCTGGAGATTAAATGACATACTCGTTTAATATTTCCGCATAACAAAGACACAAACTCAGTGACTTACTTCATGCTCGTACTATCCCAGCTGCCGTGGGTGAGGAGCCTGAGTGTGGCTTACCTGGGTTCTCTACTCCAGGGTCCGACAAGGCTATCACCACAGTGTCAGTCAGCGCTGCAGTCTCACATGACGCTTGGGATCTTCTTCCAAGTTCACATGGCTGTTGGAAGACTTCACTTCTGTGGGGCTAAAGAACTTTTGGGGGCGTAGCTGCTTCAGGGCCAGCAAGAGAATCTCTGACGTCTAGACCCTTTTAAAGGCCTCGCCTGACTACGAAAAGTCCACCCAGGACTATTTGATTCACTTAAACTCAACTGATTAGGTACTTTAAATCCACGTGAAAGATTCCTTCACCGTGGCCATCCGATGAGACCTAATCACAGGAATGAGATTCCATGGGGAAGGGATTATAGCAGGGTACGGGTCATTGGGGGTCATCTTAGAATTCCGCCCACCACAAACTGAACCTAAAAAACAATTACAGAAGAATGTTTCATGCCAGCTCATGGATTTGTAGGAATTTTTTAAAAATACCTTTATCATTAAATTTCTACTTCAGGATCTCTACCCAAATTCAGCGAAACCAGCCAGGGTGAGAAGAGGGGGTTGCATAGAGGAGATGCGGGTAAATGGGTAATCAAACTGACTTGGCTACCTTGTCTCCCTGGAAATCTAACTTAACTGGCAAATCACCATTCCTACAGCTTCTGAATCTATTCTTTTCTCGGATACCAGAAAAACGAGCAAATGTAAATAGGCCCAATCTACTTTTGCATGAGTCTTACACCCAGATCTGAAGAAGGGCATCTTGGGACCCGGGTGCTTTTGATATTTGATATTCTTGCCAATTTGTTTTGAGATCTTTATTGCAGTTCTTCCCACATTAAATTAGAACCTAGACTCTGTCTTCCTCTTGTCCTCTTTGCTGAACCCCTTGGAGTCTTCTCTCAAAGATTTAGTGAGTTTGCCTTTTTTTTTTAAATATTTATTTACTTAGAGCAAGTGAGAGTGCGCGTGAACAGGGGAGGGGCAGAGGGAGAAGGAGAAGCAGACTCCCCGCGGAGCGGGGAGCCCGAGGCGGGGCTCGATCCCAGGACCCTGGGATCATGACCTGAGCCGAAGGCAGGTGCTTAACTGACTGAGCCACCCAGGTGCCCCGAAGATTTAGCGAGTTTAAGTCTATCCTAAGGGTACCACTGGAGACATCTAGAGCAAAACAGTTGTCTAGAAGGCGCTGTCTGTCTCCACTATAGGAAACACAGCGTTTCCAGGAAGGTTTGTAGAATGATTAGAAACCAGGGGCAGAAACATTCAGTATACATCAATCTGGTGTGAATTAAGAGGCACAAAATGGATGAACAGAGAGAAAAAGAAAATGCGGAGGCAGTTCATGATTTTAAGGATTCCAGGAAGACCCCTGGGTGTGGAAAAATCCTCACAATTTGGGGTCATCTAGGCCAGGAGGAAATGAAGGTGAGGAAGATAGAAAATCAGATTTTTCTAGTGTTATAACTGCTGGACTTAGTTCCCGTGGAAGAGATACGGGGGCCTGCGTGGGGGTAAGTGGGAGTTCAGATTTTTCAGAAACGATTTTTCTTTTCATATACTTGATTACAATTGATTCCCAGCTAACAAGCACTAACCAGAAGTTTGAAGGAGGTAAAGCTGTTTGTATAAAGTGGCCTACATTTTCTTCTGCCTCTGTCCTCAAGGACAAATCACCTCACTTTGGGCATTACACGCACAGGCCCACAGACACACGCTCGCTCACACTCAGAAACATTCAGAACGCAGGAAAGTGCACAAGCAGGACTTTGACAATAGACATGTGGGGGCTGTGAGCCACATTCCCAGGGATCTCAGTTCCCATGGTGATTATATATTCAACTCAGGGCCTACTTCCACTCTGTAGAGCCTCATTAAAAGGCAAGAAACAAAAAGAAATAAAGCCGAAACACTTCAGTGAGTCCAGCCTGGGCACAAAGGCGGCCATCCCACAGCCAGATGAAGGGAGCTACTCACACTGTCCCATTACACATCTCACAGCACACTCCTCGCTTCCTCATCACGGGGGGGGGGGGGGGGGGGGGGGGGGGCTGTGTAGAAAAAGCCAGATCAGGAAAGCTTCGTGAAACATGCAAAGATTTTTTTGTTGTTCCAATTCATTTGCCGTTCCTTTTATTACTTAATTAGTTATGGCCAGGTGAACAATTCTTTTTTTTTTTTAAGATTTTATTTATTTATGTGACAGAGAGACAGTGAGAGATGGAACACAAGCAGGGGGAGTGGGAGAGGGAGAAGCAGGCTTCCCTCAGAGCGGGGAACCCAATGCGGGGCTCGATCCCACGACCCTGGGATCATGACCTGAGCCGAAGGCAGACGCTTAACGACTGAGCCACCCAGGCGCCCCGAGATGAACAATTCTGAATTTGCCTTCCTGTTTCAATTTGTACAAGAAACTATGTGACTGGTGTGCGTGTGTGTGTGCGCGTGCAAGCACATGACCATGTGACTGATACATGATGATTAATAAATAGAAAGCAGCACTCTCCCCATGCTGTTCCTCTCTCATAATAAAAACATTTCTTTTGGAAATGTTACTTCATTTTTTCTTTTAATTCAACTTTTTATTTTGAGGTAATTGTAGATTCACATGCTGTTGTAAGAAATAATACAGGGATCTCAGGTACCCTTCATCTAGTTTGCCCCAATGCTAACATCTTGCCTAACTATAACAAGACCAGGAAAGCGACTTTGCCGTAATTCACTGACCTTCTCATTGGCCAGTTTACATGCATTCATTTGCATGTATTGGATTCTGTGAAATTTTATCGCATGCGGAGATTCGTGCCACCATCACCGGGTTCAAGATGGAGAATGATTCCAGCACCTCAAGGATCTCTCCCGCTACCCTTTTTAGCCATGCTCACCTCACTCTTGTCTCTCTGCTCCTCCTCTCCCTACCTCAGCCCCTGGCAATAACTAATCTCTTCTCCATCTCTATAATTTTGTCTGTTCAAGAATGTTATATAAATGGAATCAAATAGTATATAACTTTTAAGATTGGCTTAATTCTTTGCAGGTCCATGCATGTTGTTGCATTTATCAAGAGTTCATTTCTTTGTAGTGCCGAGTAATATTCCATAGTCTGGATATATTTTTTAAAAATCATTTAATTATTTAACCATTTACCTGTTGAAGGACATCTGGGTTCTTTCCAGTTTTTTGGTGATCATGAATAAAGCTCTTCTTAATAACCATGTAGATGTTGTCCTCTCTCTGGGATGAATGCCCAAGAGTGCAATTGCTAGGTCATTGGGGAAGCATATATTTAATTTTTTTTTAAAGATTTTTAGAATTTATTTGACAGTGAGAGACACAGCGAGAGAGGGAACACAAGCAGGGGGAGTGGGAGAGGGAGAAGCAGGCTTCCTGCTGAACAAGGAGCCCGATGTGGGGCTCGATCCCAGGACCCCAGGATCATGACCTGAGCCGAAGGCAGACGCTTAATGACTGAGCCACCCAGGCACCCCAAGCATATATTTACCTTTTTTTTTTTTTTAAACTTGCCGAGCTATTTTCCACAGCGACTATACCACTCTGGTGTTTTACATTTTCACCAGAATTGTAGGAGAAATCTTGTTTCTCTGCATCCTCACCAACAATATAGTGTTGTTAAAGACTTAAAAAATAAGTCTATTTTTTACTTGAGCCTTTCTGCTACAGGTGTAGTGATCTCTCATTATTTTAATTCACATTTCTCTAATGGCTAATGATGTTGATCTTTTCACGTGCTTATTTGCCATCTGTATTTCTTCTTCAGTGAAGTATCTGTTCATGTCTCCTGCCCATTTTTTAATTGGATTGTTTTTTTGTTTGGGAGTATTTTTTTTTTTTTTTTACTGTTTTGAGAGTTATTTGTACATTGTGGACACCAGTCGTTTGTTGCATGTATGGCTTGCAATTATTTTCTCTGTCTATAGCTTGTCTTTCCATCCTCTAGCAGTGTCTTTTGCAGAACAAAAGTTTTTACTTTTGATGAAGTTCAGTTTATCAGGTTTTCCTTTTATGGATTATGCTTTTGGTGTCAAGCTTGAAATCTCTTTCTCTAGCCTTCCATCCCAAAGAGGTTTTATCTTACGTACTTTTCTAAAAATTTTATAGTTTTATATTTAAGTCTCTGAGTCATTTTGAATTAATTTTTATAGAGCGTGTGAGGCTTAGGTTGACGTTCATTTTTGGAAAGAAGGGGGCCTAGGAATATGTGATTGTTCCAGCACTATTTGTGGAAAAGGCTATCCTTTGACCACTGAATTACTTATGTGTCATTGCGAAAAATTAGTTGGGCAGATGTGTGTGGGTCTACTTCCGGTTTGAGATAATAAAAAAAGATAAAGATAAAAAGGACAAAGCTTCAGGAAATTAGAGAGATGCCAACAAATATGGAAGATGGATAAAGTAATTCAGCATAAAGATAACTGCTACCCCTGAATAAAGAACCCCCTGAATGGAATGCCAGGTATAATGAAAGAGAATTTTCCTAAAATGAGGGAAGAAGTAGATCTGCAGATTGTAAGAACATATTGTGTTTCTTGGAATTTTGATAAAAATTTCTCAGTACAAAAATTACTCAACACCAAGACATAGACTAGTTCAGCTGTTAAACTTTGGGAATAAAGTAATTTTTTAGGAATTCAAACAGATAAGGCAAGCCATATTTAAGGGTGGGAAAAAATCTGGTTAGCCTCAGACTTCTCCAAGGCAATATTCCTTCTACTTTAACAATTTATCTGGGCCTGATAGTCTTGGGTCACATTTTCATTTTCTCAGAATTATTATTCAAGTATAAAGGCAAAAGCAGACATGTTCAAACGTGAAAGAATGAAAAGAATATGACAAACTTTCAAAACAACAAAGATAGCAACAACTGTTGGACAATGAAATGCAGTCCACTAAAATGTTGATCCCTATAAAGAACTCGGGAATAGAAAAGCCACATAAAGGGATTGGTGATGACGTTGATCTACTTAAATATTATGACCCGTACGAAACCATCATGGGAATGCTGATTACAGAACAGAGTATGAATGGGATACATCTGAGTAACGCAAAAGTAATAATAACACAACGAAAATCAGGAGGTGGAGGAATGAGGTGAGAGGAAATGTAAGATTTCCGATGCCTTTCTCTTTCAAAGCTGGGAGTCAAGAGCTACTGTTGCTATTCAAACATGTATTTTTAAATCTTTGGAGAGGATTTTATTTATTTATTTTTAAAGATTTATTTATTTATCTTAGAAAGAGAGAGTGAGAGAGCATGCGTGCGAGCGGGGAGAGGGGTGGGGGGGGGAGGGAGAGAAAGAATCCAAAGCAGTCACTGCGCTGAGCACAGAGACCAATGCAGGGCTTGAACTCACAACCCTGAGATCAAGACCTGAGTCGAGATCGAGAGTTGGAGGCTTAACCAACTGAGCCACCCCGGTGCCCTGTTTTAGAGAGGATTTTAAAACAATACATATCTCAATTTATTTTGTGTTTATTGATTTATTTTTATTTTTAAAGATTTTCTTTTTAAATAACCTCTACACCCAACGTGGGGCCTGAACTCACAAACCCAAGATCAAGAGTCGCACATTCCACTGACTGAGCCAGCCTGGTACCCCTGTATTTCAATTTAAACAATAGCTCCTGACCTCTAAAGAAGTAGCTTTTGGGGAATAATATCTCTTGTGGTGAAGAGATCTTTGAAGTTCAACGATTCCTTCAGTTTCATTTTAGTTTTTGTTTTCTTCTCTTAAATTAAAATTAAATACTGACAAATAATACTATGAAATCAGTTGTCATCCTAACACAATATAATACATACTATACGGCTCATTCATATTAATACTGATTAACACAAATTTTAAACCTTCTCTCAGTCCAGTTTCCAGCTTATTCAAATGGGGTAATTTGAAGAGAGTTTAACAAGGGGCCTTTTTACAAAGGTAGGGATGGGCTTTAGAGAAACCAACAAGGGGAAGTGCGGTATTCTAGAACTAGCAATAGCAGAGACCTGCCCTACTTAGCCTCAAAGGTAGAAGAAGAAGGAAAAGCTGCTAGAATGCAGAGGGTAGCTGGAGAAGAGGCTGTGTTCTTGGCCTCAAGTCCTGGGGATGCAGCTGAGGGATGAAGGCACCTACCTCACTTCTCCAGGCTTTTGTATCCTGCTGTGATTTTCACTGGCTAAATCCAACTAAAAACCTGATGAACCAAGCAATCTGCAGGTCAGCTCCCTAAAGAATAGAATGGGAAGGGTGGGGAGTGGGGATGAGAGGCAGATATCCAGATACTGTTAATAAACATAGCATTTGTTCTATTATCCCATTCTTTTAAAGTCAGCTCATAGAGTTGTGCCATCATCACCACTAATTCCAGGATTTTTAAAAAAGATTTATTTATTTATTTTGAGAGTGAGAGAGAGAGAGAGCACAAGTGGGAGTGGCAGAGAGAGACAGAGAGAGAGAGAGGGAGAGAGAGTCCCAAGCAGACTCCATGCCAAACCCAGAGCTGACATGGGGCTCAATCTCATGACCTGAGCTGAAACCAAGAGTTGGACACTTAACTGACTGTGCCACCCACGTGCCCCTAATTCCAGGATATTTTAATCACCTCAAAAAAGAAACCCCATACTCATTAACTGCCAACCTCCAATCCTCCCACGAACCCAACCCTAGATAACTACTAATATACTTTGTTTCTCTATATAATTTGCCTATTCTAGACATTTCATGTAAAAGCAATCATAGAATATGTGGTCTTTCATAAAATCATTGAATATACTGGCTTCTTTCACTTAACACAATGCTTTCAAGATTCATCCATGTGGTAGCGTGTGTGAGTCCTTCATTCATTTTACTGTCGAATGATATTCTGTTGTATAGATATACCAAATGTTACTTAATAATTCATCAATGGATGGACATGGGGGTTGTTTCCACCTTTCCGCCTGCTGTAGATATTAGTATAAAAGTGGACATGCTTTCATTTCGCTTGGGTATGTGTACCTTGGAGTAGATTGCTGGGTTAACTGGGAACTCTATGTTTAATTTTTTGAGAAACCACCAAATTGTTTTCCAAATTAGCTGTACCATTTTTCATTCCGATTAGCAGTGCATGAGGGTTCCAGTTTCTCCACATCTTCATCAACATTTTTTATTGTCTTTTTTATTTTAGCCATCCTGGTGCAGGTAAAATGGGATCTCCTTCGGATTTTGATTCTGACTTTGATTTTTGAGGGAGACTAGGGATAGTGAGGAAAAGATGTACAGCAGAAGTGGCCATTGGAAAGTCTAAGAATATTGGAAGCACCAAACTCCCAGTGATGGCAGTGTCTTTGATATCCTGGCCTTCTTTGGTTCCTACTCATTTTCAGAGCTTGCTTCTCCAGTCACTCCATTAATTCTGTGAAGCACAAAAGCTTTTAATTTGATGAAGTCCAATTTATGTTTTTTTCTTGGCAGCCTGTGTTTCAGGTGTCATGTCTGAAAAAACCAATGTCAAATCTAAGGTTGTGAAGATTTATACTTATGTTTTCCTCTAAGAGTTTTGTAGTTTGGGTTCTTTGATTTACATCTTTGATCCATTTCGAGTTAGTTTTTATATATGGTATGAGGTAGGAGGTCCAACTTTATTCTTCTGCATGTGGGTGTCTAATTGACTCAGCCCACTCTGTTGAAAGGACTATTCTTTCTTCATTGAACTATTTTGGCATCCTTGTCAAAAATAAATTGCCCATAAACATGAGGGTTTATTTCTAGATTCCCAATTCTATTCCATTGATTGTCTATTCTTGGCACAACTCTGTGATTGTCTATTCTTACATTCTTACTCTTGCCACACTGATTACTGTTGTTTTCTAGTACATTTTGAAACTGGAACATATGAATCCTTTATTTCAAGATTGTTTTGACTATCCAGGGTCCTTTGAGTTTCCATATGAATTTAAGGGTCAGCTTGTAAAGTTACACTAAGAATCTAGCTGAGATTCTGATAAGGATTGTTTTTTTTTTTTTTTAAAGATTTCATTTATTTATTTGAGAGAGAGAGAGAGAATGAGAGATAGAAAGCACGAGAGGGAAGAGGGTCAGAGGGAGAAGCAGACTCCCTGCTGAGCAGGGAGCCCGATGTGGGACTCGATCCTGGGACTCCAGGATCATGACCTGAGCCAAAGGCAGTCGCTTAACCAACTGAGCCACCCAGGCGCCCTCTGATAAGGATTGTATTGAATCTGTAGATCCATCTGGGGAATACTGCCATCTTAAAAATATTAAGTTTTCTGATACATGAACATAAGGTGTCTTTTCATTTATATAGAACCTCTTTAATTTCTTTAAATAACGTTTTATAGTTTTCAGAATATAAGTTTGTACTCCTTTGCTAAATTTTTTTTAAAGATTTTATTTATTTAATTGACAGAGAGAGAGAGAGAGACAGAGAGAGAGGGAACACAAGCGGGGGGAGTGGGAGAGGGAGAAGCAGGCTTCCCGCTGAGCAGGGAGCCTGATGCGGAGCTCGATCCCAGGACCCAGGGATCATGACCAGAGCCGAAGGCAGTCGCTTAACCAACTGAGCCACCCAGGCGCCCCTCCTTTGCTAATTTTTTTAAAAAGATTTTATTTATTTATTTGTCAGAGAGAGAGAGAGAGAGAGAGAGCACGAGCAGGGGGAGTGGCAGGCAGAGGCAGAAGGAGAAGCAGGCTCCCCGCTGAGCAAGGAGCCTGATGCGGGGCTCGATCCCAGGACCCTGGGATCATGACCTGAGCCGAAGGCAGACGCCCAACCAACTGAGCCACCCAGGTGTTCCTCCTTTGCTAACTTATTTTCTAAGTATTACATTCCTTGTTGCTATTAAAAATGGAATTGTCTTAATTTTATTTTCAGATTGTTTTCCTTTATTTTTGAAAGATCATTTTACGAGATATAGAATTTTTGGCCTACAGTCTTTTCCTTTCAGCACTTTGAGCGTGTTATCTCACTGCCTTCTGATCTCCGTGGCTTCTGATGGGAAATCAGCTACTAAGCTTATTGAGGATCAAGTATGTATGATAAATTGCTTTTCTTTTGCTGCTTTTGAGATTTTCTTTGTCTTTCTAGGTATGGCTCTCTTTGAGTTTAGCCTATTTGGAATTTATTGAGCTGTTTGGACATGTAGATTACTGTTTTTCATCAAATTTGGGTGTTTTTGGTCATGATTTCTTCAAAGGTTCTTTGTGCCCCTTTCTGTCTTCTCCTTCTGGGACTCTTGGTATGTGTGTGTTGGTAGACTTGAGGATTATCCCACAGCATTCTGAAACTTTGTTCATTTTGCCTCATTCTTTAATTCTTCAGACTGATAATCTCAGTTGACCTAGCCTCAATTTGATTCTTTCTTCCACAGTTCACACCTGCTCTTGGACCCCTCTAGTGAATTTTTCATTTCAGTTACTGTATTTTTCAATTCCAGAACTGTGACTTTTTGAAAAATAACAACTCTCTTTATTGAAATTTTATATTTGGTAAGCCATCATCCTCATACGTCCCTTTAGTTTTTGTTTTTTTAGACATTGTTTCTTTTAGTTCTATGACCATTTTTAAATAGCTTATTTTGTTTTATTTTTTTAAAAGATTTTATTTATTTATTTGAGCAAGCAAGCAAGAGCGAGGGAGAGAGAGCACACCCAAGCAGGGGGAGAGGCAGAGGGAGAGGGAGAGGGAGAAGCAGACTCCCTGCTGAGCAAGGAGCCTGACGGGGAGGAGGGCTGGATCTGAAGACTCTCGATCGCAGGACCCTGGGATCATGACCTGAGCTAAAGGCAGACCCTTAACTGACTGAGCCACCCAGGCACCCCAGCTTCTGGTCATTTTCTTTAAACCAGTTTTTTCATTTCTTTTATGAGAAAAAGAACTTTTGGAGGTCTTTATTCTGTCATTTTCTCTGACATTCCAAATTAATTTTGAGTTAAAATGTGCTAAAATTTCCCAGGAGCTTCCTGTGATTATACCTAAATATTTTTGTACATATATATATATACATATACATGCATGTTTGTATTTCTTTATTAACGTTAACACACATTTGTTTTGGAAATATGAAGGAATAACCTTGGCTGTCCTTATTATGTAACAGTGTGGGCTAAACCTGTGAATCATTGCAGAGAGGGTAGGTGGAGAGAGATGAGTCCAGAAAGATACGTGGGAGTCAGATCATGAAGGGCCCTATCTCTCATACTAAGGAGCCTTCACTTTATCCTGACCATGGAGTTACTGGAGGATTTTTCATAACGGGACTGTTGTGCTAAAAGTTGCATTCTAAAAAGATCCCTTGGACAAGGTGGAAAACTGTGACAACTGGAACAGATGCAAGAGGCAGGAGTAGGGGGTATCAGTTGGATGTGGAGGTTGGAAAAAAGAGAAGAGTTAAGAATGAGATAGAGGTGTTTGGTTTGGATGTCTGGGTGAACAGAAATCTCCTTGGCTGTTTTGCATTGGATATACAGGAAGAGACTTAGGGCCAGACAGTGAATTGCATTTTGGACAAGTTGATACTGAGGTGCCAAAAGGACAGTCAGTTGCAGCTTTCTAGTCGTTGAAGGGGTAAGTGGGCCTGGAGCTCAGGAGAAAGGCCTTTGGGTAGACAGAGAAGTCCTTATGTGGAAATGGAAACTGTTAGGGAGAGTGCAGGAGAAGAGGCTCAGGTCCACAGCACTGGGGAACACCAACTTTTAGGGCAAAATGGTACAGTGTTTACAAGCACAGGCTTTGGATCCGCAAAGCCTCTTGTTAGCATGGTGACCTCAGGCAATTTATTTTTCCTCAATTTCTACATCTGTAAAATGAGCCTAAGAATAGCACAGTTAGAACAGTGCTTATATTTTTAGCTTCATTAAGAGATCTGTGAATAAAGAGCTGCCCAAGAAAGTAAAGAAGAAGGTACTATGAAAAGGAGGGGCTCTAAGATACAATAAGAAATTTTCAAAGAGATCTACAATGTCAAATTCTGCCATTAGGACCGTAAGATAACGACCATGAAGCCTCCGTCTTTAAGCAATGAGCGGCCTCACCAAGAGCAGTTTCGGTGGAATGAAATGAACCAGACTGTAAAGGGTGGAAGAGTGACTAGGGGTCAACAATGACACATCCTTCCCTCCTCTCTCCACGCTTGTCTCTCCCAGTAGATGCTTCCTGAAGGACAGTGAATTTTTGGATCGTATTCTACTTTGTCCAGTCAATTCCAGCCACCAATGGGATAGCAGGTCGCACCAGGTTACCTTTAACTCCTCCACATTTGAGCCGTACACGCCACAGGCGATCTAAGTAACTGATAATACAGGACCTCCTACAGACTCCCTAATTCGTATTATTTGGGGCCAATCGCTCCGCACCAAGCCCAACGCCATGCTTTCCAGGACCACTTCAAGGAGTGTAATTCCCATCGTGGCCACAAGGCGGAGCCCGTCCTCTCCTGTGGACCCTCGGGTCACGACCTCGGAAGCACATCCTCCTCCCAGTCCCGACCGGAGATGGCGGCGGCGGCCCGAGGGCTGTTGTTACCCGCGGCGCGACGGCGGTTTTGGGGTTTCGCGGAGAGGCTTCTGGTTGGAGGCGCAGCTGGGAGGGTGAGCTTCTCTCCACTTGCCTGGGTGCCGCCCGAGACCCGGCCGGGGCTTTCCCTCCGGACCCCGCGCGGGGCACCTGAGTCCTGGGCGCCAGCCCAGCCGTGGAGTCGGCGCCCCGCACCCCCACGGCGGGTCGGCGCCGGCGGCCTGGGATTGGGATGCTCACGGCCCGCCGGGGATGAGGTGACCTTGGTCACCCACCGCGCCTGGGCTGCTAGGAGTGTGGGATGACACTGGTTACCGGCCGCTTCGCCCCAGTTGCCCAGGGGTCATAATGAGTGCGTGTTGATTACTGAAGACACAGTGGTTGCAAATTGGGGGAAATGAAAAAGTGAGATCAGAGTTCTCTTTTAGCCTGAGACTGAGCTTCCTCCTCAGCTGTGCTTTCTGCGAACTCCGGGGTAGCTAAAAGAGAGTTTTGTCAGGATATAGGTCTTTCTCATGAGAACCTCAGGTATGTGGGACTTTTCACGTGTGTCTAAAGGAAAAGAAGAACTGCAGTCAGCGATCAGAGTATCTTGAGCATCTGCCCTTCTTCCTATCTTCTCTTTCTGCCTTTTCGAAAACTTTGTTTTCCTTCAGCAGTGAGAACCCAGATCTCATTCTTTTGTTGTGTATAGGTATCTTTACATTTTTCTCTCCCTTTCTTGCCCCCCCCCCCCAGCTTGTTCCCTCTCTGATGAATATTAAACATGTCCAGGAGAGGTACTGAAACAAAAGCAGTTTCTCTCTGAGACATGTATCATATGACCTCACTGATACGAGGAATTCTTTTTTTTTTATTTTTTATTTTAAAATATTTATTTATTTGACAGAGAGAGACAGCGAGAGAGGGAACACAAGCAGGGGGAGTGGGAGAGGGAGAAGCAGGCTTCCCGCCGAGCAGGGAGCCCGATGCGGGGCTCGATCCCAGGACCCTGGGACCATGACCTGAGCCGAAGGTAGACGCTTAACGGCTGAGCCACCCAGGCGCCCCTGATATGAGGAATTCTTAATCTCAGGAAACAAACTGAGGGTTGCTGGAGTGGTGGGGGGTGGGAGGGATGGGGTGGCTGGGTGATAGACACTGGGGAGGGTATGTGCTATGGCGAGTGCTGTGAATTGTACAAGACTGATGAATCACAGACCTGTACCTCTGAAACAATGCAAGATATGTTAGGAAAAAAAAGAAGATAGCAGGAGGGGAAGAATGAAGGGGGTAAATCGGAGGGGGAGACGAACCATGAGAGACGATGGACTCTGAGAAACAAACTGAGGGTTCTAGAGGGGAGGGGGGTGGGGGATGGGTTGGCCTGGTGATGGGTATTAAAGAGGGCACGTACTGCGTGGAGCACTGGGTGTTATACGCAAACAATGAATCATGGAACACTACATCAAAAACTAATGGTATAATGTATGGCGATGAACATAACAATAAAAAAATAAAAACAGTTTCTCTCTGGATAATGATAATAACTGCTTGTTTTCCTTAGGGGAAAGGCATGTTTGTAGGCACTTAGTTGGCTTTAGGAGTGGTTAAGCAAGGTTCCTGAGCCAGGCAAAGGGGTGGGTCCCAGTGGAACAAAAATTAAGGAGGAAAGAGTACTTTATAGTCTCTGGGATAGATTTGGTTTTCTAACCAACATTTAATATCAGAATAGTGATGTGTTTTGCTTCCTCTTTGCCACCCCTTCACCCCCAACTAGTCATATTTTGGAGGGAACAGATTGAGAAGTATACAGGCTGCTACACAGGTTGTTCTGAATGTTCCTGAAACACGAGTAACGCGTTTGGACAACGGACTCAGAGTGGCCTCTGAAGACTCTGGCCTCTCAACATGCACGGTAAGTGATTCCAGCAACCACTGTTTAGGTGACCCCCTCATTAGGAGAGAGCAGATTGTTGATTTAAATCTCAGCTTTTTATTGGCTGGTGGTGGTTGAAGAATAGTGACAGTTATTTTGCCTTGACAGATGACTCTCACTTGCGACTCTTTCACTTTCATAGCAAGTGTGTGTGTACCTTGTTTAGGGTCTACATCTGGTTCTTACAGCCTGTTGTGTTATTGTTAGTGATGTTGATAATAGTGAAATAAGTACATTCTCTAGGCTACTCTGTGCCGGCTGTTCTTACATATATTGTCTTATTTCATCTTTAAAATAATTCTTTGTAGGAGGCGCCATCACACCCAATTGAGGGGCAAGTTCAGAAAAGTTAAATGGTTCTGTCCAAGGTCACACAGCTAATGCATGACAGAGCCAGGATTTGAACCTAGATTTTCTGACAATCTCTAGTGTTCTTTATAACTGTAGTTGTTAATTGGCTGTACTAACAAGTTGGGCTAAAAATCTGGGTCCTCTGTGAAACTGGCAAGTAGATACTTTAGCACCCAGCAATAGCTCGATGACCAAAATTTTTAAGTCTCATAGTTCACAGGAATGTGTTGTCAATTCACTGAAGTCAAGAAAACTTGAGTGTTAGGATTGGAAAGCATTTGTCAAAAAAAAGGAAGAAGATTGCCCCTCTCTCCACTTCCATTCCCCCAAAAGAGAAAACGAGGTTTCATTTGATTTTTCCTTGATTTACATTAAGGTTGGGCTCTGGATTGATGCTGGAAGTCGATATGAAAATGAGAAGAATAATGGCACAGCTCACTTTTTGGAGCATATGGCTTTCAAGGCAAGTTGTAAGACTTTACAAAAATACATTTTCTTTAAACTTCTTTAAATCTCAATCTCAAGGGCACCGGGGTGGCTCAGTCGTTAAGCGTCTGCCTTCAGCTCAGGTCATGGTCCCAGGGTCCTGGGATCGAGCCCCACATCAGGCTCCCTGCTCCGAGGGAAGCCTGCTTCTCCCTCTCCCTGCCACTCCCCGTTTGTGCTCTCTCTCTCTGTCAAATAAAATCTTTAAAAAAAAAAATCTCAGGTAAGAACTATATCAATAGTAGGTGTATATATATATATATGTATATATATATATATATATAAAAGATTTTTTTATTTGAGAGCATGCACGTGTGCATGTGGGTTGGGGAGGGGTAGAGGGAAAGCGAGAGAGAATCTCCAGAAGACTCCCCTCCCCTGAGTGCAGAGCCCCACTCAGGACTCGATTTCATGACCCTAAGATCATGACCTGAGCTGAAACCAAGTCAGACGCTCAACCGACTGAGCCACCCAAGTGCCCCCAGTAGTATAGTCTATTTTATTTATTTAATCTTTTCTTTTTTTCCACAATAATTATCTGAAATAATTACTGAAAGTTGCTTCGTAGAGTTGAAACAAGAATTTTCTCGGGATGTAAGGGTCATCTGTAAGTACATCACTGTTTTTGAGGCCCGATGCACTTCTAGTTTTTACCTTTTTTATTTTATTTTATTTTATTTAAAGATTTTATTTGAGAGAGAGAGAAAGAGAGCACGAGAGGGAAGAGGGTCAGAGGGAGCAGCAGACTCCCTGCTGAGCAGGGACCCCGATGTGGGACTTGATCCTGGGACTCCAGGGTCATGACCTGAGCCGAAGGCAGTCGCTTAACCAAGTGAGCCACCCAGGCGCCCTAGGTTTTAGCTTTTTTAAAGATTTTATTTATTTATTTGACAGAGAAAGCACAAGCAAGGAGAGTGGCAGGCAGAGGGAGAGGGAGAAGCGGGCTCTCCACTGAGCAGGGAGCCCAAAACGGGGCTCGATCTCAGGATCCTGGGATCATGACCTGAACTGAAGGCAGATGCTTAATGGACTAAGCCACCCAGGCGCCCCCCGGATGCACTTGAGAAATCAAATTTAGTCCTTGCATGAAACTGACATTGCTTATGTCCTCATATTCATTGTCTGAAGTGTTTAGATAAAGGAAGGTACCATAATTTTCTTTTTCTTCTTTTTTTGTTTCAGGGCACCAAAAAGAGATCCCAGTTAGATCTGGAACTTGAGATTGAAAACATGGGTGCTCATCTCAATGCCTATACCTCCAGAGAGCAGACTGTATATTATGCCAAAGCATTCTCTAAAGATTTGCCGAGAGGTATTGTTATTATGTATGGTGCAGATAGGTAATTTTCACAAGTTCAAAAATCATCTAATACTGTTTTTACTTTGTCTGTTGTGAAAGAGTAACCCTCAGAAATGTGAAAAAATGAATCAAACTCTGGGTGAGGGGGCCCCTATTTTTATTTTTTTCTGTAAATATGACAGATGGCATCAAATAGTTGTAAGCTGCAAGACTTGTACAAACCAGGCCCTAACACTTGATTCAAAAATACTTTCTCCAGAGCCATGTGTGTGTAGTGAAATGTTTTTAATGCCTTAGCAGTCTGTCGATGATTTCCTTTGCTATGCAGAAGCTTTTTAGTGTGATGTAGTCCCACTTGTTTTTTATTTTGTTGCTTTTGGTGTCAGTTCAAAGAAAAAAATCATCACTAAGACCTATGTCAAGGTATTTTTACTGCCTGTGTTTTCTTCTGGGAGTTGCATGGTTTCAGATTTTATGTTCAAGTCCTTACCCATTTTTAGTTAATTTTTGTATATTGTGTAAGATAGTGGTAGTTTCTTTTCTTTTTTTTAAGGTTTTTAAAATTTATTTGACAGCGAGTGAGCACACAAGCAGGGGGAGTGGCAGGCAGAGGGAGAGGGAGAAGCAGGCTTCCCACTGAGCAAGGGGATACGGTATGGGGCTACGGGGCTCAGGGCTCTATCCCAGGACCCTGGGATCATGACCTGAGCTGAAGGCAGACCTTAACCGACTGAGCCACCCAGGTGCCCCAAGATAGTGGCAGTTTCATTCTTTTGCATGTGGCTGCCCAGATTTCCCAACAGCATTTATTGAAGAGACTGTCCTTTCCCATTGCATATTCTTGGTTCTTCTGTTGTAAATTAATTGACCATGTACGTGTGGGTTTATTTCTGGGTTCTCTGTTCTGTTATATTCATCTAGGTATCTCTTTTTATGCCAGTAGCATACTGTTTTGACTACTGTAGCTTTGTAATATAGTTCGAAGTGAGGGAGTGTGATGTCTCCAGCTTTGTTCTTTCTCAAGATTGCTTTGGCTATTTGGGATTTTTTGTCATTTCATACAAATTTTAGGATTCTTTGTTCTAATTCTGTGAAAAATGCCATTGGAATTTTGATAGGGATTGCATTGAATCTCCAGATTGCTTTGGATAGTAATGGACATTTTGATATTCTTCTAATCCATGAGGATGGAAGAGCTTTCCATTTACTTGTGTCATCTTCAGTTTCTTTCCTTAATGTCTTGTAGTTTTCAGTTTGTCTTTTAACCTCCTTATAAGTTTAATCCTAGATATTTAATTCTTTTTTGATGCAGTTGTAAATGGGATTGTTTTCTTAGTTTCTTCTAGTTCATTAGTAGTGTATAGAAATGCAACAGGTTTTTGTACGTTGATTTTGTATCCTGCAACTTTACTGGATTTACTAATTCTAAGGGTTTTTGATGGAGTCTTTAGGGTTTTCTGTGTATAATGTGTTATCTGCAAACAGTGACAGTTTGGGTTGTTTCTAAATCGGATACCTTTTGTTTTGTTTTCTTGTGTAATTGGTTATTAGGAGCAACTTTTTTTTTAATTCCCTGTTCTATACAAAAACAACTACCACCTGCAAGTAAATAAAATAAAATTTTATAACATGGTAGTCTAACTTGTATTACAACCAATTAAAATGACAACAGTGGGGAGGGTGTGTTGGTTTGAATTGCAAAAAACCTTTGTAAGGTTCTTAATGATTTCCTTGACACGTTTTCACCCCAGGACTAGTTAGGGACTAAGCACAGGTAGGCCAGGCTACTTTAAAGAGATGTTCATTCTAGCTCCTCCCTCTCCTTCTTCTACACAGGAAACAGCAGGGAAAGCAAAAAAAGAGGACTAGAGAAAGGACAAGACAAGGTAGAAGACCATTTTTTTCCTCCTGGCTTTTGGTTGGGAAGGACAGAGCCCTTGCCAGTGGCAGTGGCAAAGCCCGAGAGCTCCTTGAGGAATCCACAGTGGAAGTGCTCTCTGAAGCAGCTCTCTTTTGGGGGGTTTGCTTGAGGCTTTTCGTCCCCTCAGTTGGGTGAAGTCTGGTGTATGAGGTAATAACATGATGTTCCAGACTAGCAGTCTCCAAATGTTTATGATCACCCAGCCTTATTGGTAAGAGATGTGATTATATATCAGTATAGGTATATTTACAAATTAAATACATATACTACTACGGAATATTAAATATACATTAAAAAGAAAGATTCTGATTTTTTTTTTTTAAGATTTTATTTATTTATTTGAGAGAGACACAGCGAGAGCAGGAACACAAGCAGGGGGAGTAGGAGAGGGAGAAGCAGGCTTCCCATGGAGCAGGGAGCCCGATGCAGGGCTCGATCCCAGGACCCTGGGACCATGACCTGAGCCGAAGGCAGCCGCGTAACGACTGAGCCACCCAGGCGCCCCGAAAGATTCTGATTAAAACATAAATTACAGGAAGTATGAACTCCCACTTGAGCAAACCCCAGTCTAGACTACCAATCCCATATAAGCGGAGTCTTCACACAGGATTCCTTGTCCTCCCCTGTGTCTTTGGACTCTTCATCACCCATCATGGCCTCTGGTTTTCGTCTGCAGATGGTTTTTATTTGGTCTTACAGAATTTTTTCCTTTTGGTCATGATCTCTGCCCCAGTTTACTTTGGTCTCGCAATCTTCTTCCTCATGTTGGGCAGTCTAGAGGTAACTAATTATAGTTGGAATGTAACATAATTGCTTCTGAGACAGTGACTCTTAAAGTGAACATAAAGGAGGAACAAGTTTGCACTAGAGTTAAAAAAAAAAAAAAGAAACTAAAGATTACAGATGTTTCATATTTACTAAAATTTAGATTGTGATTGCAACTACGTACTAATTCTTGAAGAATAGATAAGGTTTTTCCTTTTTGGAGAAGTATGTAATTTTTCTGATAAAATTGCTTAACAGCACGTAGTAGGATATCTTTGAGTTCACTTTTGGCTTTTTGCAAATTAGGGTCATTCTTGTCTAAAGATTTGAGGGCTTCACCAGTTTTTCCCAAGGGTCACTTTTAATCTTTTGGAATACCTATCCTTTTCTTCATGTTAACTCTCCATCTCTGTTAGATCATCATTTATCAGTGATTTTGCTAATGGTGAGACTTACAGCCAACATGGATCCAATGGGTGGAAACAGGCACTGGGATTAAGTTAATTGGGGAAGGATATTTGAGAAGACACTGATTCTGTAAGTGGTTCATTGGGGGCATATTTTAGATTATGCTGTTTCTTGCCTTCTTTATGTGGCAGCCTCATTGCTATGGGAACCAGGGTAGCAAATACTTGGGTGCTGTGGATCCTCTGTAGGTACTTAGGTGTTCTAACGCAGATAATTTTCTACTTTGTAATTTTCATACAGAACAATGTATACTCGTGTGCAGATTCTGTGGCATGTCTGAAGTGGTAGAGTCATTACAAGTGTTGTGGGGACTTTTGACAAATGTAGGAATTTTCCTCAAGTTCTTCTGTACCACAGGGGTTTATATTTTATATTTTTAATTTTAATATTGTCCTTTTAGGTATTTTGACTCTATAGAAAAATTTGTTTCTTCCTAATCATTTAGTCAAAATTGAATGATGCTCAGTGTCATGGTTTCTGATGCTAGTTTAATAGAGCTTAATATTGAAAATTAAGATTCTTAGTGTTTCTTCTTTTATTTTCAATTAGCTGTAGAAATTCTTGCTGATATAATACAAAACAGCACATTGGGAGAAGCAGAGATTGAACGTGAGCGTGGAGTAATCCTTAGAGAGATGCAGGAAGTTGAAACCAATTTGCAGGAAGTTGTTTTTGATTATCTTCATGCTACAGCTTATCAAAATACTGCACTTGGACGGACAATTTTGGGACCAACTGAAAATATCAAGTAGGTATAATTCTCAAGATTTTTTTTTTTGGAGAAAAATTTGAGTTTTGAAAATTAACATTCAGAAACATTCAAAAAGTATGTTTCAAAATGTAATTTTTTTCCTGCCTGATAATGCAGATGAAATTGTGTTTAGCTACATTTTAGCCCCACCTAACTCCCAGGTGTCTGCACTCATGGATACTACTGACATAACAAGTAATGGTATCAGCTTGATATAAAAAAGTTGAAATTGTTTTGATACTTGTTGCCCATATCCCTTTTTCTGACTGCATTTAACTTAGAGCCTTTAAGGTCCAATTTAATGTCAGGTATGTTATATGAAGATCTGTGCTTTTTAGTTTCCTTTTATATTGCTTTTCTTACTCCGTTTACAGATCTATAAATCGTAAGGATTTGGTGGATTATATAACCACACATTATAAGGGGCCAAGAATAGTACTTGCTGCTGCTGGAGGTTAGTTGATTTACACTTCTGTATCTGTTTTAAACACAGTCATAAAGTGTTGTGCTTATTAGTTTGCTCCTGTTAGGACATGTCCTGGGATTTATTATTTACTGAGCAAATTGTTTCATATGCTGGTTAAGGGGAATGTACAGCACTGGAAATAGACTTTTCCTGCCTTTCGTAGAGTTTTTTTAATAGAAGAACTTACATAAGTGTTTACACATAATGGAATTTACTTGCAAGGAAGGGCAAATGAACAAACCGGGTGGTAATGACATTTGGGGGAAAGTGTACTAGAGTTTGGGAATCTCTTGAGATTTTAAAATTACTTTTTGAGAACCAACTTCATCCTTGGTCAGGCATGAAATGGGTGTGTTCTGTTGCTCATGTTTTGATTTATTCATTCAGTAGAGCTAATTACTGAGAAGGGGAAGTATATAGGGAACTATTGAGAGTGTTTAGTGGGAATCCAAACATCTAGGTGGCATCAGGACAAGGCTTCCCTCGAGACACGTTTGAAGCCAGTGAATGAAAGAAAATTCCCATTAGATACTGCTGGATTTCCTGAATTTAGGCAAACAGTACACTTTATTGGTTTCCAGGTTTGTTTTCTCTTTGACTTTTTAGGTAAAGCAAAGATAGATGGGTGTTCTTTTGTGTAGATTTAATTTTTCTCTCTTTAGAAATGACAAATTAAAATTCTAGTTGCCCTGGATAGACTCCTGAGCTAATTACTTGGGAATAATGGAGAAGATGAGGGTTAAGTCTAACATGTTATTCATTGGCCTCTGAAACTAAATCATGTTACCTTTGTAGAGTGCACTCTGAGATTCTGTTGAGCAATATCGTTTCTAAAATGGCTGGTGCTGACTGGGGGGGGTCTACATTTGAAACTGCCTGGGAAACAGGAAGACCTAGTGAGAGGAGGCCTCAACCACCACGCTGTCTGGGATGTCTCTGCCCTTGTTGGTGGCATATGGACAGTGGGTTTAATCGTAGTTCATAGGTTCATCTTGACATTGCTGAAGTTGGGGTATCTTACAGTTAAGGGCCTATCCTATATTAGATTTTGTCTTTTTGATACATAAGTGATGATGAGCCTTATAAACAGTAGCTTCTTAAATTCAATGAAAAAGACCAGATCTAGCTTCATAAAAAGCATTTTTTGGCTCCCTGCCTTTTGGATAAGGATATGCAGAGGTTTTGGAGCAGGAACTGAGTATCTGGAATGTCCAATCAATTGGGAGGGCTATAGGTGAAGTTAATAAAACAATGGAAGTTGGTGGTGTCAGGTGCTGAGAACTGTGTGCACGTCCATGGTTTTTCATTCTGCTTGTCATTCATGGAACATCGGGCTCTTCCTGTTGTTTTGTCACCCTCTGGATTGATAGCCAAGGCAGCTCTCCTACACAGTGCTTCTGAACACGTGCATTCATACATGGTCTTGTTTTATATCACAGATTGGTTTAGGGAAATATGGGTGTAAGTTGTGCTTTTACGTTTTAAAGGAAGGCTTCATATAAAGAACCTTCATGGCAGTATCTTAAAGCACTTGCCACATGCCTAAATTTGTTTTCTAAGTTTGTCTTTGTGTTTATCCTTCACTGAACCTGTTTGGGTCATGAGTTTGAACAGTCATGTATATAGAATTCTTAGGTTTTGGCCGGCCAGCAGTGAATGTTTGGATAGCTATGAATTTATTCAGAAATTTAGATGATGATATTTTGTTCCTGAATTCTGGTAGCAGAGCGCAGAGAACAAAGCTCATATTCATATTTACATTCTTTTCCACTTAAAATTCTCTACTGAAACGTGATTTTGCGAATTTGCATTCTAGGACTTTTAGTAATAGAACATGATTCTGTATAGAATGTGGTATTTTCAAGCTGTCTTATCCTTAGCTGTGAATTTGTTGATGAAAACTTAATTGTTCTACAGACTGAGGAGGCTGTGCAACTTCAAGCTTTGTAACGGCAAGGAGAAGGTGTGCGCTGTATGAGCTTATTCTCTAAAGGCTTTTACCACATTATGCCACCTGGAGTTTATTGTAAAACAAAGTGTGGCAGCTAGTTGTCTGCTTTAGATCGTGCTGCTACTAGATATATGAAATGTTTTCCTTCAATTTAGGAGTTTCCCATGATGAACTGCTTGAGTTAGCAAAGTTTCATTTTGGTGACTCTCTGTCCACACACGAAGGAGAAACACCAGCTCTGCCTCCCTGCGAATTCACAGGAAGTGAGGTAGGGCAAGCCTCCGGAGCTAGTGTTTAGCCCTTTGGGTTTCTTGTGTTGTATTTATGAATGAGTGTACAAAATGTGCTTATTTCTAACAGGAGTGAAATGGAAGAAACCAGAGGCTTAAATTGAAAGAAAAAGGCAAGAGGATGGATTTATGCACATATATTCCCTGTTATTTAACCACCTCTCTCTTAAGGAAGCAAGGTTTTGAGGGGAATGTCATAATTTGCTCTTTCTGTGCTTTTTCTTTGACACTATGCCCATTTATGTATTTTGAGGTATGAAATTGTATTTTTAAAACACCCCAAGTTTTGACTTTCACTTCAGGTTAAGTTGTGCCCACAGTACATTCCTGGGAGTAGCTGTTAAGAGAACTCGCAGAGAATTGGCTACTTGTCAGCTGTAGCCTTCGGCTCATCAGCAGCCTCCTTTGCCAAGTTAGGGATGACGTTTCAAAGGACTACGTGGAGAGAGAGGTCTGCTGTTGGCCGATGCGCAGAACTGTGTAGCATTGGTGGTACGAGAATAAGCCTGTTATGTCATCATTAGAATACTAGCTGATCTCTACCAGTGAAATAATCTAATCCTTTTTGACCAGGTGATCAGCTGGTGGCTACGTCTATAGTATTTCAATTGCAGATCTTTTGGTGTTCTTTCCAGAACTCAAGAAATTTTTCCAGATTGGACTGTTCAATGTAATGTGGCATTACTAAACCTTCTTTCTTATTAAGCCTGTTACGCAGTGGCAATCTTAACCAGAGTTGTTTTCTTGGTCTTAACTAGATAAGAGTGAGGGATGACAAGATGCCTTTGGCGCATCTTGCAGTAGCTGTTGAGGCCGTTGGTTGGGCACATCCAGATACAATCTGTCTCATGGTTGCAAATACACTGATTGGCAACTGGGATCGCTCTTTTGGAGGAGGAATGGTAAGTGATTTTAAAAATAATGTTCCATAATAAATGGCAAGGTGGAACTCTGTACTGTGAATTGACAAGATATAAACTGATCCTGGATTGCATCTGGGCCAGAAAAGAATTTTTTGTGTGGGTGCCGTAAAGTTTATAAGTTGGATAGGTGGCCAAAATTTGAATAAGGATAGAATTCACTAATAGTACCGTATCAGTGTTAATCTACTTTTCATGATTGTATGGAGGTTAATTTCCTGGTTTTTCGGAAGTGTACACAAAGCATTTAAGGGTAAAAAGCATCAGATCTTTCAGCGTACTCTCAAACAGCTGAAAAATTTTGTTAAATGATAAACATGGTAAAGTAATGGTTCTTAGGGAATTTGGATAAGGGGAATTGCTTGTACTATTTTTGTAACTTTGCTGTCTGAAATTACTTCAGAATACAAAGTATGTACTCAAAGATTTCAACATAATACATATAAATATCTTAGGCTTCACGTGCAATAATATTTCAAATCTTTAAGCATACACAGCCAAGAGCCCTACAAATTGGGCTGATCACAGCAGTGAATTACTCTAGAAGTGCTGTAGCTACCGTGTTAATTACAAGGTTTCATTGCTTTTACATTGTGCATTTTCTGGGGATACACTGGGCTGGTGAGAAGTATGGTTCTTAGTCCCGTTGAATTTTAACTTCTGGAGATGTTGCTAGATAGAAACTTCACACGTTGGGGCATTCACTATTTGCCACAGAATTCATTTTTCTTTCTGGTAATTTGGGCACATACACCTGCAGTTCTCTTAGACAATGTTTTTCCTTACAGAATCTTTCTAGCAAGCTGGCCCAGCTCACCTGTCACGGCAACCTCTGTCATAGCTTCCAGTCCTTCAACACTTCCTACACAGATACGGGATTGTGGGGGATCTACATGGTCTGTGAACCAGCCACCATTGCAGACATGCTACGTGTTGTTCAAAAAGAATGGTGAGAAAGTAAATCTTGCTTAGAATTCACATTTTAAACTAGTTTCCTCCTCACATGTTGGTGATTGGTTTTGATGGGGGACGTAATCAAGAGAACAAGACTGAAGAGTAGCAGTTGTTGCCATGTTTTTAAAGATCACAAGAGGTTTCTTCTAAGTCTCATGTGAAGCTGACTTTATCCTGTAGGAAATTCTTAATCTTTACAAAGTGGATTACTTCAGAAAGAAGATCCTAAAAGTTTGCTTGGAAAATATCTCCACAAGTCACCTGGCCTGGAAAGGTGGTATTATGCCAATGAATCTGAAGTTACCATTGCTAAAAGAAAAATGTATTGTTTTACTCCGAACTGGTGCCTTGAGACAGAGGCAGAAAGGCCCACGCTGCTTGGAAAACTTCCTTAGCTCTGCTTCCTCTCCTCCACCATTCTTAAATGGCTTATAGGTCTCTATATCTCGTCAACTGGGGGGGTTTAATTGTTAATTAGTAGGCTTAAGTTAGACTCCACTGGATTCTTTTGAGAAACCAGTGGGGTCTCCAGACCTGTTCTCTAGCATATCAGATCCTAACATGGGAACTGGCGAAGTGTTTCTCAAAATGTGGTCAGCCTTCTTTCATGTTGGATTGAACCTCTATCTGTGATCATGCTACTTTGGAGAGATTAATGATACCAGGAAAATGAAGAATCAGTAACATTTTAGCTTTTGTGTAGCTACTGGGATCATGAAAATTTCAACTTTTCATTAATTTGAAGTCATAATCACTTGTATGTTGTGGTGCAGTTCATAGATTATAGCATCATATCTTTAAGTCATTGACTCAAAAAGCACGTAACCTTTTCAAACTACTTGACATTTTCATTTTTCCCAATGGTTTTAGGATGCGACTCTGTACAAGTGTAACTGAAAGTGAAGTTGCTCGAGCCAAAAATCTTCTGAAAACAAACATGTTGTTGCAACTCGACGGTAAGAATAAAGACCTACATTCTATTTTCCTAGGGTTGATCTGTATTCCAAGACTCAAGTTTTTCCTTCTCTTTTAAACAGGTTCTACCCCAATCTGTGAAGATATTGGTAGACAGATGTTATGCTATAACAGAAGAATTCCCATCCCTGAGCTTGAAGCAAGAATTGATGTAAGTAGTCTTTAGATACTGTAGGCACTTGTATAAAAGTTCCTTGTTACAAAAGCTGAAAATATGTATCATAAATCCCTGCTAAGTTCTAGGTGTAGAGTCTTTTTGTCTTTCCTACACAAAGCTCCGAATGGCTGGGATCTTCTCTCTTTCAGGCTGTAAATGCTGAGACAGTTCAAGAAGTGTGCACCAAATATATTTATGATAAGAGCCCAGCTCTTGCTGCTGTCGGTAAGCCCGGCTCCTTTTCTCTCACGCACAAAGTGACTAATACTTGTCCTTCATTCACTTTTAACTGTCTTCTTTTAATCCGTAGGTCCCATTGAACAACTGCCAGAGTTTAACCAGATTCGCAGGAACATGTGCTGGCTTCGTGATTAAAATGCTCCTACTCAAAATATTTTGAACATGTGTATTTATAAGGCTAACAGATCTGCAAGTTTTAAGCTCCCGGTCCCTAAAGAAAAAAATAAAAACATGTATACTTGGAAATTTGAATGAAACACTGCGTCCGACTTTGAAAGGATAAGACCACCACAGTGAACGGTAGATCAGCACACTTTCAAATTATCACTCTACTTTTAAGAATGAAAATTTGTACAATATTTTCAGTTTTATTATAAAAATGCACACACAACAAAGATTGTCATAAGTCATTTCTTGGCTCTACTTGCATTCAGCACTTGCTCTTGAGCAGCTTTCTTTGCTTTTACCATCTCGACAAGTTCCTAGGAAGGGAGAAAGGGGTTAGTGAAGACGTTGTTGGAACTGGCATACTTTCCTAGTACCGACTGGCTTTGGTACACGTGGGGAAATCGGTAATGAAGACACCACTGACAAGGCTGAGTTGTACTAACTGCCAGAGCTAGAAAGCTGCTAAGATTTGCCATTTCTTTGTAATATAGTCGAACTGGTAATGGAGTCTAAGTTTTAGAACATCGATCACCTTGTATCGCTTCATGCAGTCCTTCTTTGTGCGGCCAGGCACTGCTTCGGCTATTTTTTCCCATCTTTCAGGTGTATTTACTGGGTACGTTTTTAAAGCTTGTTCCAAAAGCTTCTGTTCTTCTGTTGTCCAAGGGGTGAAATCTGTGCATGGACCTATTTAAGAAAAATTCTTATTTGAAAAATCTTACCCTGATAGAAAATTCTGTTGCAGGACCCTCCCAGATGAGTCTTGGCGCACAGGTATCTTGGTAAGTGGCCATTCAAATCTGTGGTAATTCTGAACAAACTTTTAGAGATGAAACACATGAAAACCTCTAAACTACTAAATGAGAGAAGAAACTTTTAAAATCGTTCACTCCCCCTAAAATATCTCAGGGTTGTTTTTTTTTTTAAATATCCGCCTTATATTGCTGGTGTCTTACAACCTACAACTTACTCACCAGACTGTTGAAAAACACAATCACAAGTCATAAGACAGCTACCTCAAACTTATAGGTGGATGAGACCCTGAAAAGCATTCTCTTTTTACCCTGGAGGAAAGAGCCTAGCAAAATTAAGCCAAGTGCTCTAGGGGCATTAGATTCTGTGTTCCAGTGTGGCATTTTCACCACATCCATCCACTAAATTCTTGCAGTGCTAATGCTAATAAGAACCTCTCTTAAACTAATCGCTTTGTGCTTGACAAGATCTCTCTCTCACACACGCTACCAGAAACAAATGTAGGTCTTCTAAGGATGTAAATGTTATACATCACACTTCCGTAGGAAAACGAAAATGTCAAATAGTTGAAAAGCTGAAGTCAGCTTTTAAATTCCAGGAAGCTCTTAAGTGATTCCTTTCATTGGTCTCAGGCCCACATTTAACACCACAGACTGAATTCATTTCCTCTCTTGGAAAAAAGATGGAGGACATACGGGATTAGGAAAATAAACCCCTTCAGAAACGCCCTCCAAGTGTCCTGGAACTTCCCTTTGTCGCTTACCTCAAGAGTCTAAATAATGCCCAGCCTTGGCCAGACAAAACAAAAACAAAAAACACCCCCAAAAAACAAAAAACCCCATCCCCCAATTTTTGAAACCACAGTTAAATGATTTTTTGTTCTTTGTAAAGCATAAGCCTCTTTAATATTTTCATACTGAAATTTTGGGATAATAAACCAAATTAAGAATACAAGAAAAGTGGGACTTGGAGGACGGGTTAGGTTATCAGTTAGTTAATCCCAAAACCTGTATTTGGAAGGCAGATCCGAAGATTAGGGGAGAACAGATTGGCGGCTCACAAGGGCATCGAGTGAAATAGAACTTTTCCCACCTTTTTTGTCAGCCACTCACAGAAAAAAAGTTCACATCCCAAATGCACATGTATACATGGACAAAAGTGTGACAGATGATACCCACTTATGTAAGAGGTAAAACGCTGGTATTTTTCTATTCGTGACGCGCCTATGGGTCACAATTTGCAGTTTGAAACACACTGGTCCAGGGAAGAACGCCCAAGACAACGTCGGCACCCCAACAGGTTTTAACTAAGTCTTATTTTGAAATGAAGACTCCTGTATGTGCTCCCCAGATAGCCCAAATCTGAACATTTTTACCATGCTTGCTTTTTTCTCTATATAATTAGACA
This sequence comes from Zalophus californianus, assembly GCF_009762305.2. NCBI lineage: Eukaryota > Metazoa > Chordata > Mammalia > Carnivora > Otariidae > Zalophus > Zalophus californianus. The sequence continues at coordinate 20,695,509 of NC_045606.1, read as the reverse complement.
TAATTTATTCTGAATCACGTAAGTTGTAGACATGATGCCCTTTACTCAACTTCATTTTTCCTTAAAAACAAGGACATAATTATAGTGTACTTTTCAAAATCAGGAAATCAACCTTGATAAAATACTATTATCTAGTCTGTAGACCTCATTCAAATTTCAAATGACCAAATAGCCTTTAATACTGATTTGTAAAATCTGGTCAACAAAACGAACCCAGCCCCTCCCATAATGCATCTGAAATGGAAGAACTGCAGTTCTCAGTGGTGGCAGGTGAGGTCAATCTGTGACTGTCCTAGAAATGCTTCCTTTCCATCTTCTAATCGGCGAAACGCTTTATTTTCCATTTATTCTGAACATACACCCTAGGTCTGGTCTATCACAGTGTGAGTACATGGCTAGCATTTTCTAAAGAAAAACGATTATAATTACCTTCAAATCGTTCTGAAGGTGTTGCATTGTCTGCTTGAGGCACGACTCCATGTTCTTTTTTAAATTTATCAAAAGCTTTTTTGTTTATATCATCTTTTTGATGAGGGTCTGAGGAAAAAAAATGTATTACAGATCATCTCATTTAGTCTTTCATTAAATTGCACAAATTATTTTAAAAAATATGTATTCAAGGTAGCAAAGAAATTGATTTGCTCACCAAGTTTTTGAAGACTCTTTGCTTTGCCAATAACATCTTTGGCAGTTCTCTTGACTCCAGAAGAAGAGTGTATGTTCATGTAATTAGCGATAACTTCCCATCTAGAGACAGGGATAGGATAAGTTAAGAGGGTAAAATACCCAAATAAAAGCTGGAATGACCCTTCCATTTGTAATGCACAGGGGTTAGCTGTAACACCTACAGAACTAGCTCTAAATTGGTGTGGTCTCATTACTATTACCTGGACTATAGCTTTTGCTTTTCATATGTTTAAACCAATTGCACATAGTCTTGGTTTCAAGTCTATAAAACCCTTACCGACTTCTGTGTACAAAGCAAGAGTAATAAGACCACACATAAAGAGAAATTCTGCAAAGAGCCTTAGTTTCCTCATCTATAGAAAGAGGCTGGATCTTGAAAGCTTCTTCTGAGTTCTAAACTTACACTTTGCAGTAAGTTCTGGTTTGAGGTGGGAAGCAGGAAAGGAGGATTAAGACTGAGAGAAACTTTGGAACCCGACCCAGTCCCCAGGACAAGCCATGATGGAGTAAGCCAGCGCGAGAGTCAAGATTTATGTGTCATAATCTTTAATTTTCCTGAGAAATTAGTGAAGCATCCTCCTGTATATGTGTTGGTGTAAACTGCAAAATCCTGCAGGTTCCAAATGCACTCTTATTTTTCACACTTTCTACTGTGGCACCGAATTCAGTGGAAGGAGTCTGTCTAGACTCAGGCATAACTCTGGAAGTTTCTACTGTAACCAATGCTATTTGGGTGTTGTCTGCATTTTCCCTAGGCTCTAATATGTGCTCAAGAGAAGTTTCATTAGGGGCGCCTGGGTGGCTCAGTTGGTTAAGCGTCTGCCTTCGGCTCAGGTCATGGTCCCAGGCTCCTGGGATCGAGCCCCAGGTCCGTCGGGCTCCCGCACTGAGCAGGGAGCCTGCTTCTCCCTTTCCCTCTGCCCCTCCCTCTGCTTGTGCTCTCATGAACAAATAAAACCTTAAAAAAAAAAAAGTTTCATTAAAACCAGTACCTTGAATTTGTTCCAGCAGGGAAGAGGTTCACAGCTTTAATTAGCAATTGCAGATCATCTTCTGACCAGTTTTTACTGCCATTTCCACTTCCACCAGTTGATTTCTCTGCATTCTTGGACGCTTGGCGCATTCGAGCCTCAGCTTCCTCTTTCTCTTTTCTAATTTGCTCATTTATTTCTTCTATCTACACAAATATCACGGGTAAGTCAGGGACTTAAAACATCTTGCTACACTCCCCCTTTCCAGCTGGGCTCTGTGGTTCGCATCTCTCAGTATTCTCCCCACAATGCCCTACACACCTCCCACGCCAACGCTGAAACCGGCCATCAGGTTTTCACTCCGGCTTTGCCTCACTCGGCCTCCAGGCTGCAGAGCTCTGCTTGAGGCACCGAGAACCACTCTCAGCCTGACCTGCCTTGTACTCATGTCCTGTGACTTCTATTCACCTTGGACAGGACTTGTCAAGTCTACACTGGGTTATTCACCCATAAGGGCCATTTCAAACCTCTCTTTAAGCTCATATCCACTCTTTCAGAAGATAACCTCATTTATTCTCTACCAAAAGGTAAAGGCACCGCAAGTGGCCAGTGTTTTATCTTGAAGTTCCACCCTTCACATTGTTACTTCCAGTCTACCTTCAAACATGCACGAGTAAAAAGGAAGAAAACCTTTATTTGGCCTTGTTGCTTCTGTCAACAGCTCTCTAGGAGTCATCTGTGACTCATTCCCCCCCCCCCGCCATCCCTCATAACCAGTCACCCAGAGCCTGCGATTCCAGTGACTCCCATCATCCCTCACAGCACAAGTCCTTCCAGTCAGAGTCTTAGAACTGGTCACACTTAAATGGCGCATCCTGCCAGCAAAGGCCAGACTGAAAGTACATTAACCCTTTGCTACTCAAACATCTGCAGTAATGGAAAACAGTCGTCATGGTATTAAAAACCTGCTTAATTTCGCTCTACTTTTCCTCACCATCTTCCTCTCCCACTTCTCCCCCTTGCTGCTCCTACCTCTATGTTACGGTTCATGCTTTCCTCTGACCTTTATTTTGGCACTGTCCATCCTCCAAGGCCGGCTCACACCCTTCCCTGAGCCTTCCCTGACCACTCTGCCCTGTACTGGCCACCTCCAGACCTTCCATCTTCTGGTCCTCAGGCCTTTCCTCTTCAGTGTAACTGTTCCTGAGCTCCTTTGGGGCAGCAATAGCATGAGGCATGTCTCCAAACTACCTAGACATAGTGCTATATATGGTAGGTACTAATACTTGTTACACTGAACTGAATTGCTGGGCCTGTTTCCTCATCTGTAAAATAAAAGGTGTACACTAGACAGAACAAAGATTTCTTTTGGTTGTAAATGTTACTATCCTACAAAGATGCTCAAGGAATAGTCAAAACAATTATTTTTTTCTAACTGATTTTGAAAAAACTACAATGAATGTGCTATAATACCACAAACAGTATACATGGTAACAACTTTACAGACTAAATCCAATTTAAAGTAACAATAGCACTTACTAGAAGCAAAACATACTGGGGGACACAGAAAGAAATGAGATTCTTTGCCCTTATTCGTAACTTACATGTTGGGTGGGGAAATACTGAGGTGAAAGCAACACTATAAGCAGAATTAAATGCTAAATAAAGGTAGAAGGGAAGTGGTGTTACCTGTTTTTCCAGAGCAGCCTTTCCTACTTCTTTTGTAGACGATGTGAGTGTTTCATTCAAGCACTGTAAGCTAAAGGAGAAAAGGGGATGAAACTTCATCCTAAGCCCAAGACAAGACTTCAACAGCCCTCCTAGAGTTATACCTTGCAAGTTCAAGTCGATCACAAAGTTTTTCCACTTCTTCCATCATTTTAACCCGCTCTGCCTCATTGTCAGAGAAGTGATTCCAGGTCTAGAAGCACAAGCACAAACATTTTCATCTCTTACCTACTGACATGGAGGAGTATGTCCATAAACACAAGTGCAAAACATTTAAGTTCTCAAGAGACTCCTCAGGTCAATGTATGGCCTTCTGACCATTAACAACCATACTCCCAAGGCTCTCCCTGACCCACTAGCAAGAAAAAGCCATTACCAAGAGGATGGAGGAGTAAAACAGAAAAAAGGTGATGATGTGGAAGATCTCTGGATGTTATAAAAGTCAGAATGATTCCTCGGAGAACCACTTAAGAATCAAGAAATTCTGTATGATGACTCAAAATTCTCTTTGTTGGGCTGTCTATTCTTTCTTTGTTCTTTGTGCTGAACTGTAAAATTTGCTAGAAATTTTAAATGTCAAAGTAAGGAACAGGAGGTATTAGAAAAATTATGATTAAAGATGGTACTCAATGTCTCCCATTCCTTAATTGTCCTTAATGCTTCCTTACTCCACGCAGTCCGGCTCTCGCTAAGGTCCCAGTGCTGCTTTTACTGTCCAAAAGCACTACTGCTTTTCTTCCTGCCTGTCTGGGTCACTCCTTCCCAGGCTCCTCTTCCTCTATCAGTACCTTAACGAGGGTGTATGCATCCTCCACCCTCCTCCCTCTTAACCCTCCTCTCTCTGGGTGATCTACTCACACGGTTCCTAGTGGCACTGAGATAGAGAAGACTTTAGCGATCCCACTCTTGAACCCCAGACTTGTACAGCCAACCACTCACTCAGAATTTCCAGCTGAGCATCTCAATGTGCTCAACAAGCCCTAAACTGCAGTCAACTGGAGCAGGTGGAAATGGCAGTAAACTGAGCTGAGCATTTCCTTTCAGCTTTTTCCTCCTTTGTTTTCTATTTCATTGAATTATACACATCATCCACGCACTGCTCCATGCAGGAAACCAGACATATGTAAATCCTCCTTTACTAACCACCTGCAGCATACAATCAGTGCCACACAGGCAGCAGCCTATCCTACCTCCTAAATACTGGTTCATTTCCTCCACCTTTTCTATTCCCACCCTCTCTCAGTTAAAGGCACAATACTCTCTCTCACCTGGATTATGGCAAAAGACTCCCAACTGTCTCTGCCTCTGGACTTCTCTCAGCATCCTGACTGAAACCAACCAACTCAGTAGCAGATATGAGCTAGCAAGATATATGAGGCCTTTCAAGACCCGGCTCCTTACATCTTCAGCTGCCTCTGGTTTGTTAAACCACGCTTCCTGGATCTCGGCCTTCTTTCCGTGCCCCCGACCTCTCTCATCTCTGATCTCATGCATACACTGCTTTCACTGGTTAAATCCTACCAAATCCAGAAAGCCTTCCTTGACTACCTTTCTGGTATTTTCTCTTCTTAGTACTCATCTTAAAGTGTTTACTTTTAATTCTCCACCATTAACCAGATTTCTGGAAGGCAAGGACCATATCATCATTATATCTACATCAATTATAACTGCTTGGCACATAGTAAGTGCTCACTAGATATCTGATAAATGAACTCACCCTGGAAAGGAGCAATAAAACAGTTACCTAATGCCAGAACGTTTACCCTCATTTATGTCTCATCTCTTAAGAACTATTCAAGCTTTCTATTTTCTAATTAGCCTTTTTAAGTTTTTGCGGATTTCTCATTACATGCCAAATGTGCTAAGTACTGCATGTGAATGATCTCATTTAAACTTCATAATTCTACTAATAGGTACTATTTCAGCTACTGTGTAGGTGAGGAAACTGGGGCACAAAGAGGTTGAAGTAACCTCCTCAGGGCCCATAGACAGTAAGTGTCTAATGGAGAATGACTTCAAACCCAGGCAGCTTGCTCTCAGCCTGAACTCTTCACCACTATGATACAATGCATCCTTCTCAAAACAATTTTTGGGTGAAATCTGAGGAAAATACTTCATTTTTTCCTATTTTACTGCCTCTCACTGACCAAAAGCCTGAAGTGACTACCTGTGCTTATATTCTGGTTAAACCTCTTTCAAAGCCTGATGAGGGAGCAAGGTATTTTCAATTATATTATAGTAACTGAAGATTCAGGATGGCATATGTTAAAATAAATATCCAATACCCAGGGCCTAAGGACAGTGACATGGAAGAGAATGTTTCTGCACACAGAAAGCATTTACATACTTGCTGGATTTAACTCAATGGTATAGTACACAATACCGTATAGCAATCTCTCCCTATAGCTTGGCAGTTCATTAATTTATTCATTCAGTGCTATCCGATGAGGAGCAATACTGGTCCCTGACTCTACCAGCTTCAAACGTTAAGAACAGCTCTTGGACAAAACTACATTTGAATACTTCTGGGATTTTTTGGTCAATCTTTTTCAGTGAAAACTATCTGAATGCAAACTACCAGTACTCCCCCAAATGATATCCATTTCGATAAAAATGAAACCTTTCAGATCTTTAAAAGGAACCCAAGTTTAACTTCTAAAAGAACTTCTTCTAAGATAAATACTGATTTTACACCATTAAGGAACCAAACTATAGGACATTATCAGAACAAATGATTTTTTTTTTTTAAAGATTTTTATTTATTTATTTGACACAGAGAGACACAGCGAGAGAGGGAACACAAGCAGGGGGAGTGGGAGAGGGAGAAGCAGGCTTCCCGCTGAGCAGGGAGCCCGATGTGGGGCTCGATCCCAGGACCCCGGGATCATGACCTGAGCGGAAGGCAGACGCTTAACGACTGAGCCACCCAGGCGCCCCACAAATGATCTGGTTTTTGCAACAAATGAATGGCAATTAGAGAAGGGGAAGAGATGGTGATGGTGGGGGGACCTGTTACAGACACAAGTGGGAGACACACAACTGAAGCCTTTGGAATAATCCTATTTGGATCCTAATTTGAATAAACCAATCATACAAAGACATTGTGGGGATAATCAATGAGATAAATATGGACTATCAGAATACTGAGCAACATCTCTTTTTTTTAGGTTTGAAAATTACATGATGTTTATGTCAAAAAAACCAATTACTACAGTTGCGTACTGAAATACGCACATGTGAAATTTTTAAAAAGTGAATTTAAAAGCATTTAAGATGTTTAAATGAGATAAAATGTATGTAACAGTTTAATTATATTTGCATAGTATAAGAAAGGAAATATTCTGAAGTTTAAATCAGCAATTGGATTTGTTACCCAGCGTTGGTTCAATCGCACAGTCTGACGTACCTTGCATGAGTTTCGAAGTTTTTGCCTTTCCTTCTTGATGGCTTTTTTCTGGATATCTTTTTCCTTCTTTGCCAATAATGCTTGTTGTCGAACTTCCTCCTCTTCTTTCTCTTTAGCTAACCGAGCAGCTTCTAATTCAGCCTGTCTTTGCTTTAATAATGGAAAATAAAATCATTTTAATAAGAAAACTAGGATTTCTAAATGTCTATAATCTTATTCAAAAAACTCAACCTTTAAATAAATTAGGACAAAAGGTGACATGTCAACTTATTGAAGACTGAAGGTTGAACTGAGAAAAACAGCTGGCACAGTTCTACGTTTATTAGAAATGTAAAATAGGCACATTAGAAATAAGTATAGTATTAAAGGAATATATATGACACGCTTTTACTTAATAAAAATTTCCTTCAGGGAATATGCCTGTAATTATCAATGGTATACCAACTTAATCAAGATTTATTCATGTAGCACCTAATTCTCTACTTCAAGATTTACAGTTGTTTTGTTTTGTTTTTATAAAGTAGGCTCCATGCCCCGTGTAGAGTCCAACACAAGGCTTGAACTCATGACCCTGAGATCAAGATTGGGATGTTTAACCGACTGAGCCACCAGATGGCCCCCAAAATTATAGCTTTCTAAATATATCTGAGGATTAAAGATTTTACGAACACTTCAAGTCGAGCTTCATCATCTTACTTTTTCTTTAGCTTCTTGCTCCTTCCGTTTTGCTTCTGCTTTTGCTTTCTTTTCTGCTTCTTTCTTGGCTTTTTCTTCTTCCTTAAATTTTTTTATTCTTGGATCACAGCTATATGCATTGTCTATACCAGAAAAAAAAGTTAACTTTTTCAACTTCCAATATTTAAAGAACCTTTTAAAAAAAATATAAGGCTTACCAACTAATGTTCTTATTCTGTTCATTTCTTCTTTTTTCCTTTGTGCCCTTGTTGCTCTGTTCTGCTTTTCAATCCATCTCCTCTCATCACGACTATAAAATAGAAAATATTGCAAACTATTGATTATAAATGGTATCACTGGAAAATGTAATATAAGTTTATATATAAATAACGTCTGAGAAGGTTAAAATGCCATGTCACTATTAACATTAGTTAAAGCGTGATTCTACTTAATTTTGGTTGATTTTTTGGGGAATATTCATGTCAAAAGTTATTTCCCAACAAACGGGGAAAACTAAAACCAGTTAAGCAAACAGAAGAAATATAATTTGCTCAACTGAGCTTTTGTGACAGTTATATTTCTTGGCAGTTTCTTAAGCATACCATAACTATTGATTTGGCCTCATCTAGTTTAACTTGTGAGATGGGATCTCAAACTACTACTACAAACACTCAAAAAAGGATACACAAAACTATTTGAGAAAATATATGCAGTACATTTATACAACATCACAACAAGGAACCAAATAACTATCTTCCTTTATTAGTGACTTACATACATACCATTCTGCTTTTTCTTTTTCTTCTTCATCTAAATAAGAAAATTCTCTCCAAGAATCAAAATTATACCTAATATAGATAAAAACAAAGTTAAGCCAAAACAAATGAAAAAATCTTCCTTTTAAAATTAAGTTAGATGAACGTAATTCTAAGAAACATTAATGGCAAGAGGATGAGTTTGTCTTAGTAGACCCCCACCCCCCACTGGTGGGACTAACACTATGCTCAAGCCATCTTCTTCTTTTTTAAATGACCCTGTATTTGGTATGAAAACCTAAAAGTTCATCCATCACCCCTAAATTAAAATCACACCTCCCTGCCATCTCCACTGGCTTTTTCTCTTGCCTGGGACTTGTTAAAGCTCTCCCTACCTTTACCTGTCCTAGTCTGTCAAGTCTTAAGGTATCCCACAAAGTGGTTACTGCATCTCTGATTTGTACCGTCTGAAGGGAAAAGGCAACTACAACTGATAGAGCTAAATTTGGTCATTTTTGTTTCACATTAATCTTAGGTTTCATTTACCAGATACTTAATGAGAAAATATAGCACATGGAATTACGAATTGGCCAGGAATATTGTGTTTATTAAACATTAGTGAATTAGTTACACAAAAAAGCACTGCCTTCCTCATGTATTCAAGTATTTTTATTAGCAAGACAAATGAAAATGTATTTATTTTTACTGAAATCAAATGGCTCCTTAATTTTCATTTTTTACCACTATAGCATGCTTGACATCTCAAGATCTGATTAGAAAACAGATTAAAAAATCATGAAAGCCTAAACATCACATAGATAATACAGCACTATGTGAAAACCTTTATGATTATTTCTGAATAGAGTGCTTTTGTTCAGGAAAGGTTCTGGCATTCTCCTATCCTTCAATTAATTTATGAACGAGTAACTTATGAACAAGTATTTATTGAATAATTATCTTTTTTTTTTAAAAGATTTTATTTATTTGACAGAGACAGAGGTAGCGAGAGAGGGAACACAAGCAGGGGGAGTGGGAGAGGGAGAAGCAGGCTCCCCGCCGAGCAGGGAGCCCGTGATGTGGGACTCGAACCCAGGACTCTGAGCCGAAGGCAGATGCTTAATGACGAGCCACAAAGGCGCCCAATAATATCCTTTTAAAAAATGACAGCATCATAGAAACAGTGTAGTCACTTACCAGAAAGAATAAAATGCATCTACATCTTCAAATGATGAATTCATATCACCAAGTTTAGGCACATTTTTTTTATTTGACCATCTGAAATATTAAAAGAAAAAGTCAATTCAAAATTTTGTATAAAGATCAACAGACAAGCTAATTTATTAAAAAAACAATTTTTACTAATCCCCTATAATCTCCCTTCCCTATGACTAAGAGATGGAGCTGGAAGATCAGCAGTGGGGTACTGAACAATGCAGGTGCCATGAGAGAGGACAAGGGTAGACAGGGTTGGGGAGGAAACAATCAAACAGTGTTCTCATCATCAGGTTGTCTTCAGCTCCACAAATGAGGAGCTGCCACACTGGCTAGGAAGAACAGATGCTAGCCCCCTCTCCCAGGCACACTTCCTCCTCCCTCTAAACAGGCAGTACAGAAGCAACCTGCAGGCCCAGATTTTTTTAAAATGTTAATACAGAGAGATGATTCCCACCCCCTCAGCACCATGACCATCCCCCGAAGAGTAAGACTTCTCAGTTCAGCACCTCACCCATCATCTCTGCAAGGATCCTGAGCTTGTTACTGACCCATGTTTTCTACTCTATGAAACTGTTTCACAACAAAAGATACTACACTATTTAGTTTTTACCACCTTCAACACTGTTACAAAACAAAACTGAGAAGAGTGGGCAGAGAAAATATTATAAGCCGCACTAAACCAAAAAAGTGGGTCTCAAACCCGACTGCACATTAAGAATCACCTGGGAGTATTCAAATGCCCGACAGACATTCCGAACACATTAAATCGAAATCACAGTTAAATCACAGTCTCTCCAGGTGGAACACAGCCATCAGGAGTTCTGCAAGCTCCCCAGGTGATGCCAATGTGCAGCCAAGCTGTGCTCTAAGGAAACCTTCCAGCGCAGATGGAACCAAAAACGTAGAATATTGATATACCCATTTAAAAACTGACTTTAATGAAATAAATTACACATACACTAATATTAAAGTTATATCATCCTTTGTCAGAGAACCTTATGATAATGAAGTGCTCCAAGAAACAGTTCAGAAAGAAAAAAAGCTTTATCAAATGATAAGGGGCCAAAGAGAATACAAGCACATTAGTAAAGGGGAAGAAAAAGAACGGGAAATTCCCATCACCTAAGTAACAATATCACACTATATAAAGTCAGCTATTGTTCTTTCCCACAAAGGAAATCTAAAAGAAAAACATCCTATGAGGTGATAAGGAATCTCGCCATGGAAAGGCAGAACTTCTGTTCAGAGAGCAAAATAAATTAAGAGCAGTAGGTTCACCAGAGGGGCTCAATTCTGGAGAGGAGGAGAGCACAAACTCTTACCAGAGGAAAGATGCAGACGCCTGGAAGCACATGCGGCAAGCCGACACAGCATTATGATCACAAGGGGATCCTTTAACTCACCTAGAATTCCTTTCAAACACTGGGGAAAACACTTCGAAGAAACAGTCTTTTGCTTCACTTTTAGAAGGAACGGAGTTATCAAAAGTAGGATCTACACTGTTGAATGCCCGTCTTTTCACTGGATCAGATAACATTTCATAAGCTGAGGAAAAAATGATAAGGTCGCATTACCATGCCTCTACATTTTCTTCCTGTGAGAAAAAAAAATCCCCTTCCTTCAAAAAAAATTTTTTCATATTTAAAAATTTTGTGTGCTTATGGGCAGGAAGAGATTGAATCTGGGCAATGACACCTCCAGCACTACTGGGATATAATCTCACCTCACAACTTCCTTCAGAATCTCTTCTGGAAGGCACATAACAAAACAAAATGGTTAAATATTCAACCCTTAAGAATGCATGACTCCGAGGAAAAAGAGAGAGAAATTTAACCGTTAGATTCCAAGGCTGTAAAAAAATCAAAGAATCTTTAGCATCTTTAGCACTGTGTAAGAATGGGCTAAAAAAGAGTAAGTTTGAAAGGTGTCTACACGATTTTAAAAATTTAGCATCAAAATGCACAATCAGGGGCACCTGGGTGGCTCACTCGGTTAAGCGGCCGATTCTTGATCTCAGCTCAGGTCTTAACCTCAGGGTTGTGCGGTCAAGCCCCGTGTTGGGAATAAAATCACACTTAAGGACACATTTAGAAATGGCAACAACCTATATTTATTTGCTTAATGAAGACATGGTTATTTAAAGAGCAATAAACTGTCTTGGGGTCCATAGCAGGATATAATCAATTTTTGGATTTCAATTAGCAAAACATCTGAGGAACAATGTAGTCCCACGAAGTATCTGAAATGGAGAATTTAGTATCCTTGTTAGATGTAACATTTATGATGAATTAACTCTAGGATGAACTTCTCCTAAGAATCACCTGATGACCTCATTAAAATGTAGATTGTATCAGGAGATCTGGGGTGGGGCCCAAGCTTCTGCATCCTGATAAGCTGCCAGGTACTGCTGATGATGCTGGTTGGGAGAACCTCACTTTGTTGTAGTGAGGCTCTGGGGCAGATTATCAGAAACAACCAGCTATAACTGAAAAGTGTTTTGAAATGTCATGGTATAGTTAAATTAACTACAGAATATACACTAGAAATCCAACCCCAGAACTTAATAAATCATCACTTTTAGAAATTCCTGACTAAATTTTCTTACCTTTAGTTATGCAAGTGAAGTAGTCATTATCTCCTTCTTTTATTGGTTCACCAGCTGCTTTCCGTTTGTCTGGGTGATGTTTTAAAACCATTGCTTTATCTACAAAACAAGCCAGATTTAGACAATTTGTCACTTTATGCATCAAAACTAAAAATAAAAATGAGGAGCTTGGGAAGATGGCCGGTGTAGGAGGATCCTGAGCTCACCTCCTCCCACGAACCCATCAAGACTGCAACTACATATAATGCAACTCAGAAAAGGACCTGAAGACCAATAGAACGGCTTTTCCATAGCTAAAGATGTAAAGAAAAAGCCACATTGTCAGGGGAAGAGAGGAAGAGATGTAGTCTGGAACCAAATCCCCAGTGTGGCAACCCACTGGGGTTGAAGGAAGGATATCACAGATGCAGGGGTCCTCCCTGAGGAGTGGGGGATCAAGCCCCTACTGAGCACCCTTGCCCTGGAGTTTCACACAGAGAAGAGGAGCCCCCATAACATATAGCTTTGAAAATGAGTGGGGCTTCACTCCAGGAGTTGGAAGGCTATACTGAGACTCTGCTAAAATTTTATTTGTTTTTTTTTAAAGATTTTATTTATTTATTTGACAGAGAGAGACACAGCGAGAGAGGGAACACAAGCAGGAGTGGGAGAGGGAGAAGCAGGCTTCCCGCTGAGCAGGGAGCCCTGATGAGGGGTTCGATCCCAGTACTCTGGGATCATGACCTGAGCCAAAGGCAGACGCTTAATGACTGAGCCACCCAGGCGCCCCTCTGCTAAAATGTTAAAGGGCCAGTGCACTGTAGCACTCATTCTGAGACCCAGCACAGAGGGAGCAACATGAAAAGCACGTGGGTTATATGTGAGAGATTTACTAATTACAGGACATGTGCCAGAGGGGCAGGGATCTGCAGGAACTTTCTCCAGAAATACGCAGGCAGGTACCATTTTCCTTGCCCTCCTTCAGCCTACTGCCCTGATGCTGGTGGAAGCCAGTCGTGACACTCTCCAACTACCTTGCTAACACTACTTGCCTTGCCCCATGGTCCCCTGTAGAGCCCCCCCCCACCCAAAGGTGCCCATCACAAATGGCTCCCATCCCACCAAACCTGGTAGGGAGCCCCGGCCAGAACCAGGGCCTCTCCACACCAACTGTGGACAGAGGAGAGGGGGCAGCCCCAACCACCAGTACAGCTTCAACACTTGTAGCCTGACCTCTGAACCAGCTGTGCTGGTGGCAAGCCAGGCCTACCACTGCACCCATACTAGTCCTGGACCAGTCTATACCAGGAGGGTGCCTGCAGCCCCCACACAAAATATTTCTGGAGGGCCTGGGCCTGGTGATCGGTGGGGGGGAGTGCACTACTGAGCACCACAGGACACCTTTATATAAGGCCACTACTTTCAAGAACAAGAGAGGGAGCTGACTTACCTAATACACAGACACACAGTCACGCAAACTGAGGAGAGAGGAATATGATCCACATGAAAGATCGAAACAAAATCCAAGAAAAAAGAGCTACTAAACAAAATGGAAATAAGCATTTAACCTGATTAAAGGCCCAAAGTAATGGTCATAAAGATGTTCACTGGACTGGAGAGAAGAAAAGTGGATGATTCAGTGAGTACTTCAACAAAGACAGAAAACCTGAAAAACAAACTAGAGGGAATCAAGGCCAGATGAGAGGATGCAGAAGAATGGATCAGCGATGAGGAGGACAGGGTAATGAAAAGCAACCAAGCCGAACAGCAAAAAGAAAAAAAGAATTAAAAAAAAAAAAAAATGAGGCCCTGTAGGACGCCTGGGTGTCTCAGTTGGTTAAGCTTCTGCCTTTGGTCATGATCTCAGGGTCTGGGGATCAAGCCCCACGTCGGGCTCCCTGCTCGGCGGGGAGCCTGCTTCTCCCTCTGCCTTTCGCTCCCCCTGCTTATGCTCTCTCTCTCTCATTCTGAGAAATAAATATAAATCTTTAAAAAAAATTTTTTTTAAAATAAAAAACGATGACATGTTAAGGGACCTCTGCAACAACATCAATTATAAGAGAACATCTGCATTACAGGGGTCATGGAAGGACAGAGTTAAGGGCAGAAAACTTATTTGAAGAAATAATGGCCGAAAACTCCCCCAACCTGTAAGGAAATAGACATCCAGCTTTGGAACACAAAGGGAGCCCCGCAAAGGAAGAATGAAACCCAGAAGGTCTACCTCAATGCGTAATAATTAAAATAGTAAAAATTAAAGATAAAAAGAGCATCTTAAAAACAGCAAGAGAAAAAGGAAATAGTTACATAAAAGGGGAACTCGATAAGGACAATTTTTCAACAGAAACTATGAGGTAAGAAGGGAGTAGCATGGGGCGCCTGGGTGGGTCAGTCATTAAGCATCTGCCTTTGGCTCAGATCATGATCCCAGGGTTCAGAGAATTTTTTTTTTCTTTAAGATTTTGTGTATTTATTTGACAGACAGAGACACAGCGAGAGAGGGAACACAAGCAGGGGGAGTGGGAGAGGGAGAAGCAGGCTTCCCGCGGAGCAGCGAGCCCGATGCGGGGCTCAATCCCAGGACCCTGGGATCATGACCTGAGCCAAAGGCAAACACTTAACAACTGAGCCACCCAGGCGCCACTGTTAAAGAGAATTCTTTAAGTGAAAAGAATAGGCCATAACTAGAAGAAAATGGTGAAAGGGAAACTTCATTGGTAAAAGCAAACATACAGTGAAGACAGATATATAAAGCCAGCATGAAGGGAAAAAGGTGAAAAGTAGTAAAATCAATTGTTATCTACAAAAATCAGTCAACAGATACACAAAATAAAAAGATGTAAAATATGACACCATATACATAAAACATGGGAGGGAGTAAAATAGTGCTTTTAAAATGTGTTTGAACTTAAGCAACCATCAACTTTAATATAGACTGCTATTACACACGTGGGATGTTTTAATATGAACCTCATGATAACCACAAATCAAAAACCTATGATACCAAAAAAAAATAAAGGAATCTAAGCCTAACTTTAAAGAAAGTCATTATATCAGGAGGGAAGACATCATGAGAATAAAGAAACAGACAAGAGCTCTAAAATACACAACCCCCCAAAAAACAAAAACAAAAACCCCAAAACCAAACCAAACCCAGGAAACAACTGGCAAAATGGCAATAAGTACATATCTATTAATAACTGCTTAAAATGTAAATGGTCTAAATGCTTCAAAAAAGACACAGGGTAACTGAATGGATAAAACAACAAGATCCACTGGGGTGCCTGGGTGGCTCAGTTGGTTAAACATCTGCCCTTGGCTCAGGTCATGATCTCGGGGTCCTAGGATTGAGCCCCACATCAGGCTCTCTGCTCAGCGGGGGGAGTCTGTTTCTCCCTCACCCTCTGTGCTTTCTCTTTCTCTCTCAAATAAATAATCTTTAAAAACAACAAGACCCATCTATATGCTGCCTACAAGAGACTCACTTCAGCTTAAAGACATATACAGACTGAAAGTGAAGGCACTGAAAAAAATATTCCATGCAAATAGAAGCAGAAAAAAAAATTGGGGTAGCAATACTATGTCAGACAAAATCGACTTTAAAACAAAAACTGTAGAGACAAAATAAGGCATTACTTAATGATAAAGAGATCCAACGAGAGGCTATAACAATTGTAAATACCTATACACCCAACAAAGAAGCACCGAAATACATATATAAAAAAACTGATGGTTAGAAAAAGAAATTGACAGTAATACACAATAATCATAGGGGCCTTTAATACCCCACTTACATCAATGGACAAATTATCCAAACAGAATTAGTAAGGGAACACTGGCTTTGACAACACATTAGACCAGATATACTTAACAAACAGAATACTCCATCCAACCATGGCAGAATACGCATTCTTCTCAAGTGCATATAGAACAGTCTCCAGGATAGATCACGTTAGGCCATAAAACAAGTCTCAATAAATTTAAGAACACAGAAATTATACCAAGCATCTATTATACCCACAATGGTATGAAACTAGAAACCAATTATAGGAAAAACACAGGAAAAAAACAAACCTGTGGAGGCTAAACAACATGCTACTAAACAATTAATGGGTCAAAGAGGAAATCACAGAGGAAATTAAAAAAATACTTTGATGGGGTGCCTGGGTGGCTCAGTCGTTAAGCGTCTGCCTTCAGCTCAGGTCATGATCCCAGGGTCCTGGGATCGAGCCCCGCATCGGGCTCCTTGCTCGGCGGGAAGCCTGATTCTCCCTCTCCCACTCCCCCTGCTTGTGTTCCTTCTCTCGCTGTGTCTCTGTCAAATAAATAAATAAAATCTTAAAAAAAAAACTTTGACACAAATAAAAATGGAAACATAATGGCCTAAAAAGGCAACCTACTGAATGGGAGAAGATATTTGCAAATGATATATCTGATAAGGGGTTAATATCCAAAACATAAAGAACTCCTAGAAATGAACACCAACCCCCCCCCCCCCAAATAATCCTATTAAAAAAATGGGCAGAGAACCTGAATAGACATTTTTCTAAGAGGACATACGGATGGCCAACAGACACATGAAATGATGCTCAGTATCACTGATCATCAGAGAAATGCAATTCAAAACCAGAATGAGATATCAGCTCACACCAGTCAGAACGGCTATTATCAAAAAGACAAGAACTAAGCTTTGGTGAGAATGCAAAGAAAAGGGAACTTTCATACACTGTTGGGAGGATTGTAAATTATTTTTTAAGACTTTATTTATTTATTTGAGAGAGAAAAAGCGTGAGCAGTGGGGAGGGAGAAGCAGGCTCCCTGCTGATCAGGGAGCCCGACGTGGGGCTCGATCCCAGGACCCTGGGATCACGACTTGAGCCAAAGGCAGACAATTAACAGACTGAGCCACCCAGGCGCCCCAGTAGGATTGTAAATTGGTATAGCCACTATGAAAAACAGTACATCAGAAGTAAAAACGACTTTGAAAGATAGGTGAATTTGGTTTAGGTGAATGGATGACAGGAGGTAATTCCAAGCAAATGAGTAAGAGTTAACAAGGCACAGTGACAAAATTGAGCTAAGGTCCTTGTAGCAAACACTTCAGGCAAAGAAAATTGTTTTTAAAGAATCTTACTGATCACTCTTAAAGCATTCTTCTCTGTATTAATAACTGAGCACTTTACATTTGCCAAAAAGATTATAAACAGAAGTTACGAGTTTAAGGGAAGTGATCACCTGTTTTAAAACATTCTTTTGTTTTAAATCATGTACTACTTGAAACCATTATCTCATGTAACACTAAGTAATAAATAGCTTGTGATGCTTGTGGGGGATGTAGAGAGGAAACTTGCCAAAAAAAAAAAGAGAGAGAGAGAGAGAGAAAGAGAGAGAATGGTTTTTTAAAACATAAGTGTAATCAGGGGCACCTGGGTGGCTCAGCCAGTTAAATGTCTTGACGCTTGATTTCAGCTCAGGTCATGATCCTGGAGTCTCAGGATCGAGCCCCATCTCAGGCTCCCTGCTCAGCAGGGGGTCTGTTCTCTTTCTCTCTCTGCTCCCCCCTGCTCACGCTCTCCCACTCACTCTCTCAAATAAATTAAAAAAAAAAAAAAAAAGAATTTTAGAACTAGAAGGGATGTTAGAGATTATCTAGTCACATTTTAAATTTTACAATGAAAAAACTGAGACCCCCAAATTCCCTCCTGTTCTACTCCTGCTCAGCAAAGCTCAATTTTCTTAATACCTCAGCTGTAATTTAAAAAGTGATTACCTACTGAATTTGTTTCTAAAATGCTTTTTCTATGAATACTGTTGTCGTTTTCTTTGTGATATGTATCATACAAATATCCATTATACCTATCTACACATATATATTCATGACATATACATACACAGTATTTATATATATATGTAAAACTTCTACTTTTTGAGATGTAAGATTTGCACTGCCAATTAACCTAATGGGAACCCTAAATGATGGGGAAAAAGTCCTCAAAATAGGAGTTTTACATATATAACATATGTATATGTGTCATATATATGTATAAACATATATACTATATATCAGTCATTTTTATTTATATTTACTGATCATTTATTTTTTTCAGTACTTATAAGGTAGCCTTCATCATTCTCAACAATTTTAATATATTTTGTAGTTTCATTAATATTTTCTATGGTCAGAAATGAAATTTTTAAAAAATTCTTTAAATTTTTTTAGAATTTTAACAAATTCAAGTAAATATCTAAACCTTTCATTATTTGAAGTCCTAATAACATCTAATAATCCTTCCCGTCTCCAGTGATGTATGATGCCTCCTTTATTATAGTAAATTTAATCAGGGTTTGTTTCTGGTTAACTATTCTTGCTCTGGGATCATCTTTAAAATGATTATACCCTCCTAATAAATTTGATGGTAACTTCCAAAAGCTATTATTTTTGCATATTTCTCCTGCATCTAGCCACTTGACTCAACCCTTTTTTCGGTTTCTAGGTAGGGCCTAATATTACCTACAAATAATATATTTCTTTTCTTCTTTCCAATAGTTCTCTTATTTAATATCTTAATTCACTAAACTATACTCCTAAAATAGCATAAAAAATAATAAGCAGGTTAGTTTCTCCCATGGATTTTAATGGTAATATCACTAACATCACATGGTTAAGTTTGTTGGCTGTGGGTGTGAAATACTTACCAAAGTAGGAAATTAACTGTATTTTTTTGCAAAGTTCTATTTATCAAAAAGGAA
Source organism: Zalophus californianus (assembly GCF_009762305.2). Taxonomy (NCBI): domain Eukaryota; kingdom Metazoa; phylum Chordata; class Mammalia; order Carnivora; family Otariidae; genus Zalophus; species Zalophus californianus. The sequence continues at coordinate 20,676,738 of NC_045606.1, read as the reverse complement.
TGTCTATTAAATTGTGTTTTAAACATTTTTCACTACTTAGGAAATCACATGTTATCTAAATTATAAATAGATTTAGCTATATTAATATACTTCCTAAGTTAGATTCCTGAGAGAAGTCCTATCTGTTCGTGGGTATTCTTTTAATGTGCTGTTAAATTAAATTTGCTATTATTATTTTTAAAAGTTTATTTATTTTAGTAATCTCCACACCCATTGTGGAGCTCAAACTCACAACCCCAAGATCAAGAATTGCATGCTCTTCCAACTGAGTCAGCCAGGTGCCCCTAAAAACATTTTTTTCAAGAGGTAATTCTTTCATAACTTTTAAAATTTCTTCCTATTTAGGGACACCTGGGTGGCTCAGTCAGTTAAGCAACCGACTCTTGGTTTTGGCTCAAGTCACGATCTCAGGGTCATGAGATCAAGCTCCACGTTGGGTTCCATGTTCATCGTAGAGTCCGCTGGAGATTCTCTCTCTCTCCCCTTCTGCACCCCCACCACTCGTGTGCACTCTTTCTCAAATAAAATCTTTAAAACATTTGCCTTTAAAATTTCTTCCTCAATTTCAAAAAAGTGCATTTTTTAAAAAAGATTTTATTGGGGCGCCTGGGTGGCTCAGTTGTTAGGCATCGATCGGGCCCCGCATCCGGCTCCCTGCTCCGCGGGAGGCCTGCTTCTCCCTCTCCTACTCCCCTGCTTGTATTCCCTCTCTCACTGTGTCTCTTTCTGTCCAATAAATAAAATCTTAAAAAAAAAAAATAAAAAGATTTTATTTGAGAGAGACAGAGAGAGCACAAGCAGGGAGGGGGCAGAGGGAGAGAGAGAAGCCGACTCCCTGCTGAGCAGGGAGCCCAACTCCAGGCTTGATCATGAACTGAGCTGAAGGCAGACGCCTAACTGACTGAGCCACCCAGGTGCCCCTCAAAAAAGTTCATTTAATCAAAATTTTTGAATCTATTACATTTAATAGTGGTCTCCATTAAAAATATCTTGGTTTTCTTTCTGTATTTTGTTATTTTTTCTTTTTATAAATCCACTTTGGGATACTGCTGTTTTATCTCTTCTAATTTTCCCTCTATGTTTCTTGGTGCTATTCTTTTAAACATTTGAACTGGATGCCCATTTTATTTTTCCCTCTTTCTAAAAAGTAACAGTTTAAGGCAATGAACTTACTTATGGTGCAGCTCTAATCGCCATCCCTTAAGTTTTCAGAGGCAATGATTTTACTTTTACAAAAATAATCTCTTAATACAATTTTTGTATCTTTCTAGGCCCCAGTGTATCTGATTTCCCAAGTGATTTTTTGCTTAATCACATCTTTTACTGAATTAAAATAAAATTTACATTGAATTTTGACAATTGTATAAACCCCTATAACTACCACCAAAGAAAATACAGACCACTTCTATCACCGAGTTCCCTTCACTCTTTCTAGTCAACTCCCATGCCCTACCACCTGACTTCCTTTACCATAGACAACTTTTGCATGCTCCTGAACTTCATGTAAATGGAATTATAGTTCGTATCTTTTCTGCTCAACCCAATGTTTTGAGATTCATCACCATTTCTGCATGTCTTAGTTATCTGTTCTTTTTTTAACCACCGAGCACTAATCTACTGTATGAATATATAGCAGTTTGCTTATCCATGATCCTGCTGGTGAACACTGGGTGGTTCCAGTTTTTGGGTATGGTGAATAAGGCTGCTATAAACGTTTGTGTACAATTCTTTTTATAGGCATAATAAAGTTAGTAATTTCTACATATACTGCAGGGCTTCAAAAACTGACAAGTACATTTCTGTTTTTTTTGAACTCCAATTTTTTTTTTTAGTCTGGTATATCATCAGCTTCTTCACTAACATTCCAGAAGAAGCATTTTTGTCTTCTAGTTGGTTTAAGCAGAAAGGAACTTATTAAACATTACTAGGCAGCTCACAGAATCTTTGAAAGAGTCAGACTATAAGGCTTGGAAGCTATGTACCTAGGAACTATTATCAATCATACCAGATAGTTCAGAGGTGTGATGATTCCAGCACTGTGGGGCGCTAGAGAAACTGAGCACAGGCTGCTTCCAGGGCCAGGGCAGAGAGGGGAAGCCATATCAGCTTTGCAGTGCGCCTCCATACCTGCTGGCAAAATGGATTCTGTGCAGCACAGCCTAACTCACACTGCTCTCCTATGAATTTCGAAGGAAGTGTGCTGGGCAGTGAAACCTAAGTCACATGTCCGCAAACATTCTTAATTCCAAGATGTATCTTCTTATAAATTGGTAAGTTTCCTTCTTTATTTGCAATTACGGTTTGTGACATTTATTCTGACTTCTTAGAAATCTGGCATCTCTTTATTCTTTCTCTCTGAATCTTGGGAACATTCCTGTCCTCTGCTCTACTGTTTTTCTAATCAGTATGTCAACCTTTGGAATTCTAAATTCTGCTCTCATGTTTTCAGTTTCCACACAATTCTACTTATTTCTCCCTAGTCTCTTTCCGCCATGTTTACACCACACCCCCAGAGCAGTGTCTTCATATTTTACTGACCACATGAGGAGATACTTAAATTTTCTTTGAAATCTTCTAAGTCTAAGAGAGGTGATGTCTCCATTTTTTGTTGGATAGTCTCTTCTTATGCTGCACTGGTTTTTTCTTGAGTTTTCTGCCTAATCTTTATTCATCCATGTGTTATTAGGAAGTCCTGAGGCTGCCTTACATTGTTTCTTGTGAAGGGGGCAAAAGATATTTCTCAATATTAAAAATAAAGGAGGCCAAAGAACACTGCCTGAAAAAGAAACAAGGGTAATTTGCGAGCAGCAGTTGTTTACTGAAATTTCAAAGATATGCCCTTCTCCTCCCACCGAAGACACTTTCTGGGATGTTTTGAGGTTACATTAGCAAAAAGGCTTTTTTTGTACAGTCATATTGCTATTTTTATAAAACGTCTCTAAACAGGATTTTTAAATTTTTTTTTTTAAAGATTTTATTTATTTGACAGACAGCGAAAGCGGGAACACAAGCGAGGGGAACGGCAAGCAGCGGGAGAAGCAGGCTTCCCGAGGAGCAGGGAGCCCGATGCAGGGCTTGATCCCAGGAACCCGGGATCATGACCTGGGCTGAAGGCATACACTTAACAACTGAGCTACCCAGGCGCCCCAGGATTTTTAAATTTTTTTTTTTTTAAGATTTTATTTATTTATTTGACAGAGAGAGACACAGCGAGAGCAGGAACACAAGCAGGGGGAGTGGTAGAGGGAGAAGCAGACCTCCTGCGGAGCAGGGAGCCCGATGTGGGGCTCGATCCCAGGACCCTGGGATTGTGACCTGAGCCGAAGGCAGACGCTTAACCGACTGAGCCACCCAGGCACCCCAGGATTTTTAATTTTAAGAAGCGTAAGGAACAGCTTCAGTTTAAAATGTCAGAAATATTTTGAACTAAAATTATTAAATTTAGAAAATTCAAATCACCAAAGACTTTATTTCCATGCAAAGAAAATCAAACCTACATGCATCATTTGCCAGCCTGGCTGGCAATTTTATTTCAAAACAAAATTATGTAAGCAGCTGAAATCCCACTTTTAGTATTCAAGTACTTTTTCTTAACGCATCATTCAACTTTTCTAGTGACTTATTCTTTTCAGACAATGCAGAGAAGGAAAAAAAAAAAAGACCACTTATTTTATTCACCTTTCACTGACTTCCTCATTTTCATTACAGCAATTCAAAATACATTAGACAAAAAGAAAAGTCTTTTTATATGTGTGTAACAGGATATAAGAACTTGAAGGATCTCGGGGCGCCTGGGTGGCTCAGTCATTGAGCGTCTGCCTTTGGCTCAGGTCATGATCCCAGGGTCCTGGGATCGAGCCCCGCATCGGGCTCCCGGCTCTGCAGGGAGCCTGCTTCTCCCTCTCCCACTCCCCCTGCTTGTGTTCCTGTTCTCGCTATTTCTGTCAAATAAATAAATAAAATCTTAAAAAAAAAAAAAGAACTTGAAGGACCTCAAATGCAGTAAAATTTTTATTTTTATTAGGCTTCTCTGTGCTAATAATTACAGATTTGTAAATGTTAAACTTCACATTTTTACTTTTGAACTAAATTTCAGAAAGCAGTAAAGCAAGCAACTGCCTTTTTTTTTTTATAATGACAGAGGTAAGAGAACATCAGTTTCCTTTTGAATAAATACTGAGAATATCAACATAGTGGCAGCGAATGAATTATAATTTTACTTAAGGTTAATCTGATGCACTGAGGTTGCAAAGCTTCTGGCTATAGAGTATTAAAAAATTAACTTCTATTATGCCAATAAAATGAATGGACTTAGAAACAAATGAGGGGCACCTGGGTAGCTCAGTCATTAAGCGTCTGCCTTTGGCTCAGGTCATGATCCCAGAGTCCTGGGATCAACCCCCACATCGGGCTCCCTGCTCTGAGGGGAGTTTGCTTCTCCCTCTGCCACTCCCCCTGCTTGTGTTTCCTGTCTCGCTGTCTCTCTCTCTGTCAAATAAATAAATAAAATCTTAAAAAAAAAAAAAGAAATGTTTCTTTTACAGCTTATTGTACATTTTTTATCTTTAAAGAAAAAAAACCAACTCCTTCACCTTAAAACATCAAGTGCTTTCATAGTTCTAAATCACTTCCAATTCTTTCAGAAATTTATATGTATCAACTCATTCGGTATTTGTATGCTGTTCTTTCATACAGCAAGACTTTGCAAATATTTTTCCATGGCAAATGAATTTCCCTGGCATTTATGTATATTGCAATGACTATTCATATGCATTAACATATGCTTAGTCTAAAACCATGCCAGCTTTTTAAGAAACTGAATAGATCTAAAATAATCTCATAAATTCCTTCACCTTATTAGAAATATTTCCTGTGATTTTCCTAAATATTGGCATTAGTGGAGAAAATTTTGAGTTTATCTACTATACTTAGTCTCAACTAGTATTTTTCAACATGAGATGGGTCTCATTCAGCCATCTTCCTCCAAGTACAATACTTTCTCCTCTTGATTGGCCTTGACTCCCTAACTCCTTTTCCATTATGGTCACAATCTTACCTCCTCTGACCTCAATATCCATTCTCTAGAGTGGAGGGCAGAACATTCTAAGATAAAACACAGAAAACTAATCACCTTCACCCCTTTCATCAAACTTTATTAACCACGTGAACCGAACGGTGTGTAGGGCACTAAGGGGATGGTGTTTTATAAAGCATGTGAAGACTAGGTTCCCAAGAATTCCCCCCAAATTTTTATCTTTTTAATGAAGAAAGCAGTAAAGCATCAGATAATTCTTCATTGGGCAGAAGACTCAGGGTGGTATCAATAAAAATGTAACCTAAACCACAAAATAACATTAAAAAACCTAAGTAACAAGGCAGCTTCCACTAAATACAGCTGGCCATATTTCTAAAGGGAAATGAAACACTACTTTTTTAAAAGCTTGCCACTGGAAGAATGTTCTTTATCTTGGTCACAAACACACCTACCCACCCATCCTCTGATTTCTTATTCCCAGTGAAAAAGCCCCTGCATGAGAATGATTGCTTTTTTCTGGTTCTGAAGGTAAAGGAGACTGTGGTTATGCATTGTTATGACCATGTATCAAATGCTGTTGAATCTAGATTTATGGCTATAGACTATGATCATGCATATCTTTTTTAAAAAAGATAACATTTCCTGTATCAGATATTGGATTATCTCCAAAGAACTAAGTACTTACGAGCTGCTTTGATCTGTCTCTGTGTAGCTTTGTATCTTACATGGCCAAGTCCAAGTACTGCATAATGATCTTGGTTCTGATAAAGACACAAAAGGGAGTCAAGTGTGAAATGGAGCAATATATCTTATCCCTTGTGCTGGTACCCTAAAACAGTGCTTCCCATAATAGAGGAGTCCAGTGAGACGTTGCATATAAAATGGATTCTGTAGTAAGTCTGGGAAATGTGGACTGTGATTAACAGCCTTTGTGATGCTTTGTATGCACAGAAGCCTAATAAAGGCTCTGAGGAGTCCTGCAATTAAAAAACATGCAAGCAAACCCGCAAAACCCAGCATTTTCCAAACTTACTTGACCGTTGAGCCCATTTTTCTCTTACATGGGAATTTCCAGGTGCCAAGTCCAAGATCACCTACTAATATCTTATAGCCAACCTTAAATCAGGATATAGCCAGAATATTTCAGAAGAGAGGGAAGTATTATCACAGCCCACAGGGTTGGGCCAGGGCAACGGTAAGACTAGGAGTCATGTTAAGCAAAGAAGGTAGGTTGGATGGAAATTTTGAGAAACTGAGGGATGAGGCTTCTCCGGAGAGGAAATACCTGCTTTTGTTTCTGCTTGGGTTAACATCCTTGTGATTTTACAAGTTGAAGTAGCAACTGAAGTCTCCCTACAGAATTCAAAGAGTGTATCTAGTATTGGAAAGTGAGTGGGGAGGAAAGGGAGTTGAAGGCATGTAACATGGGAAGAAAAAGTCAAGCAGGGCTGACTGGTTTCCCTTTAAATTCAGGACTGCAAAGTTCATATGGATGGGCTTCTTCATTATGCCTGGCAATAATACTTCGTTCCAGCTGGTTTACCTTTCCACTCCCTAAGGTTACTATGTCTCTATTACTCCTCAAACCTCTCAGATCCTTCTCCACCCTCTTATCAACAGCCCTGCCTCCTGCTTAACTAAAAAATGTCAACTATCCTACTCAAATCCCTACCTATCTTTCTACCACCCTACTGGCATCCATAGATCTTTCCCTTTGCCTCCGTTCACAACTGAAAAAGCCTGTCCTACCAAGAGAAACTACTCCATCCTTCCTCCTGGTTCTCTAAGTCTCCTCAAAAATACGAGCTTCTTTCAGATATTTCCTAAATTTCAACTGGATTATCTTCATCCTTATAAAAAGATGCTTTGTTACCTCTCAACCTTTTTTTTCTTTAAAGATTTTATTTATTTATATGACAGAGAGAGCGTGCACAAGCAGGAGGAGCGGCAGGCAGAGGCAGAGGGAGAAGCAGGCTTCCCGCCGAGCAGAGAGCCCGATGGTGGGGCTCGATCCCAGGACCCTGGGATCATGACCTGAGCCGAAGGCAGACGCTTAACGACTGAGCCACCCAGGCGCCACCCCCCTCTTTTTTAAGATTTTATTGATTTATCTGAGAGAGTGCACGCACATGTGCACAGAGGGGAGGGGCAGAGGAAGGAGAAGCAGACGCCCCAATGATCAGGGAGCCCGACGCGGGGTTCAATCCCAGGACCCTGAGATCATGACCTGACCTGAAGGCAGATGCTTAACTGAGCCACCCAGGTGCCCGTTAGCTCTCATCCTAAAAATACTTCCAAGATCCCCTTTCCAGTTAACCGCTCTATCTCCATTTCTCTGCTGTTCATCAACATTCAACTTCTTGAAAAAGCCGTCCACACATTTACCTCCTTTAGCATGCATTTTCAGACCACTCCACTTTGGTTCTGCCCCACCCACTCCCACCCCAGGTGCAATGAGGTTGCTCTCTTCAGTATGAATTTCCAGGTGCCAAGCCCAAGATCACTCATCTGTTCTCACTTGACTTCAGCTCCCAGTGGTGGCACAGCCGACGCCTTCCTTGAAAGATTACCTTCCTTTAATGTTTCTGTGCATTCACTCTTTTCGTCCCACCTTCCAGTAGCTTTTTTCAGCCACTCTTACTGGCTTCTCCAGGACCTGCAAAGCTCAGTTCTGGGGTTTCTCTTGTCTCTCTCTATAATTTGGTCCTGGCTGATGTGAGCGAATGCCAGGGCTAGAATATAGTTAGTACCCTGTAAATGCTTATGACTCCCCAGTTCACTTGAGCACAGACCTCTCCTCTGAGCCCCAGATGCACGGAGCACCTCCATCTCTCGCTCGCTATTCCTGGCCTGTCACTCTACCTTGGTCACTCATTTCCAAATACAAGACTGGTGTTGGCAGTTCACTGCAGACACCAAGCCCTTTCTCCTCACATGCTGTTCTCCCCACCTGGCACATTCCCCCACTCTTCACATGGCTGCCATCTTCTCATCCTTCAGTCTCAGCTTAAATGTTATCACCTTATTAAAAATAGACACTTCTCTGCCCATCTCTGTTCCTTCTGGTTTCCCCTGAAGTACTTACAAACTGTCATTGCTTCCAACTCTCCAAGGGCCTTCCAGTGACTATAGCTCCTTAACCCCCTCACCACTCCCTCATCCACACCTATTCCACCCATTTGCCTTCATCAGTTCCTGGCACACTGTGAACTTCTTTCTGCCCCCGCACAAGCTCTCTGCCTGGAACGCCATTCTCCCTGATCTTGGCGTGTCATTCAGGTTTTATCTTAAATGTCAACTCCACAGGCCTTCCCCGCCCACTCAGCCTAAAGCAGTTATCTGGAAACTCCATCACTGCACCCTGTTCGACTTCTTGGCCCAGTACCTGACGGCCATGTCCTTGATTGTTTACCTATTGTCTGTCTCCTCACTGGAATAGAAGCTATGTGGGAGCAGTGATACTGTCTTGTTCGGCAGACTCCTCAGCCCCCAGAACAGTATCTGCTACGAAGCAGATGCTTGATCCGTTTGTTGAAAGAAACGATTAACTGAGCCAATGTATGAACCCGCTACCTTGTTCTGACATCACCTCCTCTTTTCCATACCAAAGACCTCCACCTTTCTTCCTTTTCTCTCTTGTAGACCTCAGTGGTCCCCAATGCTATGCTCTCCTGACCCCGCCTTTCTCTGGTTAGTATTTTCTCTACAGCCCAGCTTTGAAAGAGAGTATTTTGCACCGTGGTCTCCATTTCATCACCTCCTAATCACTCAACCCAGCTGTAACTGCTTGCCTCCCGAACCATTCACCAGAACTGCTTTCAGTGTGCTCACCTACCTTCGTGTGCCAAACTCGGTGGTTTTCATCATTATTCACGTTATGTGACTGACCTCTCCAAAGCAGTGACGCGGGTGACTATTTTGTCCTTCTTGAGACTTCCTCCTCTCTTAGTTTCTAGAAGGGCCTGATGTTTAACAAACCTTAGCTGAACTAACAAATGGCTCTTTCGTTGTTTTCTTTCGGCCTCTTTCACCCTTCTTAGTGTCTTTTGCTGCTCCTCCGCCTCTGCCCACCATGAACTATTCAGGCTCCTCAACGTGCAGTCCTTTTCTTTTAAAACTGATGACAGTATGTGAATCAGCTAACATTCTGAGTGCTTATTTACTTTTCTAAGTGCTTTACACATATACTTTAACTCATTTAACCCTCACAAGCTAGGAGACAGGAACTCATCATCCACTATCTGTCTGGTATTTCTCACGTGTCAAGCACTAGGTTAAGTGCTTTATATACACACTGCACTAATCTTCGCTATACTCCTTTGAGCTGTTAGCAATCTCACTGCACGAAACAGACGTGTCAAGTAACTTTCCCAAGATCGCAGCACACAAAGCGGGCAGAACCAGATTTGAATTCTGGCACTCTAATTCCACGGTATACATATTTAAGTATTATACTAACGCCTACTTAAGCTTTAGGATACCTATTTGTCTATATTCTTCTCCTTGGCTGATGTCATTTAATTCCCCCAGGCTCAACTACCACCTACAACTTCCCAACGACTTGCAAATGTTTTTGGCTTTATCGTTCTTTTAGAGCCACAGACCAATTTCTAACCATTTACTAGAAGACTTCATCAGTACATTACTAGAACCTCAACTCTGACATAGCCAAACTTGAACACAAACACCACATTCCCCACAAACTTCCTTTTTCCTGCATCCTAATGTTGGTGACTGACATCACACTCCAGCAGGTCATTCAAGCTGGAATGCACAGAGGTCTTCTAAGTACATCTCCTTCTCTTGTACCACACAGTCAAGGTCACCAAGCTCTATCAAGTCTACCTCCAAAAAAAGCACATGTTCCCTCTTCCTCAAAACCCGGCCATATATTTAGCTCAAGTATGCATCTGCAGGCTTGGATTATTGCACTAGCCCCGTAACAGCAAACTACTCACTTCCCCTCCAGCCCCGCCCTCCCTTTTCAAACAATTTTCTGTACTGCCAGGAGAATTACTTTGCTAAAATTAGCTTAAAACTTTTGATGACTTCCTACTGCCCTGAAAATAAAATCTTAATTCCTGGGGCATCTGGGTGGCTCAGTCTTTAAGCATCTGCCTTCGGCTCAGGTCATGATCCCAGGGTCCTGGAATCGAGCCCCGCATCAGGCTCCCTGCTCAGCGGGAAGCCTGCTTCTCCCTCTCCCACTCCCCCTGCTTGTGTTACCTCTCTCGCTGTGTCTCTCTCTAATAAATAAAAAATCTTTAAAAAAAAAAAATCTTAATTCCTTCCTTAGCATGGCATAAAGAGGACAGTACAACAGAATTTGGTCTAGAGTCTTGTTTCAGGACTAATTTCTCACAACCACCCTTCAAGTACCCTACCTACTCTACTCTTCACTAATCCCCAAAGAGGTGATATACATTCTTTACTCCTTTGTGTCTTTGCAGATCTATTCCTTCTGCCCAGAACACCTTTTCTCCCTTCTCTGCTTCACGAACTGCCACTCACCCCTTTAAGGCCAGCTCAAACATTATGTTTTCTGTGAACACTTCCTGGATTTCTCCAGCAGAGATGGTATCCTATGACTAGCGCTATCCCACTCAGAGCTTAATAAACAGGTGCTCAGTTATGGTTCTCTTGTTGAAACATCTCAAAACATGGCTTACTGATGGAAAACTCGTGGGAAAACTGCCTATGCCTCACAAAGCATCTGACTGAACAAAAGATTCAGATTATTAAATACCTTCCAGTCTTTGGGATCAAGTGTTTTCAACATGGGAAACTCCTCCAACTGCAATTCTTCATCTTCTGATTCTTCTGATAATTCTTTCTTATCCTCCAGTTCCTGAAAAGAGGCAGAAGCATTTCTGTTTCTCCTCTTAACAAAAGCTTCAAACCATCTTCCCACAGGTTCAACTTGACAGAGTGTTGAGGCTGTGATTGAAAGCGTTAAGAGAGGCTTCAATGTATTGCATGGAAAAAATCTGTTTCAAGGCAACATAAGATCAAAACAGTATCAGAATGTAATTTTAAAACCATCAACTAAAGAAACATAGGGACACCTGGGAGATATTGCAGGTTTGGTTCCAGACCACCACAATAAAGCAAACACTGCAAAAAAGTGAATCAAATATACTTTTTGGTTTCACAGTGCACATAAAAGTTCTATTTACAGTATGCTGTAAGCTATTAAAATTCCAAGAGTATTATGTCTAAAAAAACCATGTATATACCTTAATTTTAAAATACTTTATTGCTAAAAAACTGTAACCATCATTTAAGCTATCAGCGAGTCATTGTCACATCACAGATCACCATAAGAATGACAAAGTTTGAAATACCGTATTACCAAAATGTGACAGAGACACAGAGTAAGCAAATACTGTTGGAAAAGTTGCTGACAGACTTGCTCAAAACAGGGTTGCCACAAACCTTCAATTGTAAGAAATGCACTATCACCAAAGCACAATAAAGTGAAGTGCCATAAAACAAGGTATGCCTGCATTCCAGTTAACATGAGGGTTAGCAATAATCGTTTCCTAGTACTTGCAGAGTATTCCATCAACCTCTTCCAGTTAGATGACAAAACATTCAGCAATGTCAACAATAAATAAAAACTTTTCTGAGAATATGAGAAGAAGGTGAGGAACAGGGAGAAATGTTGCCAACTGCTTTCCTTTTAGACCAGTAACTGTAATAAATAAATGATAAACTGTCATAAAAAACTAACCTCATAAAAAATTTTTTTTTAAAGATTTGATTTATTTATTTGACAGAGACACACACAGAGAGAGAGGGAACACAAGCAGGGGGAGTGGGCGAGGGAGAAGCAGGCTTTCCGCGGAGCAGGGAGCCCGATGCGGGGCTCGATCCCAGCACCCTGGGATCATGACCTGAGCTGAAGGCCAGGAGCCCCTTATTTAAGATATTTTGACTTGTTTTTAGAAAAAAATTTTTGGGGGCGCCTGGGTGGCTCAGTTGTTAAGCGTCTGCCTTCGGCTCAGGTCACGATCCCAGGGTCCTGGGATCCAGCCCCACATCGGGATCCAGCCCCACATCGGGCTCCCTGCTCAGCAGGAAGCCTGCTTCTCCCTCTCCCACTCCCCCTGCTTGTGTTCCCTCTCTTGCTGTGTCTCTCTGTCAAATAAATAAAATCTTTTAAAAAAATCTTAAATAAAACCTTGAATTTGGATAGCTTTTAAAAATTTTAAGAATTCACTAGCAATGGGGGCGCCTGGTGGCTCAGTTGTTAAGCGTCTGCCTTCGGCTGATCCCAGAGTCCTGGGATGGAGCCCCGCATCAGGATCCCTCCTCCGCGGGAAGCCTGCTTCTCCCTCTCCCACTCCCCCTGCTTGTGTTCCCTCTCTCGCTGTGTTTCTGTCAAATAAACAAAACATCTTAAAAAAAAAAAGGAATTCACTAGCAATGATTTGTTCTGGAAGACAATTTTCCAAGCAGCTAACGAGGATTTACTGACACAGCTATGCTATAGTGAAACAAATTCTAGATTTGAAATCAGAAGCTCTGGATTTAGTCTAGGTCTCACAATTAGTGACTACGTGAAATGAGTCAGACATGTCTTCAACTGTAAAATGGGAACAACATCTATCTTCTATGGTTTCCCTGGAAGACGGAATGACAAACCACATTTTGAAACCACTTTGAAAACCACAAACTGTTGTATCAAAGTAAGGCTTTATCATCAGTCCTGAGAAGCAGAGATAAATCACTGTACATCTGTATATTAACAATCCCCAAAAAGTAGTGAGTCAGGAAAAAAAACTGAACACTTTAATTTTAATTTCATAGTCATACGAATGCAAAAAGTTTTACTGTGTCCAGCAACAAGTAAATCAAATGTTTCCCCTTGTACCTAATGGCCACAATTTTCTAAAAATAACTGATTTTTCATGCTTTAGTTGGTTTGGAAATTAAGATCTGTACCATACACAGGAGAGGATTCAAACACTATGTTCAAGAAGGACTAGCTGTGTGGCAGGGATGCAGTTTTTAAGATCACCCTTCAAGCCTTTTCCTTCAGGTGTTAAGATTACACAGACTTCTGTGAGCAGAACGCAACATGGGCCACGAGATATGCTCAGAATCACATCCGACAACTGTCTCTATGAGTGGTACTGGTAATTAATGTGGATCGCTGAAACTGGAGACTAGGTTTACAATACCCACGACTGTCCTGGGCTATACATTGAAGAAACTACAGCAGCAGGTCAACACTCACTCAATGACTCCTTAAGAAGTCTGTCTACACAAATCTTAGCAGCAGTACTGGCAACGATCTTTTCATACTAAGTATGAGGAGCAGTGTCTGAGTTCTGACATTTAAAAAACAAAGCCGAAGCAAACGCAGAGCAGGAGAAAGGTGTTTAACAGAGCACCAGCAGCAAGGCTTTGTACGACCCAAGGCACGTGGGAGCTCACTGGGGCAGTCTCTTGCCCTAGGCAAGAAGATGCTTACAAGAACCTTTTTACGGTACTAGAGGGTTCGGTCCAGAACTGCTCCGCCCGATCCATGAGTCAGCAGCCGGGAGAGAAAAAGAAACCGTAGGAGCAGAAAGAAGACGCCCCCTCCCTCCTTCCTTTCGGTCTGGGCAACGATAGCTGTATAGCCCGGAGCAGAAAGGCACTGGCGTCACGGCCCCACACGTCCGGGGGCTAGTCGCCAGGGACAAGGGCAGAGCGATTTCGGGGTCGCGCAGGTGGAGGACTGAGGCAAGGGCGGCTAAGGCGGGACGGAGCCGGGGTTGAGTGGGCACGTACCAGAGGTCAGAGCGTGGGTGATGGCGGTGCCCTGGCCGTCCGCAGCGCTCGGCAAGAGCAGCATGATGGCGCCGGGACCAGCCCCGCTGGCTAAGCGGTTGGCGTCCCGGGCGGAGGGCGCTTAGCGTCCCCTCCAGCTCTACCTCTCGGTCCGAGCCTCGCGCCTTGGCTCTACGACGCCCAGGAACCGGCGCATGGAGACGACCAATAACTACTTCCGGGATGGATCTTTCGCGGTGCGGAGGCCAATTCCACCCCCACACACCGCGCCAACGTGTGCGGCAGCCTAGTTCCGCTGCTGACTCAGATCCGGTTGGGGACCGACTCTCACAAAAGAAAGGTTCCTAGACTCCTCAGTTCCCCGGCGAAAAGGATTATTTTTTTCTCCAACAGGTGCTACTCGTGGAGCATAGTTTTCCGAAGCAGCTCTTACAATGTTTTTATTTTTTTAATTTTATTATATACAATGTTTTTATTTTTAAATTACTACTAGCCCGACCCTAACCGCTGATTTTTCCAGTAGCTCTACTAGCACAAATAAAAAAATGAAAATATATGTACGTATTAGTATTGAGAATTATTGTAGTCTATGTGTACCTATAGAGAATTTTGTACATAGATCTGTAATATATTTGCGTTTACCTAATTAATAATGTCAACTACTATTTGTTGCGATATTCTTAATTTACCTGCGTTGTCTCATTTAATCCTCATGACATTTGGAGAAGACCACCTCCTCAGTGTTAAGTTTTATTCCAAGGCCAGCAATCTCTTTACCCTGTTCTAAAAGCATGAAGTTGTTTGTTTCGCCCCCCATGATATTACCAATTACAGGATTCTGGAACTTAGTTTAATGTATAATAAAATCAATTGTACTCCTACTATGATCCCTTCTAGGATTGAGGTCAAACGCAAAAACTAGCAAAAGGAAACCAGTGGATAAAGATTCACCCCTCTCTCCCACCCCTTCCAGCCCTGCAGCAGTATCTGGAATAGGCTGAGAAAAATGAAAGACTTGAAGTTGGAGAATTAGTCTCTATGAATTACATTTTCACTGTAAAATAAGTTGAATGGGCCTCCTATCTACCACATGACAAAACTGTCACTTCAAAATTGACATTTCAAAAAGTTAATTATCTCTCCCTAAACCTCTTCCTGACCCCTTTCTTTATTAATGCAACCACTTGTTAAAACAGGCTTTAAGGCTCAAAGTAACCTGAGTCCACTTTCTTTTCTGACACCTACCCCATCCAGTCTTACAATTACCTCTAAGGTCATATGGGTTTTTTTTTTTTTAATTGTGGTAAAATACACATAACATGAAATTCACATCCTAAACATTTTTTTAGTGTACAGTTCAGTAGTGTTAAATACATTCATTTTGTTTTGTTTTTTTAAATACTTTTGAAAAAAGATTTTTATTTATTTGAGAGAGAGAGAAAGAGCAGGAAGGTGGGGCAGAGGGAGAGAGAAGCAGGCTCCAGGCTGAGCAGGGAGCCTGATGCCTGGACTCCATCCCAGGACCCTGGGACCATGACCCTGACCTGAAGGCCGACAAGTCAACTGACTGAGCCACCCAGGCGCCCCATTCATTTTGTTGTGTAACCAATTGTCAAAACTTTTCATCTTGCAAAACTGAAACTCTATGCCCATTAAATAACAACTCCCCATTTCTACCTCCCCCTAGTCTCTGGCAACCACCATTCTAATTTGTCTCTGAGAATTTGACTACTCTAGATACCTCATGTAAGTGGAATCATACACTATTTGTCTTTTGGTGACTAATTACATCACATAACATCTTTACGATTGTATGCATCCGAATTTCTTCCTTTTTAAGGCTGAGTAAGATTTCATGGTTATGTACATTTTACTTACCCATTCATTTGCCTATGGGGTTGCTTTCACCTTTTGGCTATTGGGAACAGTGCTGCTATGAACATGGAGATATAAATTATTTTTTTGAGACCTGGCTTTTGATTCTTTTGAGTATCCGGAACTGAAATTGCTGGATCATATGGTAATTATATTTTTAATTTTTTGAGGCATTGCCATACTATTTTCCATAGTTATATCATTTTACATCTCACCAACAGTACGGAAGGTTTCCTTTTTCTTCACATCCTCACCAACACCTATTTTCTTCCTCCTCACGCCCTTTTTTTGATAGTAGCCATTCTAATGGGTGTAAGGCAGTATCTCCCGGTTTTGATTTGCATTTCCCCAATGGCTAGTGTTGTTGAGTATCTTTTGCGTGCGCTTGCTGCCCATTTGTATATCTTCTTTGGAGAGATTGCATATTCAAATCCATTGCCCATTTTTCGTTATTTTTTTTCAAGATTTTATTTACTTATTTGAGAGAGCGAGTTGGCAGAGCCTGAAGAGGGGCTCCATGCGGAGCTCGATCTCAGGAGCCTGAGATCGTGACGTGAACCAAAATCAAGAATCAGACCTCTGCTCAACCAACTTAGCCACCCAGGCGCCCCCAATGCCCATTTTTTAAAATGGGGCCATTTTCCTCCAGTCGTAGTTCTTCATATATTCGAGATTATTAATCCGTTATCGGATTTATGACATGCAAATACTTTCTCCCACCCTGCAGGTTACGTTTTCTCTCTATTCACTGCCAGGCTTTTCATTTCTAAATTTGCAGTTGTTTCCTAACTATTCATTTCTGTTCATCACCTAAACTAATTTCTTTCAAACCTGCTCTTTTCCCCAACTCCGCCGTACCTGAGGATGGTTCCCACCACTCTTCTTTGCCAGGAGGTTCGAAAATTGAAACTGTTTATCTCATCTCACGCTGACATCAAATTAATGAACACCTTCTATTTACCTCCCTCTATTTGTAGATCTAGCTACTACTTACTGCGTATTTAATACCCCGGATACTTTGAAACTGTTATTTACTGTCTCGACAATGCTATGAGATAAAGGATAAGCTAGGGTACAGTAGTTACCCGAGAGTGCACAGGGAAGATATGACTAAATAAGGATTTAAACTCAGCGACGTAGCCAGGGTGGGTCTCAGAATCCGTTGCTCAGGGCAAGTCTCCCCGGTGAGGCGCCAGGGTCGACCCACGTTCGGTTCCCACCGGGAATCCCTCGCACTCCGCGTAACTGCGAGGAGAACGCCAGCGCGGGGGCCCCGGCCCTCCCTTCCGGTTCTCGTGCGCAGACCAAACGGGTCCGCAGAGCTCGGCTTACTTCCGGTGAGGAAAGGAAAGAGCGGCACCACCGGAAGCGACAGAGGTGCTGTGTAATCAGTAAGGTGTTGAGGCACTCGGAGCATCTAAAATGCCGGATTACCTCGGTGCCGATCAGCGGAAAACCAAAGAGGATGAGAAGGACGACAAGCCCATCCGAGGTCAGTTGACATAGGCTGGCGGTCCGGGCCGGAGCCGAACCAGGCTTGGCCCCGGAGGGGAGGCTGGATTCCCTGCTCGCCACTCGGCGCTGTGTCCCTTTTGTGCCCCTGATGATTTAGTGGGTGGCGGCAGCCGGTTT
This sequence comes from Zalophus californianus, assembly GCF_009762305.2. NCBI lineage: Eukaryota > Metazoa > Chordata > Mammalia > Carnivora > Otariidae > Zalophus > Zalophus californianus. Next base: position 20,659,415 of record NC_045606.1, on the reverse strand, counting down.
AGCCTGCCTGCCTTCTCTCTGCCCCTCGTGCTGCGCCAAGTTCTGTGTTCATCTCCCGCCGATCGAGGTGTTTGTTCATACTCAGCTGTCAGGTCTTCTTGAGGAAGTCACGCACCCTGCTTGGCCTGGCCGGCCTTGAAAAGTGTCCCCGCCTGGCGGTGCCTGGTCACCTGGATCCTCTTTCCTGTCCCTCCTCCCCTTCTAGTGGGACGGCTTGGTGCTATTCCTGTGTAACCGGGATCCTGAGACGTAGTTTTATTAAAACACACACACACACACACACACACACACACACACACACACACACACACACACACACACACACACACACACACACACACACACACACTCTAGGTGCTATTCCTGTGTAACCGGGATCCTGAGACGTAGTTTTATTAAAACACACACACACACACACACACACACACACACACACACACACACACACACACACTCTAGGTGCTATTCCTGTGTAACCGGGATCCTGAGACGTAGTTTTATTAAAACACACACACACACACACACACACACACACACACACACACACACACACACACACACACACACACACACACACTCTAGGTGCTATTCCTGTGTAACCGGGATCCTGAGACGTAGTTTTATTAAAACACACACACACACACACACACACACACACACACACACACACTCTAGGTGCTATTCCTGTGTAACCGGGATCCTGAGACGTAGTTTTATTAAAACAAACACACACACACACACACACACACACACACACACACACACACACACACACTCTAGGTGCTATTCCTGTGTAACCGGGATCCTGAGACGTAGTTTTATTAAAACACACACACACACACACACACACACACACACACACACACACACACACACACTCTCTCTCTCTCTCTCTCTCTCTCTCTCTCTCTCTCTCTCTCCCCTTTGGTTAATTTATTCATATGGTTCAAAACACTAAAATCATAAAAAAAGATACATTGAAAGGTGTCTCACCCTTGACCCCAGCCATCCATTATCCACCGAGGCAACTCGTGTTGCCATTTCGCCTTATCTTTCTAGACATTTTCTGTGCATGAACAAGCGTTTATCTATTTTTACATAAACGGAGCATATTGTACATCTTGCTTTTTTCCCATCTTCATGTGTCTTAGGGATAAGTTCATATCGTTATATAAAGGGTCCGTGCTGTGTGCCTGTCTGCATCTGCATAGTATCCCACTTTATTGGGGGAGCAGTAATATATATAATTAATCCTTACTGATGCACATTTAGATTTCTTCCAATCTGATCGCCATTCTAGAGCAACGAATAACCTTGTTCCTATAACTTATCCCAGGCACAAACACAAGCTGTAGGATGAATTTTAGAAACAGAGTTGTAATTTTGATAATGTGAAATTACTCTCTGTAGAGACTATACCACTTGACACTTCTACCCACAGTGCAGGAGATAATGCACACCCAGTTTACCTTTCTTCCCCTTTTAGTCTCATCTTTATGCTGTTTTCTTCTTTGGTTCCTTACAGACTATTTAAAAAACATTTTTGCATTGTTTTCTTTTTTTCCTTTCTTTTCTCTTATTCTTCCCTTCCTAAACAACTTCACCCTCTCCTAGCAACTGTTTTCTTTTCCATTTCCACCTCCCTGCCAAAGAAAGAAATATTCTACTTTGATCCCACACTCTACTCTTTGCCTTGGAAGTATTTTAGGATACAGCTTAGAGCTACTCAGGCACCTGGTGGAGAACTTAAAGAGATTCAACATTTCATCCGTGTATTTCTCTGGGTGGGTTATCATTCTGCAAATGTATTATTAAATTTATCCCTTGCATATATATATGATTAATGTGTATAGAATTTTATGTGCTTCTTCATCCATATCTAATTTGGTCTTTATAACAACATTGTGAGAGTAAGATGAGTTATCTCTGTTTCTGAGATGACAAAACTGATGCTTAGATTAAGTGGTTTTTCCAACATTACTTAGCAAATGCATGACTTGCTGGGACTTTGCTAGTGCCCAGGTTGTTCTGATTCTCAAACTGTTCTTTGGGCTCCCTGTTCTTTTTGTGTCACAGGACTTTGAGACTCTTCAGCATTTATGTTACACAGTTGGTAAACATCTGCCTACACCCAGTTAGATAAAAGTTCCTTGAGTCCAGGAACTTTTTGTTGGTTCTGTTTATATCATTACATCTTTGCATAATTTTTCTCACTCAATAAATGCAATTTAAATTGAACAGAAAAGAATTGCTAGCTCTAGTTTTCTCTTTTTGAATCTAATATATTATCTTTCTTATTTTAGCTCTGGATGAGGGGGATATTGCCTTGCTGAAAACTTATGTAAGTTTTTTCAGTGTCTACCAAATACAGATGTTTTATGTTGAAATAAGAACTATTGTTGGTATTATCCTTCCAAAATAATTAAGAAGAGAATGTCTAGGGTGCCTGGGTGGCTCAGTTGGTTAGGCGACTGCCTTCGGCTCAGGTCATGATCCCGGAGTCCTGGGATCGAGTCCCACATCGGGCTCCCCGCTCAGCGGGGAGTCTGCTTCTCCCTCTGACCCTCTTCCCTCTCGTGCTCTCTATCTCTTATTCTCTCTCTCTCAAATAAATAAATAAAATCTTAAAAAAAAAGAGAATGTCTAGCAGTTTATAGTAATCCTCACTGAAAAAAGTTAACGTACCACAGTTTCTCTCTGGATTAGATCAGAGAGTAAATATTCAGCATGTCAAAGCTGGTACTTTTTTGGGCGCCTGGGTGGCTCAGTTGGTTAAGCGACTGCCTTCAGCTCAGGTTATGATCCTGGAGTCCCTGGATCGAGTCCTGCATCGGGCTCCCTGCTCAGCAGGGAGTCTGCTTCTCCCTCTGACCCTCCCCCCCATGTGCTTTCTCTCTCTCTCATTCTCTCAAATAAATAAATAAAATCTTTAAAAAAAAAAAGCTGGTACTTTTTTTTTTATACTATTTGTAATTAAGTGTGGTACTATATTGAAAGATACTTGAAATAATTTACACAAATGTGTACTATATTTAAAATGTATGTAACTGAATTAGAAATGAAAAGTTTGAATGCATAGAAATGGGCTTCTTTTGGTTAATTTCAGGTATGATTTTCATTGGTTAGCTTCCATAATGATGTATTGTTTGGGGGGAAAATACTGGTTTAGGAATAGTTCTGAAAGATAATGCTTTCTACTTCCATTTCACAAGCTTTGGGTCAATAATAGCTATTAACATTGTAACTGTTAAAGTTTCTGTCTGCAGTTTAATGAATTGTTGATGTCTTAATGTTCTAATTAAAGTGATCTTTATCTCCTAGGGTCAAAGCACTTATTCTAGGCAGATAAAGCAGGTTGAAGATGACATTCAGCAACTTCTCAAGAAAATTAATGAGCTCACTGGTATATATTTCTTTATTCTTGTCTCCTCTCTTTAAATGTCATGGGTTAATTATATCAAAAGAATTTAACTACAAGACTTCCTCTTTCACGAATTACAGATTAAAAAAATTATTATCCTATCTGTTAAGAAATTAGATCTCCTTCGCTCTCAAATAAATAAATAAAATCTAGGGGCGCTGGGTGGCTCAGATGGTTAAGTGTCTGCCTTTGGCTCAGGTCATGATCCCAGGGTCCTGGGATTGAGGTCCGCTTCTGGCTCCTGGCTCGGCGGGGAGCCTGCTTCTCCCTCTCCCTCTGCCTCTCCCCCTGCTCATGCTCTCGTTCTCTCTGTGTCTCTGTGTCTCGAGTGAATAAATAAAACCTTTAATAAATAAATAAAATCTAAATTAAAAAAAAAGAAATTAGATCTCCTTATCTAATAATCTTTCACTTCCTTTTACAACCAAGTCCAGTGCTTAAGCAGTTAAGCAACATCATCCTTTAAGCAAATGTTCTGTTGGTCAGAGCCAAGTTCAATAAACATTTCTAATAAACAAGTAAAAATTTCTTAGTGAATAAAAACATGGTCTCCCATGGTATTACTTGAAGTAAGTGGGCTGTTGTCTAGTAGTTGGAAACTTTTCTCAGTAATTTGAGTGGTGAAGTTTTACAGTATTTGACCTGCACAAATTTGTGAAATATGGTGTTGAATTTTGGCTTGTAATTACTTTAGGGCAGCGGTTTTCAAATGGGGTGATTTTGCCCCAGTGCCCCCATTCCCCAGGACATTTGGCAGTGACTAGAGATACTCTTGATGCTTATGACTTGAGGGGGAGGTGGTGCTGGTGGCATCTCGTGGCTAACGGCCAGGGATGCTGCCTACTACACGAAAATGCACAGGACACCCCCTACAACAAATTATGCCATCCAAAATGTCAGTAGTGCTGAGCTTGAGAACGTCTGCTTGTGGGTGATACATTACATTTCTGTGAATTTTGTTCTCTTTCTTTATGTAGGTATTAAAGAATCTGATACTGGCCTGGCCCCACCAGCACTCTGGGATTTGGCTGCAGACAAGCAAACACTGCAGAGTGAACAGCCTTTACAGGTTGCGAGGTATGCATAGAACTCTGGAAATTTATTTTTATCTGTACTTTTAAGCACTTTTTAGAATCTAGGGTATACTCAATAGTTCATAAAAATTTTTTATTCGTAATTCGAAGTAAACAAAGCTTTTTACAGAAGTATCTGGGATTAAATTTTATGACTTCAACAATTATTCAAGAAGTAGGTGAAGACATAATCGTATAAAAAAAATCAGAAGATCCAAATGGTACAAAAAAGATCAGGTGAAGAAAGGGAAACCTTCCTTCGCATCTTTGCTGTCCCCTTCCTCAGCTGCAACTGAAAATGGTTTGGTCCTCTTGGTCCACCTGTGTGTCTTTATGTATATATTTGCATGCAAACAAACATATCCTGGGTTTTGTTTTTTTTTTTTAGTACTTCCTTTTTCTTTCTCTTGCCGTAGATTCTGGTTTATTTACAGTTTTGTTACTGTACATGATGCTACACTGAATTTTGATGTTTATATTTCTCTGTGTGTGTACACTTCTGTAGTATAGCTTACTAGCAGTGCATTTGGGAGGTCAAAGGCATTTACAGTTTTGAAAATCTGGAAAAAGGTGGTTTGACCGGTTTACACTCCTCAGCATGAGGCTTTGAAGTGAATACCTGTTTTCCTGATGAGTATAAGATACGTGATCATCTATTTTTACACTTTTACCATTTGGGGGGAAAAACATCTCATTTTAATTTGCATTATGCTGATTACTAGTATGACAGCTTCTTATACTTACTAAACATTTGCATTTCTGTGTCCATTCATGTTTTGTTCTGTTGGGTGGTTTTTGTGAATTTTTAGGAGGACTTTATATATTGTGCATATTAATCTTTTCTTCAATATGCTACAAATACTCTGTCACTTGACTTAACTTCTTGGTACCTTTTGTTGTACTAATGTTTAAACTTTTTAGGAGGTTAATAAAATACATAAATGCTTTCACTATACCTTTTGGGTTTGATTGTTGCTCAAGAAGGCTTAGCTCAATCCAAGATTATATTCTCCTGTATTGTATTCTAATAGTTGAAAATTTTGTTTCAGTTTTAATCTCTTTACTACAGCTTATTTTACTACAGATTATTTTTCCTTTCCTCTTTTCCTTCCTCCCTCCGTCCCTCTTTTCGGTCTCTCCTTCTTTCCATTTATTGGTTTATTTTTCAGTTTTATCATGGTTTTAAAGAGATAAATAGTTCTAGGACAATAGTTGTCTTTCCCTATTTCTCTTCCCTAGAGACACCTATTTTCAAAATTTTTAACTGGTTGTTTGGTTTCTGCCTTCATGATTCTTATGGACATAATTCTTGTATATTGTAGATTGCATCTTGTTTTTTTAGTTTTAGTATTATCTATTGGCTTGAGGATTTTGTTTAGTTTCCTCTGCCTTCATCCGCAAGACATACCTTTCCTATCCCTACATCCTCCTAATGTAATTACAGTAAAATTTTGGTTGGATTAGTAGTCATTGATTTCCTAACTGTGGCTAAGTAGTGCTGTTCACAAAGAGGCAAGTAGCAAACGGTGATTACTTTTTCTTTCTCGTACCATTTTTTGTTTTCCTTGTCATAATTGTCTTGTTTTCTCATTTGCCCGGTTTTCTCTGTATATAAAAACTCAACCCTCCAGTTTTTCCTGACTGTGTAAATAGCTCTTCAGATGCATTAGGTTCATCAGGTTTTTTCTCACGTATACCTCAGGTGCGCTGTGCCACAGGTTCTCTCGGGTCCATTCTCCTAAAGAAGTCTTTCCCAGCACTGCCTACCTGCTTCAGTTTGCACCGTGGCCCTTTGCACCTGCTAAATCACAACCATCCTGTGACCTCTGACCCTGCAGGTTCCCTTGGCCTCTCTCCTGGTGCTTGCGTACCATGAGTTTCTCTTCTTGGTTTACTTATACCCGCATTAGGTGTAAGTATTAGCTCTCTGGTAGCTTCCTGAAAGAAGTGAGTTGGGAGGCAATATTTTGAGACCATGTATGTCTGAAAATGTCTTGGTATAAAGTTCCTTCTTCAGAATTTTGAAGGCAGCATTCCATGGTCTTCCACCTCCTGGGGTTGTTGGTCCGAAGCTCTTCTGATTCCCAGTTCTGTATCTGTGACCTGTTTCTCATCTGAAAGTTGTAGGGTCTCCTCGTTCTCACGATTCTGAGATTGTAGGGTCTCCTCGTTCTCACGATTCTGAGATTTCATGATGACATGCCTCAGTATTGGGGAATTTTCACCCATGGTGCTGGGCTCTCATGGCCTTCACTGTGGCAGTTTTTCTTGAAATTATTTGTTAATAATTTCTTTCTGTTTTCTTGGTCCTCTTTTCCAGGTTTGTATTACTTGGATCTTGGGCCTCCTGGATATCTCTGCTAATATGCTATTCTTTCTCGTGTGGGGTTTTTTGTTTTGTTTTGTTTTGGTCTTTTTGCTCTACTTTTTGTGAGATTTTTCTTAATGTTAAGTTCTTTTATTGATTTTTGTTCCTGTCTGTAAAGTTTCTCTTCTCAAGCTTTTAATTTCTAAGAGCTCTTTATTCTTTCAATATATATGTTTTGTTGTTTTTTTTTTGAATGCCCTTTTTTTTTTTTTTAAGATTTTATTTATTTGACAGAGAGGGAGATAGCGAGAGTAGGAACACAAGCAGGGGGAGTGGGAGAGGGAGAAGCAGGCTTCCTGTGGAGCAGGGAGCCTGATGTGGGGCTTGATCCCAGGACCCTGGGATCATTACCTGAGCTGAAGGCAGACGCTTAAGGACTGAACCACCCAGGCGCCCCGAATGTCCTCTGTTTTCGAATCATGGTTGTACTATGTTCTCATCTCTAAGGAAATTAATGATAACTGCAAGGTTTCTACTTTATCCGAGATGCTTTTTTTCCCTTCACTTGTTTGGTGTCCCATCTTTTATGCTAGATGTCTGGTAAATCGTACTTTGGTTTTAGTTGGAGACTTAAGAGCTGAGAGAAACTCTGCTTGATTCTGGAAGTTGACGTCCTTACATATGTATATATACTTTTTCAGCTTTAGATTTACAAGATCCTTATTTGTGCAGACAGTGTTGACATGGTTTGTCAGAGAAAGTAGTAATAGGTACTTTGTATGTAATCCTCCCTGGTAGACCTTGGCTGGTAACAGAAAACAGTCCTGTCACACAGTTATGCTGTGGGGATAAAGGATTCGTTTTTTTTTTTTAAGATTTTATTTATTTGAGAGAGACACAGAAACAGGGAGAGAGCACGAATGGGGAGAGGGAGAAGCAGGCTTCCCACTGAGCAGGGAGCCCGATGCAGGATTCGATCCCAGGACCCTGGGATCATGACCTGAGCCAAAGGCAGACGCTTAACCAACTGAGCCACCCAGGTACCCTGGGGACAAAGCATTCTTGAGTTTACTTTGGGCTCTACCTTTATGTACAGTCCAGACTATTTTGTATTTCCCCATATAATTGCTACAGCTTATGACATGGATTTTTTCTAAAGTGGGTTCTGTTCTTTGTTTCCTTCCATCAAAGAGTAAAGGCAGTGGACTACTTTTGACTGTGATGTACATGGTATTACAAATTTGCCTTCACCATGTCACACAGAAAAAGAATACATTTGAGTTAAGAATAGCAACAATGATAAACATGGATTTGAAGTATAAACTCAGGAAAGAATGTAAATACATTTATTACTTAAGTTGATGTAAGACAAGATGAGCATCTTCCTAAAGGGAAAATAAAAAGGAGAGTAACTTAAGATACAGAGGAGTATCACTAATGAATGTAGTTAAGAAAATCAGGAGTTTGGGGCACCTGGGTGGCTCAGCCAGTTAAGCGTCTGCCTTTGGCTCAGGTCCTGATCCTGGGGTGCTGGGATCGAGCCCTGCATCGGGCTCCCTGCTCAGCTTCTCCTCTCCCTGCTCGTGTTCTTTCTCCCTGTCTCTGTGTGTCCCTCAAATAAATAAATAAAATCTTAAAAAAAAAATCAAGAAATTAGAGAACTTCTTAATGATGAAATATTTGGGTGTAACTTTCTAGGGGAATGTATCTTTTTTTTTTTTTTTTAAAGATTTTATTTATTCGACAGAGAGAGACACAGCGAGAGAGGGAACACAAGCAGGGGGAGTGGGAGAGGGAGAAGCAGGCTCCCCGCCGAGCAGGGAGCCTGATGTGGGGTTCGATCCCAGGACCCTGGGATCATGACCCGAGCCGAAGGCAGACGCTTAACGACTGAGCCACCCAGGCGCCCCATAGGGGAATGTATCTTTTGAAAATTTTACAGCTTAGCTAATTTGAGTGGACCCTTGGGTTTCTATAGTAAAGGATCTTTGGCAGTGACCTAATTTCTGCAGTTCTAGTTTATACCTGCTCATTAGTATACTGCTTGCCCAGGAGAGAATCTAGTTACTTGAATTCATTATTAGTGGTTTAGGTTCCTTACTCTAACCAAGCCTTTTGCTGTGTTAGGTGTACGAAGATAATCAATGCTGATTCGGAGGACCCGAAGTACATTATCAATGTGAAGCAGTTTGCCAAGTTTGTGGTGGACCTCAGTGATCAGGTAGCACCTACTGACATTGAAGAAGGGATGAGAGTTGGGTAAGACTCTATTTTACAGTAAATACTTCTCTTTCATTAAAGATACCATGTCACATTCACATCCTTGGCTTTCTTTGGAATGAATGAACTGGGTGCCATAGAATAACGAAGAAATACTCTGTAGTAGAGTAGTACAGTTGAACATCCTTTCTTCTACATCTGCTTCTTTCTCCTACCCCACTAGGGCTTTTTTTGAATGGCTTTACATGTCATACTCAAGTGCAGGATTTGAGAGTTGAGTTTGACGGTCTATTTAAGGTAACATGGTATGAGTGGAGAAAGCACTGGCTCTAGGATAGTTAGGATTAAGTAAGTTAAGGTATATACAACACATGATAATTAGTACATTTTTTGAATGTGTTGAGTGAGGATCTTTTTTATCTCCGTAGGGTGGACAGAAATAAGTATCAGATTCACATTCCGCTGCCTCCCAAGATTGACCCAACAGTTACCATGATGCAGGTAAGAAAATATGGGAGGGAAAAGGAATGGCATGACTTTGAATACAGTTGCATCCATCTCACAGAAATTTTGAAACTTTGACTTGTAAACTATCACTATGTGGGCGTATACTGAAGAATTACAAAAACGTTCTGAACAATTTTTCAGATGAGAACGTTTTTATCAGTCTTACTGGTTTGTCTCTTTCACTTAGTGTCATAGCAAGTAGTATTGCAAGTGGTTCTAGGACACTGGACAGTGTCTTCCATTTTTATGGAATTCTTACTTGCTGTGAGTCTGATTTTTCTTTTAGGGTATTGAGTCTGCTCTACTGGATAGAACATTTGAACTCGTATTCAAAAGCCTGTGGCTATCTGTTACACATTTTCATCCTTCTTTTAGGTGGAAGAAAAACCTGATGTCACATACAGTGATGTGGGTGGCTGTAAGGAACAGATTGAGAAACTTCGAGAAGTAGTAGAAACCCCATTACTTCATGTAAGTGGCTGAGTCTGTGCACTAGTTATCTGTTATTAGATAGCTTTACAAATTTTATATTTTCTTTAGTGAAAACTTCTGAGGGGGTAGAGGATAGAGGTGTGGTGGGTTGGTACATTCCAGGAGAGAAGAGGAAGCAAAGGATTGATCGGTCAGACCTAATCAAAACCAGATCTGCTCTCTGAAGTGACAGAGGCTGACGTATAACCTTCAGCAATATGGTAAATGTGTTACAAGTTACTGTAGAAGAAACCACATGTTTTAATGATACCAAGAGGATGTCGGCTTAAATTGAGTCAAATTAAGCTTGGGAGGATAATGGAAAACTAGGATAATACTTTTGTTTTTTAAAACACTATGATTTTTTTAAATCAGTGGGAAAATGTTTTGTTAAGCCTGGATAAGAGAATCACCTTTAAAAGCCATTCAGTATTACGTGTCTTAGAATAAGCAAAAGTCTTACTTAGATCAAGTATGTAGGTTGTGCACTTAATAATTTTGGTTTAAATATCATGATACTTACAGATATGATACAGAAATAGTTCTGTGTTTATCGCACAGAAGTGATAAGTGTAAAAATCATGTCTCCCACCACAGCCAGAGAGGTTTGTTAACCTTGGCATTGAGCCTCCCAAGGGTGTGCTGCTCTTTGGTCCACCGGGTACAGGCAAGACCCTCTGTGCTCGGGCTGTTGCCAACAGGACTGACGCTTGCTTCATTCGAGTTATTGGATCTGAACTTGTACAGAAGTATGTCGGTGAGGTAAAGTACATTGATCAGAATCAAATAATATGTAGCCCTGTGAAAGCAGTTCCATGTTGAAGGATTCAGACTTGAAATTTCTTGACTGATGGATTGTAATTAGTAGTTCAGAAGCCACCAGCCTTCCCTTGGTCACTGGAAACAAACAACTGCCTGCAACTTTTAATCATTATGCTCCCTCTTCAAAAGGATGAGCTTTTCTACAGATTTGGTTTCTAAGACCCCGGAAATACAGTGAATGCATTCAAAAGTGTACTTTCATTTCAGGGGCAGCGTTTCATATTCTATTGAGAAAGAGAACATAATCGTCTGTATATGTGCGAGGGTATATACACATGCACGCACGTATACATTTGATGTATTTTTTCATTAGAGTTAAGTCTAGGGCTGTGTATATCAATCTGAAACATTAATGATTAGTATACTTTTTTTTTAATTTAAAGATTTTATTTATTTGACAGAGAGAGACACAGTGAGAGAGGGAACACAAGCAGGGGGAGTGGGAGAGGGAGAAGCAGGCTTCCCGCAGATGCGGGGCTCGATCCCAGGATCCTGGGATTGTGGCCCGAGCCGAAGGCAGACGCTTAACGACTGAGCCACCCAGGCGCCCCAATGATTAGTATACTTAGAATAAGACTTAGTAAAGGAGCTGCATGAGTTAAAATATACTTCTATTCCTTGATCAAAACTTAAAAAGCAGGGGTGCCTAAGGTGGCTCAGTCGGTTAAGCATCTGCCTTCTGCTCGGGTCATGATCCCAAGGTCCTGGGATCGAGCCCCGCATCGGGCTCCTTGCTCAGTGGGGAGCCTGTTTCTCTCTCTGCCGCCCCCCCCCCTGCTTGTTCTCTCAAATAAACAAATAAAATCTTTAAGAAAAAAAAAATTACAAAGCAAAATCAGTGATCAGAAATGCCAAGTGATAAATCAGATGCTTTCTTTCATTTCTTCAATTTTAACTGATTGAAATGGTGCCTTTATTCAAGTGTTCATTTGACCTCTTCAGGTTTTGAAGTATTGGCTATTTAATAGGTATAGCATCGTGAAATTAATACTGTTTTGAAGCTAATGAGATTAATTTGATGGAATAGGTAACAAACTTCAGTTTTTTTGAAAAAGCTTTAGGTATTATTAATACTTGAGAATACTGTTAGGAATAGTGAAAATTTTGTTTAAAAAATGTTTTAAACCAACTCTGAATTATTTTTCTCATTAGGGGGCTCGAATGGTTCGTGAGCTCTTTGAAATGGCCAGAACAAAAAAAGCCTGCCTTATCTTCTTTGATGAAATTGATGCTATTGGAGGTATGAGTGGTATTTTAGAGAACTACTTTAGGATTGTTTTTTTTTTTTCCTTAAGATTTTGATTTTTATTTCTCTTCAATTTTTTTCCATTGTTCAGTGATTTTTTTATATATTATTTTTATTTTTTATTATTGGTTTTCATGAGCCTTCTAAAGTAATATGTGTAGAGTTCTCTTGATATGTTAATCTTGTACAAAATTCTAATTCCAGCTCTTCTTCCTATGAGCTCTGGCATGTCTGAGCTACAGATCTAATAAACAATAGAGATACATTGTAAAGGAAAAAAAATATTATAGAGCATTGCTATTTCTCAAAGTCTTTATCTTTGTACTTTCCTAATTTCATTCACATGACACATGTTTTCACACTTTAACAACTCCTAACTTGGGGTATAGCTTCACTTGATGTAATAAGAAAGCATTGGGGCATAATTTAGTTGTTGGTGGTTTTTCATAAAGTATACATAAAATGATGTTATTGTTGGCTTCATAGATTTGATGAAATACAGTATTAGCTGTGCGATCTAGACAGGTTATTCCAACTCTGAGCCTCTGTTTGCTTACCTTATAAAGGGAATGATAATTCCTGCCTTGTTTATTTCATGGGTTTTTGAGAGATTTAAAGTAAGTCATAAGGGTGTTTGGGGGGCTTAGTTGGTTAAGTATCCAATTCTTGATCTCAGTTCAGGTCTTGATAACAGGGTTGTGAGTTCAAGCCTCACGTTGGGCTCCACACTGGGGTAGAGCCTACCTAAAAAAAAAAAGTTAAGTAATAAATGAGATAGACCTTGAAAATGCAACTATTCTGTAGGCCTGGACTATTGTAACAGTTTATGAGAGTAATAATTCATTTATTTTTAGGAGAGGGGAAGGGCAGAGGGAGAGGGAGACTGACACAGGGCTCAATATCACAACCCTGAGATCATGACCTGAGCTGAAATCAAGAGTTGGACGCTCAACTGACTGAGCCACCCAGGCGCCCCGGGAGTAATAATTCTTAATAGCTCAAGAGAAGTCATATGTTCAGATAGTTATTTAATGAACTTAGTGGCAAAAATGACTTGAAAACATAGTGCACCCCGTAATGCTCTTTGGGGACTGCAGTTAGGTTACCTAGGGTCTTGTTTTTAGACTGGATGGGTGTTGTTGGGTTTGGACATTCTGTGGTTAATGTCTTGGAGGGACATAATGTGTGACCACAGTGTATCGGTGTAGTGTTGTGACTCTAAAGTTATTTGTATGGTATCTTTGGAATAAGCCTTATGATGACGTCAGGTTGCTCTGAAGCTGTGGCTTCCAAAGTACACTGTGTATAAAGTAGTGTTAGGGTACAAGAAGACAATCTAGAATTTTTCTTTGTATTTTTAATCTCACTTAAAAAATTTTCTGATTTTTTTTTAATGTACATAATACATTAATATAATCATATGTATTTATACAACTTAAAAGTGAAAAATAGATGTTTGGAGGCCTTTTTTTTTGCTATTTTGGTTGAAATGAGAGATTGACATTAAGCTAGAATATTCTAATACATCTAAATTAGTGTGATAGTAAGCTGTTACAGTTCTACTGTATTATGGATTTAGCCATATTTTTAAGGAAAGTTTTTGAGAAACTTCAAGGAATATGATGACTGTTTCTTACATACAGACACGACTGTAGCACTCAAGTCCGCATGTATTATTGTTTCCTAGTCCAGATGTATATTGTGCTAAAAATGGAGGTGTTCTTGAGCGATTTAAAAAACAAAATTCCTAAAAGAGGTTTAAAAAGAATACTTTAAAGGAGCCTTTGTTAAATAAATCTGTGATGAGTCCTTTTGAAAGATTCACTTTCTAATCAGTTTTGTGTAAAGGAGGCTGTTTTTAGAGAGTGTGCTTCACAAGGAGATGCCCGCTCGCGCTGGAGCACCTGACTTGAGCGGAGATGGTACTTCGAGTTACTCATTGCGTGCTCCTGAGTGGACATGAAGAGCTTATTTTTCCTTTTGTCTTCTCAGGGGCTCGTTTTGATGATGGTGCTGGAGGAGACAATGAAGTGCAGAGAACGATGCTGGAACTCATCAATCAGCTGGACGGTTTTGATCCTCGAGGTAACATTAAAGTGCTGATGGCCACTAACAGACCTGATACTTTGGATCCAGCACTGATGAGGCCAGGGAGATTGGACAGAAAGATTGAATTTAGCTTACCTGATCTAGAGGTAAGAAAATCATTTCATTTTAGAGAGGTCAAGAGTCCCTTCGCTTGAAATTTTTTCTTCCCATGATGTTTTTCTATTTTAATATTTATCAATTCCCCCATTTTTAGGGTCGGACTCACATTTTTAAGATTCATGCTCGTTCAATGAGTGTTGAAAGAGATATCAGATTTGAGTTGTTAGCACGACTGTGTCCAAATAGCACTGGTAGGTTGAAAGGTCTTGTTTATTGTATTTGCTGGTCTGTCTTTTCAGGCTGCTTTAATAAGCCTGTTTTCTTTTTGTTTGAAAGGTGCTGAGATTAGAAGCGTCTGCACAGAAGCTGGTATGTTTGCCATCAGAGCACGGCGAAAAATTGCTACTGAAAAGGATTTCTTGGAGGCTGTAAATAAGGTCATTAAGTCTTATGCCAAATTCAGTGCTACTCCCCGCTATATGACATACAACTGATCCCTGAAGGCTTTCATGAAAACACCTCTTTTCATTGGAATCCTAACTTTATTAAATAGACTTGTTAATAACCATTACACACACAAAAATAAAGCATTTCAAAATTGTATGTTTTCTTCAGATGTCTATTCTCTGTAGTACAATAAAAGGTGATATCTAATGTCATCAGGCTGAAAAGCTTATTATGATGTATGTTGATTGTTTTGATCAGTACCATTTAAGCGTCCCATATCATAAAGTGCTTGCTTAGAACATGTACATTCTAGGTATATGCTGGCTGGGTGCCAATGGTATCCTCCCATCTGCCCAGTGAGGTGGAGCTAATGCATCTTGGTGTAATGCATGCAAAAACTTTCCCACTTAACTATACTTGTAGCAGAGCTGGGATTCAAGTCCAAGTTTGTCAGCCCTGTACCTGTGTTCCTCACGTTCATGCTCTTCTGCCCCTCCTCAAAACAGCCCATCTAGGCACAGGACCCCGTGTTTTAATGTTTTTTTATTTTTTTCCTACCACATTGACTAACAAAGCTTTGGCTAAACTTTTTTTAAAAGTGGAAGAAGCCTCTGATGTATTAGGTTTTGCTTTGTCATTTGAGTTGATTTCAAGTTAATCAAGAAGAATTAGTGACTTTAATGACCAGTGAAGTAGCAAAGCAGAAAGAAAAATATATACATAATATTCTAATTTAGAAAATCCAGAATTGGTTTCATACAGAGAAGTACTTATTTTCACTTTATAAATTAATGGTTTAAAATTTTGGTAAAGCTCCTGTTAGACTTCTGGTGAAGTGAGGTATTTCTAAAAATAAAGTTGTATTGGGATCCTCAGCAGATCTCTCTAAAATTATTTCTTGTGCAGCCCCCATCACCAAATCCCCTCCCACCTTGCACCACCATTAGCCTCCCCGCCTAAATACTGAGATCCAAGCACAATAAAGAATGTTTTTATTGCAGTTCAGTATTCATAAGTAATGCAAAATAGCAAGAACTGGATATGTTTTAATTCACAGAAAAAAAGTTGACAGCATAGAAAGTGCTTTATATGTTGTATTGAAATATTTAAAATATGAAAGTTTTCAAAGAGAAGAACAAAAGCCCTTTGTTCATAAAATCCAACCAGCATGCTTTTCTTTCTTCATTTTTCTTTTTTGTGAAATGGATCAGAACAATTTTCCTAAGCCTGCCCTGGTCTTTCATGAGGTATGAAACAGAGTGAGCCCTTTCCAGGTGTTAGGCTAATAACAAAATATACTCAAATGAATGAAGATGTATGTTTTTGTAATGTTTTAATAAACAAGCATTTACGTCACACTCTGAAGTCTTACCAAGTTTTTCAGAGCTACAATAGTAGTATCATATGCATCAATGTGGGATTACTCAAACTGGCTATGTTGAGCTCACTCAGGCCTAACGTTACAGGCTCTGGAGAATCTTAACATCTCAGTTACATGATGAAAACTTAATGTCACACATCAAATTGACAATTATTTGAAAAATTTGGGTGTTTCTGTCCAATAGTGTTAACCCTATCTAGATTAGCATCTTCGTACCCTATTTTAAAAGAAAACGAACACACATTCACCGGTAACCCCCTCCACCTAATACATGCACGTGTGCGTCCATATGCATGTGTATGGACACACATGTATGTTCTATATATATCAGGGTGCTGATAAGTCAGAATACAAAGAGTTGATGACTTTAGAAAAATATGTCGTGATCTTTAAAAAATACTTTCTATAAACATTTTTAAAAATGCGATTGGATTTATAAAAACTTAATTTCCACAAAGCTCAGGCTTATCTGTTACATAAAGTGAAATGAAAAGCTTGGTATGCCTTTTTCTCAAAGGCAAGATAGATTTTTGAGATGCTCAAACTTGATTAAATCCAAGTCAGTAAGCCAGCAGGTTACCTGCTACAATGCTAAGCTTTTTGAACATTCTATTGTTGGTATTTGAGGGGTTTCAAAGCCCGTCTTATGAATTTTGGTTGGCTATATGGAGAATTAAGGCAGTACTTTTTACCCGTTCTCAAACCAGCTCTTATCAACACTCAAACCATATTATCAAAAATCTAAACATACTGAATCCTAAAAGCATTTCTGAATGATACACTAAAACGGACCAACAGCACTTTTACACTCAAAGCACACACAGGCTCACACCAAAGACGTTTTATTTGATTTTAAAATTTAAATTGATTGCCTTTAAAGGGGCAGACATAATAGATAAAGCCTTCCCTACCATATACCCTCCTTCCCTCTCCATCAGCCTCTCATGAAGGCATATGTCACCCACACCCCCCAAAACAGAAAAACACACCTACCCACTCCAGGGCAGGTTCTGTGCGTCTGTTACCCTCTCCTTCATGCACACGTGAGGGCAGACTCATTTTCTCAAAATGTCCCTTTGGAGGCAGGCACCTCCTTTCTCTGTTGAACAGTTAAGAATAAAGGATCAAACCACATGGAATGGATATTTTTAGATGTTACCTGAAAACTATAAAATGAGCTACTCCCAGGGCTTGCAGAGGATTCCTATCCTGTCTTCTCTGAGTCCCACTGCAGATGAGACTGGCTAATGGGATCCCAGTATAAGCTGCCGTACAATTATATAGAGTCAATGTCTGTGACATGAGTTAGTTCGCAATCCTTTTTTCTTTTTTTTTTTTTTTAAGATTTTATTTATTTATTTGACAGAGAAAGACACAGCGAGGGAGGGAACACGAGCAGGGGGAGTGGGAGAGGGTGAAGCAGGCTTCCCCCGGAGCAGGGAGCCCGATGCGGGGCTCGATCCCAGGACCCTGGGATCATGACCCGAGCCGAAGGCAGACGCTTAATGACTGAGCCACCCAGGCACCCCAAGTTTGCAATTATTTTCAAACATACTCTGTCTACCCATGAGGCAGAAATCACCCACTGTTATGTTGTGTAGGATTTTAGAAAGACAAAGGACTTCTCTATGTGGGACCCTTCCTGAAGACAGGGCTTTCCCATATTGCCTTAAAATAAGACTAGCCAAGTCCCGGTATCTATCATTGTGGATTATGCCCATTTTGACAGGGAATTAAGAATGAATTTGAACCAGTGCTGAGAAACATAGGAAGCATATATTAATAGCTATTAAGGTCCAGAAAGAAGAACATAGAGACATACTTCAAGTAAAAAAGGTCAGGAAATTTTCCACCATATTAAATAAAGTAAAACATTCCAACATATTTACATATAGATAAAACATTTTGAAATGTACTCTTACTTTCTCAGAGGCATGCTAAGCAAAAACAAGATTTCCCTTCAGTGAGACTTAAGCGTTTTTTATGTACATGGTTAACAGAAAAGTTAAAAACAGCTCTGTTGGATACAGATAAATAGTATTTTTGTACACTACTTTCAAATCTACCAACAACTAGGACATGGGTATCTACTATGTGTAAAGCATTTGTGGAAGAGGGGTGCTAAAGTAGATGCAATGAAGTATTTTATGACATTGTTTAAAATCCTTAAGCTCTGCTTCAGTGGCTGAAATGGTGCAGGCCCTTTTACAAGTTTCCACTAAAGCTGAGCTTCTACAGCTAAGTGCTCTTTCAGAAGGCAGGCTGTATCAGGATGCAGATGTATCTGATCTTGTATGTGGTGACTGCAAACGAGGTAACTGGATGCGATTCTGATTTCACTCTAGATCTACATTAAGTACTGATTAGAAAGGAGGGGCCTACTTTGAATTAAATTAGTAAAGTCACTGAGAAACCCAATAGTTAAAGCAAGCAAACCGTAGGGTTTGGCTGGAGCAGACCCATGCTAACATAGTTCTTTCCTAGGATCTGACCACTTTCCTCCTGGCAATGTTTTCTTCATGAAAACTAAAACAAGAAGTCAATAAGAAAACATACTTTAAAAACTGACAGTTAGGGGCACCTGGGTGGCTCAGTTGGTTAAGTGTCTTCGGCTCAGGTCACGATCCCGGGGTCCTGGGATCAAGCCCCGCATGGGGCTCCCTATTAAGGCAGGAACCTGCTTCTCTTTTTCCCTCTGCTCTTCCCCCCAGCTTGTGCTCTCACTCTCTCTCTCTCAAATAAAATCTTTTTTTAAAAAAACCTGATTATTAGGAAATCTCAGCAGAGGAGGCTTTAGGCATACTTGTGCTTTGATTTGGAATAAAGTGGTAGTCGGAACTACAAGAGTAAGACCTTTTGATGACAAATTGGCTTAAAGTTCTCCCCCACTCCTTTTGAACAACTATAAAGTCCTTGAAATAGGCATTTTACTCACTTATAGGCTTAACTCTGGGTTTGATGAAGAATTAACTGATAACTCTTATGGACTTCCAAGGAAGATATTAAATTATACCTAGGAGTTACCTTTCTTAAATACATGGCTTTAAGGTTACTTTACTATTAGCAACAACAAAACTTCTGGTCACAGTTGTGACAATCTGAACACCAAAAAGAATAATTATAATGGACTGAAGAACATTAAAACTACAAAAATTCACGAGCCTATAATTACACGAAAAAAAGAGCTTTAAAAGAACCTAATTTGTCGTCATCTGTTAAACCAACTCCTTACTTTGAAGTTGATAATTAAATTGAAAAAATAAAACATTTAACCTGCCTTTCCAGTAAGAGATGTATTTAAGGATGACAAAATAGCTCAAGTGGAGGAGGGATAGTTGTAGTTTACAAAGAAACATCAACTAATAAATGCTGAAGAAATGAGAGAAATGGAAAAAAAATCACAAATCTTAATAAAATTATTGACTTAGGCAAGGATGTTAAAACCCCTGGGTGAATGGCTAATGGGAAACTGGGCATTCATTCAATGCCAAAGGCATACCATATAGGTAACTCAGTAGTCACAACGGAGAAAACATAACTGGGGGGTTAGGCTGTCCTGTTAATCCAGTGATCCACCTTAGCATCGTTTATTAATGGTAGGGCAACTAAATATTTGTTTTCTGATGTGATGAGATTTGAAGCATGTGTCTCATCTATGATATATTCTAGCAAAAACAATGTTTTATTTCAATCCATGAAACTTTTAGATATAACTTCTAGATTACAGGCAGTTCAGGAAATAAAGGGATAAGAGAAATAATACCTTGAAAAAACAAAACGGGATTCTACAGGACAACTGCCCCCATCCCTTTAAACAACTTAGTGTCATAAAAGGGACTGTGCTGGATTAAGATGGACTTAAGGGACTTGAAGAGACAGGACCAGTTGTAGCATTAGGTCACAGAATGGATACTAGTTTGGACAGACCAACTACAAATTTGAGGACGATGGGAAATTTGAAGTAGGTCTGAGGTGAAAGTATTCCGGAATGAGAAAGCAAGGATTATTGACTGAAAACAATGGATTACAGAACACTACGTTGAAAATGATCTTCCTTTGATTAAAAGATGAAAATACATATGAACAGAAAAAGATGTGGAAGGAAGTACATTAAAGTGTTAGTGATAATCTTTGAGTGGTAGCAAAATAATGTGTTTCTTTTCTTCTGTTTCTTCTAATTTTTCGATTGTTCTTTAATAATAAAAGGTTACTTTAAGAGAACTTCTAGAAAATTGTGGGTTTGCTCCTTCTGTTAGATAACTCTGGTTACAAAAATCCTGTAAATCAAGTACAAGAACAAGGAGCCACTACCCACCTGGGGACAGCATTTCTGATTTGTAGGTAAAGTACTTAAAGGAAATAACTTCTTAAATGCTCGGCTTATAAAGGTAATACTAAAGAGTAACAGAAATGTCACTGCCCAAAAAATGAACTATTGGGACTTCATCAAGATAAAAAGCTTCTGCACAGCAAAGGAAATGGTCAACAAAACTAAAAGGCAACCTACAGAATGGAAGAAGATATTTGCAAATGACATATCAGATAAAGGGTTGGTATTTAAGATCGATAAAGAACTTCTCAAACTCAACACCCAAAAAAACAAATAATCCAGTCAAGAAATGGGCAGAAGACATGAACAGACACTTCTCCAAAGAAGACATACAAATGGCTAACAGACGCATGAAAAAATGCTCCACATCACTTGTCATCAGGGCAATACAAATCAAAACCGCAATGAGATACCACCTCACACCAGTCAGAATGGCTAAAAGGAACAAAGACAGGGAACAACAAATGTTGGTGAGGATGTGGAGAAAGGGGAACCCTCTTACACTGTTGGTGGGAATGCAAGCTGGTACAGCCACTCTGGAAAACAGTAGGGAGGTTCTTCAAGATGTTAAAAATAGAGCTACCTTATGACTCAGGAATTGCACTACTGGGTATTTATCCCAAAGATACAGATGTAATGAAAAGAAAGGGCACATGCATCCCAATGTTCATAGCAGCAATGTCCACAATAGCTAAACTGTGGAAGGAGCTGAGATGCCCTTCAACAGACGAATGGATAAAGAAGATGTGGTTCATATATACAGTGGAATATTACTCAGCCATCAGAGAGGATGAATACCCACTATTTGCATCAACATGGATGGAACTGGAGGGTATTATGCTAAGTGAAATAAGTCAAGCAGAGAAAGATAATTATCATATGGTTGCACTCATATGTGGAACATAAGAAATAGCTCGGAGGACCACAGGGGAAGGGAGGGAAAATTAAATGGGAAGAAATCAGAGAGGGAGACAAACCACGACAGACTCTTGACTCTGGCGAAACAAGCTGAGGGTTGCAGAAGGTGATGGGGGTGGGGGGACGGGGTAACTGGGTGATGGGCATTAAGGAGGGCATGTAATGTGATGAGCACAACTAGTGAATCACTGAACACTACATCAAAAACGAATGATGTACTATATGTTGGCTAATTGAATTTAAATTTAACAAAGTCACTGCACAAGAAATGCAGGCAAGAGGACAGTCTATCTTTGAAATATTCAATAAAAAAAAAAAACACAAGTGAGATACATCTTGCTATGTGTCATTCACTCTCCAAATCAAGCCTTGACTACTAGTATTGACCCTTAGGGAAAAAAAATCTAGTGTCTAGACTTAAACTGTGTAACAGTGAGTGAGTTCACTAGAGACGCATACCCCATCCCAGCTGAGTTCTTCATCTATGCTTCTGGAGTGGCATTGGGCTCTGAGTCCTCCCGGGGAGGGAGAGCCGAGGCGTCTTGCCCAACAAGTGCTTCCCGAAGCTGGCTGCCTAACACTGCATCGTGGATGCTGTGGAACAGCAGCTCCTTCAAGGCAGGATTTTCAAAAAATCGATTTTGAGTGAGGTCGTTTACAACTTGTGCTACAAAAGAAGAAAGGAAAATCAGTCCACACTCTGGGTATCAGTCTTGAACATTAAAAAAATTAGCACTCTTATATAGCTTAAATACTATAATGACAAAGTGTCACTTCAATCCCGTCCCCACGATGTCACACCCTAGTAGTAGTAGGAAACTATTTTCTGTTTTTTTTAATTTCAACTTTTTAATTCAAGTTTTTGTTTAAATTCTAGATCCCATATATGGTAAAACTGGTTTCAGGAGTAGAATATAGTGATTCATCACTTATATATAACACCCAGTGCTCATCCCAACAAGTGCCCTCCTTAATGCCCATCACCCAATTACCCCATTACTCTGGATTTTGTTTGTACTTAATTTTTTTTTACCATTACATGATATTCTATTGTGTGGATGTACCCAATTTATTTAACTGGTCCCTTTTCTTTGACATTTTTTCCAGTCTTTTGTTTTATAGACAGTAACCAGTTTCTGCAACTGCTTATAGACGGTTAACCACGTATGCGTGTCATTTTGAGTATATGCAGCACGTTGCTGGACTTGCTGGGTTAAACGATAAAGTGTGTTTGTAATTGGGAACGATAATGCCGCTCTGCCCTCCCCTGAGGCTGTTCCGTTTTGCATTCCCACCAGCAATGTCGGAGAGTCCCTGTTCTCTCACAGTGTGCCTACGGAGCATGCTGTCAGACGTTTCTCCTTTTTGCCATCCTGGCAGGTGAAAAGCGATGCCTTTATGTAGATTCCATTTTCAGGCACTGTTTCAACCAAAATTTGTTATAAAGCAAAAATAGCAGGCGTTGTCATGGAAAAACCTAAATGATTGTATAGAACTATGTTTAGGGCTGCCATTAAATAATTACTAAAAAATGTACCAGCTCAGAACAATGGTTTATAAGCTCCTTCCCTCAAAGTCCAGGTCAGGAGGCCTGCCACAATAGCCCAGGGACAGGGGTGCCTGTGAGTGACTAATTTCAAAGCTAGCTTCAGAGTGATTTTCAGAAGAATGATTTTCATTTTTTCCCTTCCCTTCCTGAATAATTTTCATTTCTGCCAGAAACTAAAATTAAGGGAAAGTATTTCCAAACTTTTAAAAAGTTATTAAAAAAGAAAGAAACGAAACCAAAATGTTAAAACTTCTCCCCATTCTAGAAGTGTACTCACCGCTGCATCCTGCTAAATACACATAAATACCGACATCTCCATATTCTTTTACAATCTGTAATAATGTTGAAATAAAGTTTAGTTTCTCTCGACTCTGGGCCCAAGGCAAGTCTCTTTCTACCAGTATATATTTAGTGACACAAGAGGCTAGTGCATTTACCTGAGCTACTTCGCTTCAATAATTATGCATTTTGAACTAATTGCTTAAAACTAATTTGTATTTCTCTTAATTTTTATATGGACAGTGATAATGAGGCCATCAAAGAATTCCCGTTGAATTTTGGGTTATGGTACTGATTGGTAAAAGAATCTTCTCCTTGTAGAACTATACCCTGAAATATTCACAAAGAGGCAATGGCTGGGATGTGCTTTCGGGTCAGAGAAGGGGATGGCGGGAAGGCAGACGGTGGATGACACAGGACTGCCCACAGGCTGATGAGCTGTTACAGTGGGGCGGTGCTTACACAGGGATTCATTACACTGTGCTCTTTACTCTGGTACGGTTTTGAAGTTTTCCACAATCAAAAGTTGAAAAAAAAAAAAACCACCAAAAAAAGGGAGAATTTTGAGTTGAGAAGGGGACCCTAGTTCAACTCTTTGATTTTACTGATGGCACAGAGCTATGAAACGACTCATAAGATGATGCTTACCCCAGCCAGGGTTTTCACGCCAACAGAGTCAATAAAGTTGACTTGCGTAAAGTCCAGAATGACGGTGTGGATGTTATCCCCCGGGGGCATAAATCTTTGCAGTTCCTCAGGGACTGTGCTCTTGATGACTATCGGGGGATATTTTACTTCATCATCTTCTTCTTCAGGCTTCGTGGCATCTTCTCCATCTACTTCTGCATCCTGTCAATGGGTAAACCAAACCAGAAGCCTATGAACAGCGCACATGTTGGTTCTGAGAAAGATTTTTTTTTCTTAAAGATTTTATTTATTTATTTGAGAGAGAGTGAGAGAGAGAGAGAGCGAGCATGAGCAGGGGGAGGGTCAGAGGGAGAAGCAGGCTCCCCGCTGAGCAGGGAGCCCAACACAGGGCTCAATCCCAAGACCCCGGGATCATGACTTGAGCCGAAGGCAGATGCTTGACAACTGAGCCACCCAGGCGCCCCTGAGAAAGATTTATAAGGGAAAATTAGTTCCCATACTCTCAAACTACTGACTCCACCAGACTCTTCTAAAATATCTGCCATATCCCCACCTTGTAATGTGACAGAAAAAGGATGTGTTCATAATATTCAGTTTTAGCTCAGTTTCTTTTCTTCTTCCTCTTGTTTTTGTCCAATAAAATCCACTCTCCTTAGTCATCATATCCAATTTCTCCTCACTTCTAAAACCATTCCGTTAACTTCAGCATGACCACAAGTTACCATAAGCTTGAACAGCAAAATCCAGCCTGAGGTTTTTTTGTTTTGTTTTGTTTTTCACTATCAGCTGAATGAATGTATGACAAAGTACCCATGGTACAAGTACAATTTATTAAGGTACTACTGTGTGATCTTTATTTTTTTCTTTTTTTTTTTTTTTTTTTTTTTTTTAAAGATTTTATTTATTTGACAGAGAGAGACAGCGAGAGCAGGAACACAAGCAGGTGGAGTGGAAGAGGGAGAAGCAGGCTTCCCGCTGAGCAGGGAGCCCGATGTGGGACTCGATCCCAGGACCCTGGGATCATGACCTGAGCCGAAGGCAGACACTTAACGACTGAGCCACCCAGGCGCCCTATTTTTTTCTTTTAAACAATGTTTTCTGGGGCTCATATCCCTAATTTTTTCAGAAGCATTCTCATAACTGACCTTATCATGTATCTTTAATATATAAAGGATACTTCGACTGTTTCTAAGCTTTCCTATTTTAGGGGCTTCCTGCTGTGTTAAGACTTCAATCATGCATGAAGGTGGGGGGCGGTGCAGAGGCTCTTCAGCTACAGTGAAGAGAGGACTCACCACTTTGACAACGGTTGCGTTGGCCACATTTGCATTTCCAACTTCCTTAGCATACTTCTTCATGGCCTTTCTTCTTGCTCCCATTATGAATGCTGGGTTCACTCCAGTCTTTATAGAAGAGCAATACACGCAAAATCACTTCTTGGCACCCAGAAACCCACCCAAATGCAGTAAATCTTCAAATCTCCCCCATTGGACTGTTTTCAATACCAAGTTATCACCCCACCTCTTGCTCTACCCTCAGGCACCCTGAGCTGAGTTACTCCCTCATTAAAGGAACGGGAGTAACTCTTCTTATTCTTATGTGCATTCAGCAGGATGCAGCAGTGAATACACTAAAGTATCAAAGAGAATATTTAAAGGAGTATTTTTCAAATGTACTCTCAGATTCTTATATTTAAGAGACTCTGTGGGTTGATTGGCAGGTTTTCTTATAAACTGGGCGGTGTGGATCCAGTTTTAATCACGACCAAAGGAACCCACATGATCCGAAGAGTGAGACACCTAAAATTATTTTTTCACTCTCTTTCTTAAAAATCTTTTGAAAAGGTAATATGTGCACATGAGAAAAGCGAATGACTAGTGGTGTGAGTGGTGCTGGTTGCACAACAATGTGGACGTATTTCATTCATCTGAATGGTAAATTTACTGAAAATGATAAATTTTATGTATTTTACCAAGGGGGAGAAAATGAAATAGTATAAAAGGTATATCAAGACATTAAGTGTCCCTCACATTCCTGTCAATCCACAGGTCCCCTCAAAAATCATCAATTTCTTGTGACTCACCTTTCTTTTCAAAGCACTGCTATACAAGTCGCTATTTGCATAATAAATTGGGGCATTTATTTGGAATATTTTTATTCCAGGAATTTCTTTCACCTGAGAAATAAAATGTTAGTGAATTTAACACATGGAAATATTTCAGAGTTCCAACTGCACCCGCCTCCCTCCTCAAACCTGAAAATCAACGCAGAAGTCACTAAAGGCCCTCCTATGGTGTTTAGATAAAATTCTGTCACTCTAGCCTACCTACTAGTGCCCTGGAGGAAGGAGGTCTGAGAAGAAAGCATTTAATATGCACATCTTCACATTTCTTTTAAAAGTCTTTGTTTCATATTCACCATAAAAAACAAAGAAGGAACCGAAAACTTACAAACAGAGATAAGAAAACGGATAGGGAGGGGAGGCTGCCCCTCAGACCATGAAGAACAGGCAGATGGAGTGAAGAGAGGTTATGTTCGTTGGTTCCTGGAATGCAGGCAGGAGCTGAAACAGACCCAAGTTCCACAGAGTGAATGTTTTACCGAGAAGCCTTAAGGAACTTTAGAATGCAGTTTGGAAGTGACAAACCCAGCACATAATTCTATAGAAGGAGGAAAAATGAACAATCCTAATACAAGTCTCATTTCCCAGTACTTAGAGTGAATCTGAGAATTGCTTCCCAAACATAAGGCAAATCAAAGAGACTAAGCTAATTTTTTTTGGAGAAAAATTCGTGTGTGTGTGTGTGTGTGTGTGTGTGTGTGTGTGTGTGTGTGTGTGTGTGTGTTCCAATAAAACTTTATTTAGGGGGGCACCCAGGTGGCTCAGGCAGTTAAGTGTCTGACTCCTTTTTTTTTTTTTAGTTAACATATAATGTATTATTTGTTTCAGGGGTACAGGTCTGTGATTCATCAGTCTTACAAGACGAAGCTAATTTTAAAAGGTTTTGTACAAGTCTTCCAGATGCCCCCTCAGGATATTCAAAATCAAGGGAATTTGAAGGCATAAAATCACGCAAGTACAAACCATCCTCTCAGTTTCAGTATTTGGTAAATATATACTTTAATTCCAGGAATATCTATTTATCCCTATTGAAGAAAGGGGAAAAGTAAATATTAGGAGGTTGAGTGATTAATGTAAAGTATAAACTCTAAAAGTGAATACAGACAGTAAATTCCAGTTCAGGCTTTTCATTCTGACTGCAACACCTCCCTCCTTTTCAGCCCCACTTTTTGTCCTGTGTAAAAAATGTAGTCAGCTGATCCCATGACATACTTACAACCATTTATTATTTATTTATTTTTAAAAGATTTTATTTATTTGATAGAGACACAGCGAGAGAGGGTACACAAGCAGGGGGAGAGGGAGAAGCAGGCTTCCCGCGGAGCAGGGAGCCCCATGCGGGGCTCGATCCCAGGACCCTGGGACCATGACCTGAGCCGAAGGCAGACGCTTAATGACTGAGCCACACAGGCACCCCTATTTTTTTATTTTTTAAAAGATTTTATTTATTTGGCTTACCATCATTTAAAATGAGAAAAAAGTCCTACCTCTTCATATGCATCTATATCGATATACACATCTGTGTCGGGAAGCTGTCCAAGGACTTTGTAGCTGGGACTAAAGACAGAGGGACAGGGTGTTAAAATACCATTGTTTTGAGGCCCAGTATGTGATTTAAACAGGAGGTTTTGCATGTTTACGTATGGACTTGCTAGTGAATTCAGGAATACGTGATCCTTATAGGGAACATTTGCAGAGGCCTTCACATGGATCACATTCCCAGGGCCATTCCTGGCACATGCCCACACCCTGTCCCAAACATACATGACTCACACATCCACATACTCTTCATGCATGCACACACACATGCACGCACACACATGCACACCACACAACCTAGTCAGGACAAAAGACTCAGGCATTTAAAAATGGGGGCAAAAGTGAATGTTGCGGAGTTCAAGCCATGCCAAGGAATGTGTAATTCTAATTCTCATCCACTCAATAGAACTGTCTTCCTACTCTTACTCAAAAGCAGGGGAGGAGATTTTCTTTTGGTTTCTAGTAAGAGGCTCTGACTCCTGGGGGAGGTAGTCAACTGAAGGTGTGGGAAGAAAACAAACAACAAAAATCTTATTAGCATAGAAGTTTTCTTAAGTTTGGTTTGAATAGATTTTATTTTATTATTATTTTTAAAGATTTTATTTATTTATTTGACAGAGAGAGACACAGCGAGAGAGGGAACACAAGCAGGGGGAGTGGGAGAGGGAGAAGCAGGCTTTCGGCTGAGCAGGGAGCCCGACGCGGGGCTCCATTCCAGGACCGTGGGACCATGGCCTGAGCTGAAGGCAGACGCTTAATGACTGAGCCACCAGGCGCCCCAGTTTGAATAGATTTTATTTTTTTTAAAGATTTTATTTATTTGAGAGCGAGAATGAGAGAGAGAGAGCATGAGGGGGGGAGGGTCAAAGGGAGAAGCAGACCCCCTGCTGAGCAGGGAGCCCGATGCAGGACTCGATCCCGGGACTTGGGGATCACAACCTGAGCTGAAGGCAGTCGCTTAACCAACTGAGCCACCCAGGCGCCCCAGTTTGAATAGATTTTAAACGTTATTTTTCGAGAGCCTGCCTCTTTTTAGAGGACAATCTGGCTCAAACTGGATCCTGTAATGACAGATATTAGTGCTTGAGCACCTCATATTACCTTACTATATCCTACACACGAGTCTTCTTTCTACTGTTGTGTGGATGAGAAATTGAGGCCTAGTGGAGTGAGTTGTTCAATGTCAGAGGGATTGGCAAAGCAAGAATATTGGCTCAAGGTCTTTGATTTGACATTCCATGGACTTGCTACAATGCCCTGGTGCTTAGCAGGTATGCACCAGTGCTTTGTGAATTAGAATATATGATATGAACGTTAGCTGTTTTTCTGGGTGGATTCCCTCAACAAGCTTTCAGAGAATACACACTATATGCCCGGCATTGGACTCTGGAAATAGCACCTTCACAATCAAGATGCTCACAATCTAGTGGTGTCTGTTGACAAATACAATATATTTAGAGTCAACAATGCAATTTCAGGCAGGACAATCACATCCATCCCAATTTGTACACTCACCTCTGTGTTCTGTAAATCACAGTTAGCAGAGCGATGATCACAGCTGTAATCAAACCATAGTCCAATCCCAGGAACAGGGAGGAAACAAAAGTGGTAAGCCAGATGGTCTACAAGAAAGACAGAAAGCTTTACGTAGAATCATGCTAGAATTTCCACATACACACACACACACACACACACACAGTACCTAACCTTGCCTGACTAGATACTACATATAACAAATGACAGCACTAACTTATCTTTCTCACATTTTTACCAGCACTCATCCAGGTGTCGCAATGACATATTAACCTAACAATCATCTTTGTTACTTACCAGTTCTATTTTGCTTGTTCTCCAGAAAAAGGGGAGATCTGAGAATT
Organism: Zalophus californianus; assembly: GCF_009762305.2. Classification (NCBI taxonomy): domain Eukaryota; kingdom Metazoa; phylum Chordata; class Mammalia; order Carnivora; family Otariidae; genus Zalophus; species Zalophus californianus. The sequence goes on along the minus strand of NC_045606.1, from coordinate 20,630,109 downwards.
GCATAAACATTCCTTTCAGGTTGACAATCACAATGGCTGACAGCACAGCCTGAAACAGAGCACATCACGCATGTGTCTCCTCTTGTGGACAGAGAGCCCCCTTTGCTGGCTCCTCACTGTCCCCCTGCTACCCTCCCCACGTCCTCTCCCCACTCACTTCCCACGCAGCCGTGATGGTACGTGTGGAGCCATGAACACCTGGATTTTCAGGACTTGGTTAGCTAGAATGGGCCTTGGAAAACCAGGCTTATATCCTAGCAACAAACCTGCATGGTGGTCAAGAGGTTCAGAATTAAACTTGGTACTCGAGGAATTATTTCACCCATGGTCTTCCTACACTATGATGTTCTCTACTCTGATCTCTGCTAGATTAATTAGATGGGCAAACAAATGTCTTCGGAGTGAAGGCCATCTCAGATTTTTAACGGAAGTACAAGGTCATAGAAGATCAAAGAGAGAAGGGACCTTGGAGATTAATCAGTCCAAACCCCCCACTTTGCAGATAAGGAAACAGAGACCCAGAGATGTTGAGATGGCTTTCCCAAGGTCCCAGATTGTGGGGCAGGACTGTAGACTGTGGAGTGGGATCTTGGTCCCAGCCTTGGCCCTTTCTTATACTGCTCTGATAGGGTTAGAGTAAAAACCCATGAGATGGCCACAAAAATATAAACAAACAAAAGAGCAAAATCTCTTCACATGGAAGCACCTCACACCAAGTCCAAACTACACACCTGGGGTAATGATTCAAAGAGGAATCCGGTGGCTAATATGACCAGCAGAATCATTAGCGAGGCCAAACAACCTGCAAGCTGAATGAGAGATGACACATGAAACGGGCTTTTAGAAGACACGAGTAAGAGGCGGGGCAGAGGGTGATCTTAGTCTTTTGTTAATTACTGCAGGAAGATCAAGAAAATATGGATTCAAACAAGTCATCAAAACCATTACATAAACCTATAACTCCTTCCTATTCCCCTTTCTGAAGTTTTGGTTTCTCTTACAGCTTTTAAATAGAGGCTGAAATGATTAAAAACTCTGACTGAAATGCCCTTGTCAGGGGTGAGGGAAAGGAGATAATGACCCAAGACCCACAAGGGCCAGCAGAGTCAAATGAGACTCTGCTGTCCAATGCAGTAGCCACTAGCCATGTGCAGCTATTAAATTTTTAAAATTAAAATTAAATACAACTAAAAATTCAGGTCTTGGTTGCATTTCCCATGTTTCAAGTGCTCAAGGGCCACGTGTGTCTAATGACTGTCGTACTGGATGATGCAAAATAGTGAACATTTCCAACACTGCAGAAAGTTCTACTGGATGGTGCTGGCATCCTGACCATCCATACCCAGCCTTAGGCTTTCATGGCAACATCCTATGTCTGAACTCTGAGGTTTACTGGTAGCAGGGAATGTTGTGTAATTTTCGATTTAACTGGAGAATATACCTCTTTCCTATAGATTCAGTGTCTGTGAATCGCTTCAACCATTCATGCCTTTCTCTGATTCACTACACAGCTCCCTGAAGCATCAATCTTCAGAGAGAGCAACTTTGTTTGGGTTCAGAACAGAATCAGGGGATTAAAGTTTACTACCCCAAATCACCGGTCCTCAGAGGCTAGTTGTATACGCACCTGTGTCTTCCCTCCAGTTCCCTCCTGAACAAGGCTTCGAGACAAGGAGCATGAAATGGAGAAAGTCTGGAAGAGTGAGCCAATGGAATTGCACAGTCCCAGGGCAATGAGCTCCTTTTCCATGTGGACACAAAGCACACGAGAAGTCAGTCAGAGAAGTCAGTCATTCTTCAGGAAATAAGGCATGATGGCCCATTTAAGATACATTTTCAGCAGGATAGGCTGTCTCTTCATTCTCTTTCCAGATACAAGAGTTTGTTTAGCGTGAGTTTAAAATAGGGATTCTTGAATAAGATGGGAGAAAAACACTTAGAGCTTTTGTTCTGTCAGAGATAAAAGCTGCACTCACTCCCTAGTCCCCACTTTCCCAAACCCACTCTTTTACACAAATAATGTTTTTTTTAAAAGAAAACTGCAGCAAAAAGGGACAAAATATTTATAAGTTATTGGGGTATAGAACTGTTGGCATCTTCTAAATGCCTGGACTGTTGCTCTTCAGTGAGTGCATGCCAGTGTCCTCCTGGGACCAGTGAGTGAGTGAGTCCTGCTCTCAGGGCTACTTCCAGTCTTCCTAGTTGGATCACTGTGTCTTGTGGGAATGTCCAGCGTTTAATCTTCTCTTAGAAATACACAGTGTTTTAAAGTAGACAGTGTCATGCTAAAATTATGACTCATCATATTCAGATTAAATACCTTATCTATAGATAGGTTATAAAAGGAGGTGGCGGGGCCCCTGGGGGGCTCAGTCAGTTATGCATCTGACTTTTGATTTTGGCTCAGGTCGTCTTGATCTCAGGGTTGTGATATCGAGCCCCACGTTGGGCTCTGTGCTGGGCGTGGAGCCTGCTTAAGATTCTCTCTCTCTCCCTCTCCCTTTGCCCTTCCCCCCATCCTTCTCAAAAAATTTTTAAAAAGTGGTGGCAAAGAATATAATGTGGAGTTTGAGTGATGAATCACATGTCCAAGTTTGATGAGCAAAGAAAAGTCTTCACAGAAATGGTTCTAGAAAAACATTTGCTTCTCAGGCTGTGAGCCTAAAAAATAAGGATAACATCTGTCGGAGTATAGCAAACTGAAAGCCTCACATCAAAGGTTACCTCTGCCTAGCAGGACCCCCACCCATGACATGAGGTAGAACTGTACCTCAGTGCTCTGATGATCTAATGCACAGGAATAATGAAAAAACTGTAGTGTTGAATAAATACATGTTTCCAGTACCCCCAATATCAAAGTATAAGTTTTTCTAACGAGACAGAGAAATCCAAATCATTTGCCTTCCATAGCACAGCAGGATGATTATACCATAATGAAACATCTGCAGGGAATGAATGATTTTTTTACCTGATTGCCATCAACCTGGTAGCCATGTTTATTTGCCAAGGTCTTGGCCATTGAGATGGTCACTGAAAATCCAACAATGGCTATGGCGATGGCATCCACGTACACAAGGTGGAAGAGGCTGGTGTCCGGGTTGGCTGGAGGCAGTAGCCTGAAAAGTCAAGCTGACTTTAACCCACGTATTGTGGCCACTGGGAAAAAAACATGCAACTAGACGGGAGCATTTCAGAAGAGCCTCACCTGCAAATGAGGTGATCAATGCTTGGATGGTTAGTTGCTCTGGTTTGGCAAAAAGGAATGAACACCCTCTTTGACACACACAGGTTCTTTTTAGGGCCCAACCCTAGAGTACTGGCTTTCTACCCAAATGGGTTATCAGCAGATATCAGATGCCGTTTTCTTTAGAAAAGGAGTAACCTCATACCTCATGACACTCTGTATGGCAGGTGTAAGTAAGACACAGAACAGGAAGAAGGGAGGGTCAGCAAAGTGCTCAGGTGGCACAAGACATTTGAACCAAAGTCTGAGGGCAGGGAGGGTGTTAACAAGGGCTGTCTTAGAGGAGAACTACTGTCCAGACTACTCCCCTTTGTTATTTCAAGTAAGGTCTCTGCTTCCCAGGATCTCTTTAGGTGAGTTTCTAACATGGGAAAGGAGCAACAGAAGATTATACCCTTTGGGTCTTACCTGGTAGCCCTGGGAATCTGAAGGGACCAATGGGGAACCCAGTTTTTGTGGTCCATTCTTATAGTTTGGAACCCTTGTCCTAAAGAAACAAAATAGGGATTCCCTAGAATGGTATGGGGTAAGGGGCACTAGACGTTTTCAAAGGCACCTGATCCAATTCAAGGCATTGGGCTAAATAATAACAACAATCAATTTACATACCATATTATTCTTTTTTACAATAACAACCATTTATTAGGTGCTTCCTCTGCGCCAGGTTCTGTGCTTATTTATCTCTGACAGCCCTGGGAGCTAGGCACCACTATATTCCCCAGTTTACAGATGAGGAAAATGAGGGATAGTGAGACTAAGCAATTTGTCCAAGGTCCGATGGCTCACGTACAAATGGCGACCAGTACAACAAAAACCATGAAGAACCTGCCTCCCTGTGCCTATTTCTCTGACCGTGTCATATCACAGTGACAAAGGAGATGTTTCAAGTTCAGGGGTAAGGGAACGAGAGGGGGAGAAGGAAAAAAAATCCGAACATATATTAAGCCTACGTTTAGTGCCGTATGCTTACCATACATCATCTCATCTGTCCTCACAGCAATCCTCTTAGCTAGGTGCCATTATTATCTTAATTTAGAGGTGAAAAAACGGAACCTTGCAGATGTTAAGTTATTTGCCCAAGATGGAGCAAGGAGTCAAGCCCAGGAGGTCTGCCTGCAAAACTGACTGTCTTTCCCTTGTACTTTGCTGCAGAAGCATTAGCCAGGAGGGAAGCCAGAGCAGCAGATTTGGGAGCGCAGAAGAAGAATAGGAGAAAAGAATGTATTCTGGAATGAGTTAAGGAAAGTAGACCAAGAAACAGGATATACTGCCATGACTGGGACCTTTAAGAGTCAACACACGGTCCTGTGTGTGTGGATAGATAAGTGCAGTAGTTTGCGTTCAAATATGGCCGCCAACAGTTCCTCCCATTCTTGTCTGGGCTGCTCCTCCTGTGTAGCGGGGGGATCTGTGTCTCCTCCGGGGAATCTGGGCTGGTCTTGTGATTTGCTTTAGCCAACTGAATGCGGGGCGGGTGATGCTGGATGAGTGCTTTTAGGGGCCGGCACCTTCTGCTTTTCTGTCTTGTTTCCCTGAGCCACCACATAAAAGAGTCTGGCTATCCTGCTGGAGTCACCCTGCGGGAGAAGATGCTCACCCGCCCTCCGCCTTCCAGCCCTCCACCTGACAGACTGGACCGGGGAGTGAAGCCCACCAGGCACCCCTTCAGATATCAGCAGCTGCCCGAGAGACCCCAAGTGACAGCAGGAGACCACCCACCTCCCTACCTAGATTGTGAATTGTGAGCAAACAAGTTGATTATGTTTTAAGACATTGTTTTGGAGCAGTAAGACTTTCAGCAGTAAGACTCATAAACGGTATGATTATATATAGATAGGCAGTTAGGTAAGCATTATTTCTTTCCTGCTTGGTTTGGGGCAGAGTTCCAGAAAGGGTAGTCAAGTTATAGAAAGGTAAAAAAAATTTTTTTTTAAAGTATGACTCTCACACATGGAGGAAAAGCAACATATTTGGGTACAATACAATAGGGAAAGGGAGGTATTGGGTAGAAACTGTGGTTATTTGTATGTGAATTTTTAAAAAGGAGAAATCTAAGCATAAGAATTCACATTTAATCAAATTATTTGTGATTATTGACTAGAACTGTCTATTGAATCTAGTCAAAGACGAAGGCTTAGCACATGACTAATTATGTTAGAGACCCAGGTGTGAGGTAACGGAAACGGCTAACAACTGAGCATCGGAATACTGTATTCTGGGTCCAGGCTGGGACTCACCAGTGAGCCACTAAACCTCATCCATGTCTCTCAAATATCGCCTTCTCGGATAGCCTACCTAACACAGCAACCCCAGCCCCTCCCTATCACTTACCTGGCCTCCGTCTTCTTCACAGCACTTCTCACTGTTCATACCCCCTGGTCCCCTCCCCCACCGGAGAATATAAGCTTCGTGAGGGCAGACACTTTTTTGCTTGCATAGCTGCTTTTGTTTTTAACTGCTGTGTCCCTGGCACATAACAGGCACTCAATAAACATATGCTTAAATAAATGAACTTCCTTATCGTGTCAAATGGGGAGAGCATATATGTCAACAGTGTGATTGTGAGCACCAACAGAGATGGTGGCTATAAAAGTATTTTATAAATTATAAGTCCAAACAGAAAAGCAAGTGTTACTACCGGGTTATTCCTTAACATGGAATCATAAGTAACATGTTCATGATGGCAATCCATTGCTTCCTCCTTCAACACCTGCCCTGGGGTAGGGGGTGGACGCTGGCTTCAAGAGCAACTCCTGCCCCTGTCCTTCCCCAGGAGATTCTTAGATGGGACCAGAGACAAGGTATCAGGTTCATCAGTGCCCAGCATCTGGGCAAACATCTGATTCTGCTCATCTGGAAAGAGAAGAGGATGGTAAGAGGAAGAGACAGTACAAGAGACAGAAAGACAGAGACACACAGAGAGATGCAGAGACAACCATGTCGGAGAGGCAGAATGAGGTGAGAAGAGAGGCTCACAGTTATCCTTCAAACATAAAGAGAATAGTAAAAAATTTTAAATGTAGAATTAGGTAAAAGGGGATTGATGAAGCAAAGAAGAGATGACTTGAAACTAGAAAATCTGTTGAAATAATGAACTGTAGAACTTCCAATTCCCGTGTCTTAAATTCTTCCAGGTGCACACACGAGCTCCTGTAGCTTCACAGCTGCCCTGGACACAGGAGTCAATGATGGTGCTAACCTGACAGGGGAGGAGACTGGGGCTTTAAGAGGGTAAGTGACTTGCCTGAGGTCACACAGCTAGTAAGTGTCAGGCTAGATTTAGGTTATTTTGGCTCTTAATTCCTAGGGCACCTGAAGAGAGATTTTAAGAACCAGCAACGGGAAACAAAAGAAAACACTACGTACCACCGTTGATGGGATTGTAAAATGGTGTACTCATTATGGAATACAGTATGGAAGTTCCTCAAAAAGTTAAAAATCAAACTATCCTATGATCCAGCAATCCCACTTCTGGGTATGTATCCAAAAGAACTGCAGGTAGGGTCCTGAGGACTTATTTGCACACCCATGTTCATAGCAATAATATTCACAATAGCTAAGAGGTGGAAGCACCCCAAAGTTCCATTGTTGGGTGAATGGATAAACAAAATGTGGTGATGTGTGTGTGTGTGTGTGTGTGTGTGTGTGTGTGTGTGTGTGTGTGTGTGTGTAGCTCCAGTGAAATAGTGAAATTTCATTCAACTTTAAAAAGGAAGCACATTCTGTCACTTGCTACAACACAGATGAATTCTAAGGATATTATGCTGAATGAAATAAGCCAGTCGCAAAAAGACAAATAGAATTCCACTCCTATAAGGTACCCAGAGTAGTTAAATTCATACAGAGAAAAAGAGTGGTGGTTGCCAGGGGTTGGCGGGGGGGAGGGTAGTTAGAGTAGAGAATTCTTGTTTTAATGGGTACAGAGTTGCAGATTTGCAAGATGAGTAAGTTCTGGGGATCTGTTTCACAACAATGTGAATATACTTAACATACTGAACTGTATACTTCAAAATGATTAAAATGGTAAATTTTGTTGTTTTTTTACAATTTAAAAAAAAACTGCTAAAACCCAAAAAGACCCCAAAGCCTCAGCTATTTGATATGTAGGCGGGAAAAAAAGAGATTTTGATTGTAAGAATACTAAAGCAGGAGTTACAAACAATAATAGATCTATTGATTATTGATGTTACTTAAAATAAAAACGGTTTTCCTACCCCAGAGGAAGTGTCCCAACGACATCCACATTGTAGGATTCTTCCAGGTTAAACCCAGCTGAAATGCCAGTCCCCATCACCACCTAGAACAGACACAAATCCAAATGTGCCTTCATAGATGAAAATTCAAACGTGAGCTGCAAACGATTTTGTTAGCCAAGCCACAATCTAGTCTCACTTTCAACTTCCAGTTTTAAGAAACAGAATTACAGTTAGCCGCTAGCATTTCTAACTTCTCCTGGTGGCTCTTTTCCCACAAAATTGCCTCTTGGCTTGGTGTTCTTTCCTCTTTATTTTGTTCTGTTCCCTGCTGAGGTGTTTGGCCAGCTGACTGCAAACAGGAAGAGCCCTAAGACCTTCCAGGAGTGGCCTCTGCCCTTCTTACTACGATGGCATGAACAAGGGATGCTGGAGAGTGCACTGTGAGGGTGGTGCACTGACAGTGTGTCATTAGAAAATGTATGTTTGGACCCACAGTCTTTCAGCTGACCCTTGTCCACGTCAGCAGCACTAGCTGTGGTTAGAGGCGTCCACCGGCCCCACAGCGGTCTCCCCCCTCAGCTACACTCGGGGTCACTGAATCCTGCTGTGCATGAGCCTCCCTGGATGGTCAGGGCACAGATTCAGCGGATGTGTAAAGACAGCCCTTACTGACGAGCAACGGGAAAAATAACAGAAGGAGAAGCAAGTTTCTTCATCTTGAAGAACTATTGCTATCGAACTTTCTGAGTGGGTCATCCAGGGGAGAAGGAGGGCTGGCCAGGGCAGGGAGCCAGTCCTCACTGTAGTGGTGGCTGCAGGAAACCAATAATAAGGTACCGTTATTAATAAACCGTTGTGGTCATTTAAGAACGTAATAGAATATATAGTAGTTCATTGCATGTGCATTATTTTTACAATAGTTCCTAAGTTGTGAGATGTAAATACGTATTAAGTTGTAAATATGTATTAACTACTTAATACTCTTAGGTATTTCTTTTGGCTTAGGAGCACCAGGAACCAAGAAAGTCTGGGAACCTTTGTCTCTTGCTCTTTTCAAAATGGAAACAGCTTAATTTTTTCAGGTTATTAGAGTTGTAGGTATTCATTATAAAACAATTAGTCAATACAAATTTTGAGGAAGAAAAATCTTCCATAATCTCATCACTCAGAGATGATTCATGTTACAATTTTTACAGATGGCCTTCACCTCGACTTTGAAAATCATCCCTGTCTACACTCTCATAGATTTCCTTTCTTTTAGAATATTTGTGAAAGTTCCCCTTGACATATTCTACCCTTCTATTGGCAGAACTGGGAGAAAAAAGGTAGAACTCCCTGTTCCTCCCCTTTCTAAATCCCTCACCAAAATAGTCAGGCATCTGTGGCCAAAGTTGACTTACCGCAAAGAACTCTAAAGGAATGGGTGCAGGTAATTTCTCTTTAAATCTCTCATTAAACTCCTTGCCACCCAACAGCAAACCAAAAACCATCAGCCCGACGCCTAGAGAACACACGTTGAGGTTTCTAACATTCTGCAACACAGCAACTGTGCTCTGTAACACAATGAACACTGGATGTTACATCAAGCAACGGCCCCTGGAGAGACAGAGACACTAGTGTGCTAAGACACACCAGTCTTCCCATCACTGTGCATTTCTAGTTAAAAGTTCTCAGACCGAAATCTCTCCCATTAATTAGGAGGCATTTTTACCCCGTCATATAACTTTATAGTTTTAATTCTTTTTTTTTTTTTTTTTTTTAAAGAGCGAGCATGAATGAGTGAGCAGGGGAGAGGGAGAGAGAGAGAATCCCAAGCAGACTCAGCACTGGGTTCGATCTCATGACGCTGAGAGCATGACCTGACCTGAAATTAGGAGTCAGACGTTTAACAGACTGAGCCACACAGGCGCCCCTGTAGTGGTAACTGTTATCCAACAATCTTATATTATGGTGTTCTTTGATTGGGTAATGGCTCAGTGTAGTATTATCATATTCAGAAAAGTACCCGTTAAGCTGAGTTCTGAGCATGATGAAAGATTAGGGGTTGATATCAGCAAGATAATGCAAAGGTAAATACACAGAGAAGTTTTTTGGAGGCGAAAGAGGGAGAAAGAAGTCATAGTTAGCAGATGAAAAAGGGACCAGGTACACTTCAAAGGCAAGAGAGTGCTGAAGTTTGGACAAAGCCCAGGAGAGTTAGAAAAGAAAGTCTCCAGGGCACCTGGGTGGCTCAGTTGGTTAAGCATCTGCCTTCGGCTCAGGTAATGATCTCAGGGTCCTGGAAGCAAGTCCCACATCAGGCTCCCTCCTCAGCGGGGAGTCTTTTCTCCCTCTGCCCCTCCCTCCCTGCTCCTGTTGTCACACTCGCTTGATCTCTCTCTCTCTCTCCCTCTCGCAAAAATAAATAAATAAAATCTTTTAAAAAATGAAAAGAAAAGAAAGTCTCCTACTTTTATCCTCGGGATGCAGCCTCAGCACCCCAAATATGGTCAGTACTCATCTGGCCCCTGGGAGAGTGGGTTACACTGAGCCCAGGCTACACACCTTGCCTGTTGATGCCTAGAGCATACTCTGGTGCTTATCTGTTCTGTTTTCTTTGTGACAAGGCACTGAGAGAAATCTCAGTGTAGGAAGCAGGTCATCGGCTACTATGGGAAATGAAGAATTTAGTTATTTAGGACATGTTCCTACAGTTTGATCCCATTCTAATCCATCGAGGACTCAATTTAAATGTCACTTCCCTATAGTGACTTTCTTAGACCCCTAATTGAAAGGTCTCCCTATTCCCTTTCATAGCCGCCTGTACCTTTCCTCCATAGCACGTAATACAGTTTGCAATTAATTATATATTTATGCAGTTAATGGTTTACTATCTGCCTTCCCACGGGACTTGGGCTCCAAGAGGCAAGGGCCATATCTGCTCACTCACTGCTGTGCCCAGCATGATGAAATGCACACAAACACCTGCAAAGACCATCGGTCCTTCTGTCCAGGACTAGCTTTAGCAGCATCTCAGAACTTTGGATACGAAGAATTTAACTGTCATTTGGTTTTAGTTATTTCATAACTTCCTCTTTATCCATGGAATATTAAGAAGGTTTTTTGTTTTCCAAATGTAGGGGGGCTTTAAAGCTATATTTAGTTATCGATTGCTAATTATACTGCACTGTGTGAGAAAATACTGAATTTTCAGAATCTGTGATCAGTTTCAACACGATCAGTTCTTACCATTGTTCCCTATGTGCTTGGAAATAATTTATATTTTCTCTGAGTTGGGTGCAAGGGTCGACATAGATTTTATTAGATTTGATGGGTAATCGTGTTGGTTAAATCTTTTATAGATTTTTTTTTTTGCCTGCTTGAGTAAGCAGTTTTAGAGAGAGATGTGTTCTCCCGTGATGCCTTTAAATTATGTTAGCTCCCAAAGAGAACACAATTCGGTCTTAAGGAAAAGCATTCCTTTCAGCCAATTGGGGTGAAGGTGCGGTCACCAAATAAAGGCCTAATAAAAAATTCCTTGTGAGGTATCACCTATTAATAAAATGGGACTTTAAGGTTTAATTCTCTGTGTAGGGTTCTCAGAAAAGTCTTAGAATAATGAGATCTTTTCCATTTTATTTTAATTCTTGGAAAAGTGAGCCTTGAAGGTGACAGAGATACAGAAGAGAAGAGAGGAAAATAAGAAGGAAAAACCAGTAAGTCAGGAAGTAGCTTACTTACATACACCACTGAAAATATCCCACTGTACCGCTTTGTTTTCACTCCAAACAGGTATTTCAACATGGAGGTGAAGACGTGCACAGCTGCCGCAGTGGTAAACCCCCGGACCAGGGGCTCTGTGAGATATATGGCCACAAATCCAAACCTACAGACACCTAGGCAAAACTAATTTTTTTTTAACAACAAAGAAACAAAGAAGTCATGTGATAGACCAGGAAGTGAAAACCAACAGAAAACATACAAAAGTTCTTTCTGGACCACTTTCTAACACTACAGTCTTGCCTCTGCAGCAGTTAAGTAGCTCCCAAGTGAAACACCAGTTATACAGAAAGCAGTCGAAGGTTGGGAGTGGCTTGGAGCCCGCCGCCCACCCGCTCCCCGGCACACTCATACTTTCCCTGGTCCTCAGAACTGGGGGCATGTTGAGTCAACGTCACCTCCTGTTCCTTTCAAGCAGGTAAGAGAGGGCTTCTTTCCAATACTAATCAATCCTGCTTTAAACTTTTCTTGCTTTTGGAATCTCTAAAGGACCCAACTGAAGCTTGCTAGCTCCTAATAAATACCAACCTAAGTGAGCCGTGCAGTGGGACTGGTGTTCTGAGTGCTTTGAGCCCCGAGCTCTGGATCTCTGCTGGCTGGACCCTGCCCACCATGTAGACCAGCCCCGAAGGCTCAATAGGTATTTATTAAATGAACAAATGAGAGCCCATTTCTCCACCTGTGGCTATTACCTGGATGATTCCTGAAAGTAAGGTCACAGACATGGCAACTTTCACCCTCAAGGCATCTCTTGCTTCTGTCCCGTTGGTTGCATTCACTCCTCCTGGAATGACTATATCATCTGGTACTAATCGAACAGCCACACCGCCAATCATCAGGCTAATCACAGCAAATGGACCTGAAAGTGAAGTGAAGCATTAATTGAGGCAATCATTTTCTGTGTACCTCCTTGGTTGTTGCCGGTTCTCAAGGAGACCCAGGTGAGGTTGATACAGCATCACTGACCTAAAACTGCACTGCTCTTCAGCCTTGTGCCCCTGGGTTCCATGTAAGCTGTGTACATACAGATCGTATTCCCTAAAAATGACCACGATGGTATCTTCCATCCCATGGACTCTTCTAGAACCTGGATGTCTGCCCATTAAGTGGTAGTCTAATTCCTCTCTCCTTGAATCTGGGTGGGCTTGTGACATGCAGCAAAAGTGATGCTGTGAGGCTTCTGAAGCTAGGTAACAGAAGGTGATGCCACTGCCATCTCAGATGGAACACTTGTTTGCGCTGGGCACTGGGTGTGAGCAAGCTCAATTAGGACCCCGTGGAGAGAAGGATGGAGGGGCAAGGACAGAGGGAGGGGGAGAGAGTAGCTGCTTCAGCTCCTCCTTTGACTCTCAACTTCATGACAGACCCTGAGGCAGAACTGCCCAAGATGAGCGCTTCCCAAATCCTGACCCACAGGAACTGTGCAAGATAATCAAGTAAATATTTTAAGCTGCTACATTTGGGGCATATTTGTTACCCAGCACCAGAAATCGGAAACATTGTGTGTGTGTTCGCTGGTGGTAGCCTCGTGCAGCACCAACGCTGTTATGAAGTCCATATAAGTCTTATCCTAAATACACTGGGAAAAATCATGTAGAGTTCAGAGCCTCAAATAGGATGAAAATGTGATACATGCATAGTAATTAGGAACATGCAGTAACACTAATAAAATAAAAAAGAAAAAGAAAAACCAGATCCAAGCAAATTGTATTATGAACTAAAGTACTTATTTCCCAGATTTCAACAATTGCTCTTTCTTACATGAGAAAATGTTTTTTTTTTTTCCCCCGTATGCCAAGATTATAAGAAAGCTATTCATTCTGGAAATCTGGGGGGAGTCTATTTTTATAAAGCACCTAGAGGGTATGCAGTAACAAAAGTTACTATGAAACGGATGTTCTGATAACAAACAGGCTATTTCTTTGGCACACTGCAAAGCTTGGAAATCCAAACAGAACAGCACTAAAATATCAACTCTAAGCTTTTACCTATGGATATGTGTCTGGAGGTTCCAAGAAAACAATACATGATAACAGGGTAAAATGAAGAGTACAGGCCAAACACCGGAGGTACGGCAGCCAGCATTGCAAAGGCTAACCCTGTGGGATTGAAACCAAACAGAAAAACAGAGGGTTATATATACATATCTCTTGGCGCTTTAGGATGAAGCAGTGAAAGCCACATTAACTTAAGCAGATGGGTCCTAACCTGCCCACCCTTGCATCCCAATCCTATACCCAGGCTGAGACCCTTTTCCCTGTCATCTCCTCTTTGCCAAGGGGTGGACATTTTTCTGTTTTATTCTTTCCCAACCTAAGTAAGGGCAGAAAGTCTTACTTTTACTGGTGTAGCTATAATACGTGTTGATGGCCAAATGCTGGCTGTTTCTGTAACAGGGTGTTTTTGTGGGTCTGTTGGGGATCCCTTTTCAATAAGGAACTTCCAGGGCCCAGTTCTTACACTCTTCCAGGTTCTCTCTGCAGGCATACGTTCCTCCCTAGGCAGTCTTCTTGGGCAGGTACCTTTCAAATGAGCCAAGCCTCATTACCTTCCAGAGCACCCACTTATCCAACGGGAAAGCTTGGCACCTTTATAAGAAGCTTTGGAAGTGCAGGCCACGCCCACTGGAGGGCTTTCCATTCTGCCTACATGGGCAGTTTACACCTTTTTACCTGTAGATTTTTTTCTCTTGCAAGAATTAGGCAACAATCCCCCCAAAACTCCAGAGGACATGTGTTCAGTGCTCTTGAGTGGTTCTCTTGCAGTCACTCCTACCTTGACTTTAGGTGGAGCGGAAATGTATAGTGCTCACCTCTCTCTAGAAAATTCTCACTCCAAATTTACTATCATATCCCTGGTCCCCAAATATATCCTGTTGAAGTGATACACTAAAGAGACAGTTTGGTGTCATTCACTCATAGTTTTGCAGAGATGGTCTGTCTGGCATCCTCTTCAGAATGTGTAGGCAATAAACACCCCTTGTTCTCAGCTCAGGGGGCTCAGCCAAATGTCTGGGACAACTACAAAATTCACTTAATGCATTGTCATGTCGTGAAGAAAAAAATTTTAGCCAAAGAAGAGTTGGGGAAGCATCCCTATTCCATATATAATAATATGGTCATTTTAACGTTGTCTTTTTTTTAAGAAACAAATTTCTATTTTTTATTTTTATTTCAAAGGAACGCATGTCTATAGTTTAAAAAGCCAAGCAGTACTAAAAGGCTCTAAGAAAAGTGGGCTCTCTTCTGCCTTACCTCCAGGTTCTGCTCCCCAGAGGCGCTCACTTCCAACTCGTTTAGCTGTTTTTCTACCATTTATCTCATTTCTCTAAATCAACAGTCTTCAACTAAGAGGCTTTTGCGCCCCCCCCCCCCCCCGCCCCCCAGGGACATCTGGCAATGTCAGGAGACATTTTTTGTTATCATGACTGACTGAGGATGGGGGCTGTTCCTGGTATGGTGCAGGGCTGAGAAACCTTGCTCTAAACAATGTGTTGGCATTATTATTCTCAGTTCATCAGTTTCAGATGTGAACTACTGACTTCCTGTTTTTTCAGCTTCCACTTAGTTATATCATAATATGTGATTTTTTTTCCTTTCTAAGAAGTTCTGAGATCTTCTCTTTAACCCTGGTATTCAGATATTTATTATGGTGTGCCTCGTTTTATTTTTTATTTCCTCTGCTGGGTACCTGGTGGTTTCTCGCAGTCTGAAAACTCATGTATTTCAATTCTGAAAATATTCTTTGAGAGTCTCTTTTGTTCTGTTTAACCTCTTCTTTTTGGAATGCCAGCAGATATAGGACGGGCACCAGGACTGATCCTCTGGGGTTCCCATCTTGCCCCTTCTTATTGCACACGTTTTCATCTCTTTCTTCTACTTCCAGATTTCCTCTATCTTCCAACCCATTTGACTGAATGTTTTAATTCCAGCTATCATATTTTTAATTTCTATGAGCTCCTTCTTGTTCTCTGAAGGCTCCTTTTAAAAATCACAACCCGGGACACCTGGGTGGTGCAGTCGATTAAGCACCCGACTCGATTTTGGCTCAGGTCATGATCTCAGGGTCATGAGATGGAGCTGGGCGTGGGGCTCTGTGCTCAGTGTGGAGACTGCTTGAGATTCTCCTCTGTGTCTGCCCCTTCCCCTGCTCAAGCTCTCTCTCGAAATAAAATCTTTAAAATCACATCCTTTTCTTATCTCATGGATTCGATATGTTTTCAAAACTTGCTGAGAATGTTACAGGGCAATTATGTTTTATTTTGCTCTCTCCATTATTTATATGCCCAATGAGGTCCTTCTTTCTGTTTGGTTTGTTTTCTTCCTTGAAGCTTCATGTGCATTGGCCCCCTTTATTTACTGATGAGCTTTACTATATGGCAACTGGGAGACCAGCCCCAGCATCTTGGTTGGGGAACCCCCAGTTGTCACTATCGCTTTTTTTTCTCTGGGGGTGGGGATTCGTTTGCCTTGGGCCGTAAGTTCTCACAGGCTCTTTGGAGCTGCACGGGGCAAAGAAGAGCCTTTGTTAGTGCACAGGTCAATGTGTAGACTTCATTCCTCCTGACATCTTTCAGTGCTTTCACCTGCCATCCACTGAGTGGTGTTGGTGGGGACCTAGGTGTCCATGTACTTGCTATTTATTATACAGACTTTCAACCAATCTCTCTTGCTTCTAGCCATCTGCCTGACTCTGACCTTTGACAGCCCTTGGAGCTGCCAATTTCCCAATGTTCTGCAAGGCAGACACCCAAATACCAGCTTTCTCCACTCTGATGACTCAGTTGTCACTCGTCTATCCCTTGCCATTTTTTCTCCTGCTCCATGGTGCCTGCTCTCCCATTTTCTTTGTCCTTGCTAGTTTATACCATTTCCCTCTCCTTTACCATCATTTTAGAGGGATTTTAAATTTAGAGAAAGAAGCATGTATCCAATTAAGTTCATGAATGCATTAATTCAATGCTTAACAAAGTCTTTTTACTAATAATTTACCAACCACAAGACATCAACTTACTAATCTCTTGGATCTCTGTCTTTGCTACATTTTGGTGTTCCTATTTATCTATCTTCATTGACTAGTGATGGGCAGAAAAATACCTTTTCCATACAAATTTGATTGTGGGATGACTTACATCCCTTAGTGTTCAACCTACTGGATCATTCCTTCTTCCTTCCTGTAAAGCCACAGGTTCCTGGTTCTCCTTTCCTCTTTCCAGATGCTTCTTTTTCCGTCTCTTCTGCTGGTTCCTCCTTCTTTATTTGGTCTTTAATGTTGGACAAAGCTTGATCCTGGCGCTCTTCTCTTTCCCTCCACATTCTTTTCCTGGGTGGCCTTCCATGGCTTAAATGTCCCCTGTATGTCAAAGATCCCCAAACTGACATCTCTAGCCCACAGCTCTCTTTTTAGCCCTTATTTTAAATATAAACATGCAATGTCCATTTGTCTATCTCACAAGCATTTCAAATTTAACATGTTCAAATTCACCCTTCAAATTCATCCCTCCTGCAGTCTTTATTACATCTGCAGGGGGCACCTCCAACCCTCAGATGTTAGAACCAGAAATCTGAGAGTCATTCTTGACCACCCTTCTTCCTCAATGTCCCTGCATCCAGCTTATCGGCCCAGAAACCTTAAAGTAATTCTTGACATGCCTTGCTTCCCCATTCCCCCCTCAATCAATCCAACAGCCAATCTGGCTGAATTCACCATAAAATACAGCATGTACCTTTATAACTCTTTTCATTTTTATCACCACCACCCTAGTTCAAGATGGAAGATGGCTAACAGGTCAAAAATAAACCTGTGGAATGGCTTTTTAACCCAATTAGGCACAATCCTGAGGATTTCGCTAAAGTATTAGTTTACACGGTTTCACCATAGTACTTCTGTAGCTTTTTTTGTCCCACTTGATTCAATGTCAGTTCCACTTGTTTCCCATTTCAGATGCTGAGTCTCTGTGTGCTCCCCTCCCTGCCCCCACCCCCATCTTTGAACCTGTCTCCTTCTCTGCCCTTGGGGTGTTGGTGCCAAAATGGATGTGGAAAACCATCCTACACCTAGTACAAGGCTTATGTTTAACAGATTTGGTAAATCGGTCACTTAGAAAATTAAAAATGCAACTAATTGATCATTAGGGGAAGTGGTTTTTTTTCTTGACAAATTGATCATTTAGTAATTAAGTTTTGGGAAACTGGAGAAGGGAAGAGATTCTTGGCCAACGGACCTAGAGGCTGTTCAAGCCATTATCACCTTTTCCCTATACCGAGTCCTATCACCTCCAATCGGTCTCCCCACTTTCATTCTGGTACCCCTCCCACCAACCAAATCCACGTCACCCCAACAGCAGTCCTAGTGACCCCTTAGAAAGAAAGAAACCCCAAGTGAAAGCACGGTGATGGCTTTCAGCGCACTCAGAGTGAATCCAAAAATTGGCCAAAAAGGCTCGGCAGATCTATCACTGCCCACCTCGCTGGCCACCGGCCCCTCTTCCCCTACACCCCTAGCGAGCTGCTTTTCTAGTAATTCTTCAAACCAAGTCTTCAAATACTCAATTCTTTTCCTGCTAAGTGTCTTCACTTAGGAGGAATAGCAATTCCTTCTGCCTCAAATGCATTTCCTCTCATTCCTTACCTGCCTCCCGCTCATCCTTCAGGGCTCAGCTCAAATCTCTCTTAAAGAAGTTTCTGTGACTTACCTACTTAAGTTAGGTTCCCCTATTATTATCTTCTGGTACCCTGAATTTTCCTTCATTGTGTTTAACATCATTTGTAGTTAAAAATGTATATGTGCTTTTATTTGCTTCATGCCTTTCTGCCTGATTGGACTGTTAGATTCATAAGGACAAGGAGAACTGGGCAAATGCTTGATAAACATGTATGAATAGATGAATAAATTAATGAGCATTTTCTTAAATTCTTATATCACACATAAAAATCACACAAATGTAGAGGAATTCAGCATATCCCGGTCCCTTGTAATTAGAATATGGACTTAAAAGTCAAGAACCTTAACAAGGAGAACTCCAACAACACATTCATTGAGTGACTGGCTAACTTAGGAAGAAGTAAGGCCATGCCCAGCCAGTTCCTAGGAATATACTGATCTGTAAACTAGTATCACCATATTCTACTACTACTGTCTCTGGGCTTTTTAAGGGTTAAATATTTCTGAAGAATTCCTTTAGAGAGGTAAAGGTTACTAGGATATGATAAAAACTATGAATTCACAATCATGATGAAAGTAAACAGAGAAAAGGTCAACAATTGTTTGAAGAGATGATGGCAAGGGAAACAACACAAAGAAATGAATATACCTACTAACCTTGAGGAAGCTGAAGCACCCCTGTGCTTACACCTGAGACCAAGTCACCCAACACATACTCTTTGAACTTGTATGCGGGTAACCACTTTGTTATGGGCAGGAACATATAAATGATATTTCGTATCTTCTTAGGAGTACATCTGGGAGGACAAAAACAAAACAAAACAAAACAAAAAAACCCAGAGATAAAATGAGGAATACTTCTATAGAATTCATACCAAGGCATTTTCCCTTCCCCATATCCTGGAGCAATAAGGAAAAATTCACATTCTGTGCTAAGAATGACCTTTCCACTCTGTAGAGATGAGAAACAAGAAGATCTGTTTGTAAACTTTTTTTTTTAAGGGAAACATCTGAATTGGCTCCATAATAATGCTCTACAATTTACCATGAAAAATAAAAATTTAGCTTCAAAATAATTGAGATACCTTGGAAGCTATTATTTTAGCAGATGAAATCCTAATGTACTTTCTGTGTTGGTGTAAAACAAAGTGGGGGAATTATTTACTGATTGAGTAAATTTTTGGATGTGGAACCACTGACTGATAGGCCCATTTAGTTTCCCCTGTCCTTATAAATGAAGGAAATTTATACAAGTACTATGAGCTTTATGGATATGTAGTCAGTGCTTTAGAGTCTTTGATTAGGTAACCTCAAAACACCATTTGTCACTGATGTGTTGTAGTGGATTCTGTGTCTGGTTGTCTTGATTAGGTGGAACATCATGCTGATAAAACCCAGGCCTTGTATTTAATCCCTATAGAGTTCAGTTGATTTTGGTACATAGACTATGTTCTGGGCCCTGGCCAGTCCTTTTGCCAGTCCTATGCCAATCATCAGAGACATCACTAAATAAGAGATGGACAGATGGGTTTCATCACCACCACGACAGCCCCAAGTTCTCCGGGTAACAAGGAAGCAAGGAAGCAGTTTATTCCATTCAAAAGACAATGCATTCTTGCAGCATGCATGGTACTTTATATCATGTCTTCAGTGGCCAAAAGTATCTGATCATCAGGTGAAGGACGATATTGGAAGGAGATCTGGGGCAACTGTGGCAAGAGCCATGAATTTGAGTGGAACAAACTAGATGCCAGTCTCCTTGTTTAGAAAATTAAGACATTAATAATAGCTACACTAATGTAGTACTTACCATGTGCCTTGGACTTTGCATATATTAACAGATTTTAACCCCCAGGAACTCTATGATATAAGTACTATTATTATCCCCCTTTTGTAGAGCAGGAAATGCAAGCACACAGTTGGTAGGTGATTGGGACTAGGCTTAAAACTCAGATAGTCTGACTCCAGTGAATACATTTTAAAACTCTCCTGATGATCACACCTAGAGCGGAGGGTCCCTGTGAAGTATGCATGAACACAGAACATGGATGTGTCTTCCCAAGGGTCCAGAAGGGAGCAATCAAACCTAATCTTGGGAGCTCTCCAGAGACACACATGTCAGGCAACACCTATTACCATTCCCAGGCCAGCAACATGGCTGTGTAAGCGTCTCCAAAGTGAGGAGTCCTAGGACACTGAGTGTCCTTCACAGCCTGGGTTGGGACATAAATTAAGGATGTTGCCAAATGGTGTAGAGGTCGGGGTGGAAAAAAAAGATACAGTGGTTGGAATATTCCTGAGAGACGAAGAGAAGAGGTGGATATTTCGAAGGCGGTGGAGTATGGGAAAGCAGGGTGTTTAGATAAACTGTTAAATGGATGCAAGTATAATCAAAATTTAATAAACAGGGTGAAATATATAACGAAGCTGGGATTCAATCAGATACCTATCCCTGAGTGAACTGTGCGGACAGTTTGCAAATCCTAAGTGCTCACCATTTGTTTCATTTTCCCCACCGCACCAGATTTTCTTGATACATTTGACCTCGCTTCTGTCATAACTGAATGACAGGATAAAGGAAATAGGTTAAAACACAACATACGTGAATGCCCGTTTCAGCTTATCCCCGATGGAATCTGAAATTTTGTCCTTCTTGTGCAGTCTTTCCTGGAGGACCGGGTGACTGAAGATAGGCCTTTCCACATAGTACCTCTGGCTTGCTGCAAGGATTTCATTTTCTTCAGCATGATCCATAGTACTCTCAGATTATGCATCAACAGCAGGAGACAAGCATTTCCTGAGTGTCGCTAAAGGAGAAAATAAAGAGCCTATTTCAGATGCCTAAATCTGATGGATGACTCTTCCTAAGCATCTCTTCTTTGCAGGATTGTGAGTTTGTTGGAGGACTTCTTCATCTTTGGACATCCCAGAGCACCTACCCTATAGCTCAGTATCTAGCAACCACTAATAAATCAAGTGAAGTTAAAATTAAAAAAAAAACAAACCACATGTGACTTATTTCCTCCCAGGGCAATAAGTGGCAATGTGTATGCTTTTAACAACAGCTTGTATTAAATTCAGCGGCTAAATTCTGCAGTCAGCTGGCTTTCAGTCCGTATGAGGGGAATAGTGACTCAGGCTGACTCTGACCATTTACATGTCAAGGAACCAGGAAAAGGGCAAGATCAGTCCTTAAATTGACCCCAAGTTTCTTGAAGGTATATTATCCTCCTCTCCAATTCTGTACTCACATTTGATTACTCCTTAAATTATTCCACGGTTCAGAACTAAGGTTTATATATCTCCAATGAGGGAAATTCCTGGTGACTAGTGAGAGGTTACAAGTTGAAAACATAAGTGCAATTTTATAATACTGTTTTAAAGGTGATGATGATGTCATGTTTGAGACAATTAAGATGGCTGATTTATAGACATATATATAATATATAGATATGTCTATAAATCATATATATGTATACATGTATGTATATAAATGCTACATAGTGAATGTTACTAATATGAGTAAAAGAAGTGATTAAGGAATAAAAACCCAATATAACTGTGCACATGAAAATGTGTACAAGGATGTTAACTATAGCTTTATTATACTGAAAAATTGGAAAAAAAACCTCAAATGTCTACCTGTACGCAGTAAAAAGTAAATTTCAGTAGAGCGATATATGTATGTTATAAAGTAGTCTTAAAAAGCAAACTAAATCTGTCATCATCAATAAATCCCAAAAACTTAATTTTCAACAAAAATGCAAGGTACAGATATTTCAAGGATGCAATAATTTATACAAAGTTTAAAAATGTATAAAGCAATACTATATGTTGTTTATGGACACATAGATGTAGTGAATGTGTAAAACCATGAATGATAAGAGAGGAGGGGAATTAGACTCAGGGGAGATAGAGCTTTAACTTACTGTATCTACAACGTTTTAGTTTGTAAAAATAATTGGTGCAAATAGAGCAAAATGTTTAGATCTGATTAAGCCCTGCAGTAAGTGAATGGGTGTTTATTACATGATTCTTTGTATTTGTCTGTATATTTGAACTATATACCTTATAATAAAAATTAAGTGCACAAAATTAAAGTCAGTGTTCCCACCTGAAGGAAGGTAACAGCAGAAGAGATGGGGGTTAGCCTGAGCTAACAGGTGTCTATGTGGTGACCTTAGGGATGTGGGGGATTACTGACATTGCCCGATACAATTCCTGTGGGATGAAAATTTAGAGTCTCATCAAACTGAAATTACATTCACACTGAACTCAGGCTCGTGTGATCAACCACAAACATCATGCAAAAATAAATGCCTATGTCCAAGGAGGTTAAAAATTCCAGAGTCTAGAATAAAAAGGAAGTCTAACAGTAAAAGCATGGCAATACCAATAAGGAGGATAGGAACAGATTAGTCTGGAGAAAGAGGATTTTGCTGCAGAATCTGACAAATAGGGATCATACGTCTTTTGTTTTAGGCTAGCAAGGCTTGTTGGCCATCTCTTGGCTAACTTTTTATGGACACTCTAGGAACTCATCATAATACCCAAGAACAATGGGCTGGTGTATGTGAGTGGAGCCTGACATAGGGCAAGGCAACCCCTCTGCCTTCCTCCTGCCCCAAGTCCTCCAGAACATTACATGACAGTGTTATAGAACCATCCATAATTCAGGCAATGTACCACACATGCTGCTTTAAGCCCATGCCTACAGTTCTATTCACTCTGATAAGAAATGCTGTTTCCCCCCTCACTCTCCTTCCATTCTCCCTACACCTTGATCATTGTATCTTTCAAAAGCCTGGTTTTGTCTTCTGCTTCTCTGAAGTTTTCCCTTACCACTAATCCCCTGCATACTAGGTCTATATTTACTACTTATGTAATTTCCCATTTTTCTTCCCACTGATGATAATTATTGGTCTCTTCTAGACTGTTATTCCCGAGGCCATACCATACCCTGAGCTCCAAGGGCCTAGCTCAGTCCCTGTCTTTTAGCCAGCACTCAGTATTTGACAAATGAACGATATCTTTGGATTGGTGCTCATGACTGTTGATTATGTAGGTCATACTTCCTCTCTGTTATTTTGTATTACAGGAGATTAAGCCTGCTTTAAAATTTATTATTATTCATTTTTCTGTATACCTCCTTGGTCTTCTAATGTCCTATTTCAGAAAGGTTGTATCTTCCTTCAGAGTCACTCAAAGAGAAAAAGACAAGGTAGATCCGAGGGAGGTCTAATAAGAATCAGACTTTCTTTTTTTCCCTGTTGCAAAAACCCAGTTTTACCATTGATTTTATGTTCCCCAACATCAATTCACCCAGATGTCAATGGGATGGATTGTGATGAACATTGTCTAAAGATGTTGTAACATCTACTACAATCAGTGGGACCAAACCTGGCCACTTGCCACAATGGTCTGGGGAAGGTTTAAAATACTGTTATCAGGGCCTCACTTTGAACCTCCTGAAATAGGATTTCCAGGGGTGGGGCCTGGACAATGGACATTCACTCTGTGTGGGTGTGGGCATGCGCTGCTGTACCCATGCATGACAGCCTTCTCTAAAGGTTTCAGAGCAACAGAATAGGTGTTTACATTGAAACATAGCAGAAGAAACAAAATATTTTTTTTTTTAGATTTATTTGAGAGAGAGAAAACATGCAGGATCGAGGGAGAGGCAGGAGAGCGGGAGGGGCAGAAGGAGAGGGAGAAGACTCCCCGCTGAGTGTGGAGCCCAACGTAGGGCTTGATCCCAGGACCCCGAGATCATGACCTGAGCAGAAGTCAGATGTTTAACCAAAAATTGAGCCACCCAGGTGTCGTGGAAATAAAATATTTCCAAAATATTAGACATTCTTATTCTTATTCTCAAAAGTCCTTTCGCTATCCTCAACAGGATTCCTCATTTATACCCATTACTCTGAAGGTCATTTGCCAACACCCATTTCTCCTCCTCCTAGAACGTCAAAATTCCTTCTACTTTATCAAGCAGGGCAATTACATGTGTGTTTTAAAAGTTACCTAGGAGACACTGGCTCTTATGTACAAGCAGGACCTGACCTTGAGGGGGAAAAGGAGAGCTCCTCCCTGTCCAAAGTGGGAAGGCAGAGTACGTGGATACAAATACACTTAGGCTGGTAGATGTGGTGCTGGAAAGATGAGTTGTTTCTCTTTTGTGAATTGTATTGAAAGTGAGAAGGAGGGGCGCCTGGGTGGCTCAATCAGTTAAGCATCGAACTCTTGATTTTGGCTCAGGTCATGATCTCAGGGGCATTCAGCAGGGAGTCTGCTTGAGATTCTCTCTCCCTCTCCCTCTCCCCGCTGCTCTCTCTCTCTCTCAAATAAATAAATCTTAATAGAAAAAAAAAAAAGGAAGGAAAGTGAGAACGCGAGACTGTTGGAGGTCTGAATAAAGAGAATTAGACCAGAGACTGACAAGGTATTGCCAGACAGTACGATGTCTACTTGATGTCTGTGACCTTACTTGTAAGTAGAAATGAATAAATACATAAATGTGTTTTCTTCCACTTAAATAAATAAATAAATAAATAAATAAATAAATAAATAAATAAATGTTCCCCAGGAAATTCAGATGATCAGCTAGATAGGTATTTGACATATTAAAAAATCCTGGCTTTCAACTCTGCCTAAACTCAGAATCTCCTCAGGTGTTTTTAAAACCAAGAAATCCTGGCTCCACACCAGACCAATTAGAACACAACTTCCAGGAGGGGAGCCAAGGCATTTTCTTAAAACAGCATCCTAAGATGATTTTAATGAGTAGAGAACCACTGGTCTAAAACCTAAGAGAGACAGAGAAATAAATATGAAAAAGACATAAGAAAACCATAAATAATTTGAAATAATTTTGAAGATGAATTTAGAATATGAGGACATGACTCAGCAGTAAAACTACTACTTTGATTTTGCCATTTTCATTTAGGGAATTGGTTCTCAGCTCTGGCCGCTCACTGTAATCACCGGGGCAGCTTCTGATGTCTGACTCTCATGCCAGGGATTCTGACTTAATTGGTCTGGGAGGTAGGCGGGGGATGAGGATGTAAAAAGCTCTCCAGGTGACAGTAACACACAGCTGAAGGTCAAAACCACTGACTTAGGGAATGGCAATATAAACACCCACATCCAAACAAAAAAGAAAATAAACTGGGTAGGGTGTAAATAAAGTGTGGGCAATGCATTATATCACTGTCATTGCTTATGTGTGTCTTTGAAATATTTAACAAAAAATTACAAAACAGAAAAATCTCTCACTTAGGTTTTTCAAACAAAGTCTTGTTTCTATTCTTATGTTCTTAAAACAAGAGGGAGTTGTGTGTAGCTGGGCAGTGCAACAGCCATTAAACTTCACACAAATACAGTCTCAGTTATTACAAACATTTTGCTCTAGGTTTAAATTAGGAGCAAGTCTCAAAGAAAGATCTCAAAACATTAGATGGATTTGGGAAATCATTAGGGTATGTACTCTCTTTAGGGTTGCTAAATAAAATATAGGATGTCAATTAAATTTCAATGCAAACACCAAATACTTTTTTAGGATATGTCCCCAAATACTGCATAGAGCATACTTATATTAAAATTTTATGGTTTATCTCAAATTTTACTGGGCATCTTATATTTTCTTTGCTAAATGTGGCAACTGTAACTCTGTAGGTTAGGAGGAGACAGATATTAGAGGGGATTCTCAAATATTTTTGAGGTGTTAGGACTCTGGCTATAGTCTATGTCTCCTCGAGATATCTGTTTGGCAGTTTTTTCTTATCTGGGAAAAGAAAGGAGTGCTGGGAGGGGTCAGGACAGGAGAAGAGGGTGTTATAGAGAAAGGCTGCCCTTTTGGGGAACTTTTAATGCTCATCAACAATGATTAAATAATTAAAGTCATGAAGGCTATCAATAACCCCCTTATCAGAAGAAGAGCAGCAAAGAAACCAAGGGGCCAACACGAGCAGATCAAATGACTAGACTCTTATCTGACAGATAATGAGCTTCCAGTGTGCTGATTAAAATAAAAATCACCAAGTTGTAAAACCACACAAACTCTCACATGAGAAATGTCACTTCTAAGATGGTCGAAAGGGACAAATCTTCTGACAGGTCCTCCAACAAAAATACTAGCAACTGAAAAGCAAAATGACCTAGAGGTTCAAATCCTGTTTTCCACAGCCATGAAAGAAGGGATTTAAAAACAGTTTTCATCATAGATTGCTAGGTCTGAAAGTCCATCTTGAAGATGATCCAATGTAACCCCCTCCCTTTGTAGGTCAGAAAACAGACCCATCTACCCATTTGAAGTGACGTCTTCAAAACAAACCTGGTTTCCTATTCAAAGTAGCCATCAAATTTAAAAGGCACAGACATTTATAAATAAAAACCATAACAAAACACTGGCACCATTATTAACTTCAAATTAAGGCAAGAATCAGCTGCTTGCTGATAACGGAGATTCAGGCTGGTTTTGTGGGAGATGCTCTGGCATGGAGGCCAGGGTCGGGGTCCAGCTTTAGCTCTGCTTCGCAAGCACCTGAGCCAGTCAATACCGTTACAACAGGGCCAACTACACCAGGAGATTCCATGCTTGGAAGCGTGTCCGAATCATCTAGGGAGCCTGCAACGACAGGTTTCCAGGTCCTTTAGACATACTGATTTAATAATTCTGGAATCTGTACTGTTTAAAAGTCATGGAGGGAGATTGAGGAACAACCTGTTGGGAAACGAGACTGTGACTGGAAACTCAATGCTGTGGATTTCTCTTCAGTGATGGCTACGTAGGGCTCAAAAATGCTTGTTGAATGTACATAGAAAAACAACTTGCCTCTCTGAGTCCTAGTGTCCTCCTCATCCTTAAATAGTATTTCCAGTGACAACATTCTGAGAATAGTATTTGGCAAGCTTGTTCAAAATGCCAATTAAATCTCTGTGGATTTAGCTAGAATGGATTCAGTTGTCTGAAACTAAGACACCCCACCCCACCACACACACATGCAAACACACAGCAGTTCAGTAATGCTTTTCAGTTGGTGAGAGTATTCTTCACTGTGGACTGGAGGTATCAGAAGAGAGAGAGTTTCAGGGCATCTGTCCGTCTATTCAAAGTAATCAACTTATATAACTCTCATTATAATTGTATACTCAATTACATAATAATCTAATTAGTCCTAATGCTTATGTTGACCTTCTCATTCCAAATATGCAAGCACATGCCCAAACTTACTATATCTTTCACATAATTTCTCTATGGGCATCAGCATGAACAACTAACAAAAATGTTATTTATTATGAAAAATTTCTACACTTCCCAGGGCATAAGCTTTTCTATAATTGGCATAGCATATAGACAAAGCTTCATGAGTTGTAGTCCAGAAAACAATTTTTCACTTATGACCTTATCAGCCTTTTCCTGAAAGCAATTTGAAAAAGTTGTTTCCTTTTGTCTATAGTCTTCTGGGACCCTTAACATATATTATTTGCTTTTCCTTATTAACAATCATTGATTAACTGCAGTGGCCAATACATACAAAGAGCCAAAGGCCCTAAAATCTATGCAACCTGCTCCTAAATGTGGACAGTAAGCTCTGTGAGGCCAGGACCACTGTCCCCGAAACACTGGCCACGTACTCCCGCGTGCAGCAGTCCCCCAGACATTTTGCAACTGGATGCTCTCCAGGTGTGTTTGAGTGGTGGGGGCCAAAGGTGCCAGGTTACTTAGCTTGGGGCTCTGCCCATCCTTTCCCTCTTCTTTTAGATTTATCATCCTCCTCTTAAACTCCTCTGCCAAAGGGTTATTAGATTTCTATCCAGAGAAACAACATCATGCAGTATAAGCTTTGGGTTCAGAAGGACCATGCTTGGAGGCTGGAACTGGCACTTAACAGCTGTGTGTTTTTTGCAAGGTACATCAGTCTTCTGTCCCTTCATCTGCTCATCTGTAAACGGCAGTTAGGCGTATAGGCTGCGGAGTCACACAGAGCATGTTCTGATTCTGCCATGATGATAGGACATCTGCATGCTATTTGTCTTCTCTAAGTGGAGTGACCCTAAGTCCTGGCTTATGCTTGCTGTCCCAGAGTAATTATTACTTCCAAAAGTGTCCTCGATTGGAAAAAAAATTCTGTTTCCTTCAGATTCTTCAGCGGTGACACTGAAATAAACATAAAACTTCAATATAGATCTGTGAGGAATAAATTAGAAAATGTTTCCAAAATACCTCTTGTGGGGCCTGGCACACAGTAAATGCTTAATAAGTGTGACTGTTATTTACTACTGCTGTGGACAGGGGGCCTCATTTCCTTCAATCTCAAGTTGCTTCTTTGAAAATGGGGATAATGATTTTCCTCCCTTTTTAATTATCTTTTTGAATAACTAATATATTCACATGGCTCAAAAATTCATGTATAAAAAGAATTAAAGTGCAGTCTCACTTCCAGTCTACGGCTGGGAGGCAACCATGGTGTCAGCTTCCTGTGTGTCTTTCCAGAAATATTTTACACAGGCAGATATGAATAGTCTCCTTCTCATGAATGGTAGAATGACTTAATACTGTTCTGCACCTTGCTTTATTCACTTAATATCTCTTGATCTTTCCGTATCACTATAAAATAGATTCCTCATTTTTTTAAAGATTTATGTATCCACTTGAGAGAGGGAGCAAGAGTGCAAGCAGGTGAGGAGGAGAGGGAGAGAGAGAACCTCAAGCAGACTCCTCACTGAGCACGGAGCCGGATGTGGGGCTCGATCTCACGACCTTGAAATCATGACCTGAGCTGAAACCAAGAGTCAATACCAAACCGACTAAATTACCCAGGCATCCCCTGTTTTGTTTTTTAAACAGCTGCATACATGCCATTATATGGATGCTTATAATTTGTCTAGCTGGTCCCAACAGTGCTGCATTGGGGATTAATGTAAGAATTATAAAGCATTTAGAATAAGGGACTCCATAGATACCTACAATTACCTTTTAAATCAATCTCACACTTACTTCCTTTTACCTGCTCCATTTCTCAATGCCTTGGGTCTCCATTCATTCATTCAATACAATTCTACTGACTCTCTACCTCCATGTTTGGGGCTGTCACATCCAAGAGGCTTAGAGATCAATAAGCTATGGCACATGTCCTCAGGACCCTTGTCATCTAATGTCTTTGCAGCATTCTACCTCCTTTTAAGGATTTCTTACAGGTGGGTAGAAGCATATGGAATGATAGAGCATATAGGGGAACACAGAAAGTTCCAGGGATGGGAGCGAGAGATTGTCGGCAAGGAAATATTTAGAAAACGAGATCAAGGGCCTTTGATATATAAATCATGATTTTTTTCCTTATAAAATATACGAACATCATGGAAATTTGGAAATTTTCCATTTTTCTCATGCATAAATAATACATACTGAATGTAGATCATGAGTACATACATTTGTGCATATATATTTACATGGCTGGATATTGTCCTAAAAGTTTTGCATTAAAATGTTTGTTTTTAAAGATTTTATTAATTTGAGAGAGGGAGAGAGAATTTGAAGCAGACTCCACACTGAGCATGGAACCAGACGCAGGGCTCTATCTCAAGATCCTGAGATCATGACCTGAGCCAAAATCAAGAGTCAACACGCAACTGAGCCACCCGGCACCCCTACATTAAAAATTTTTTACTTACCATGATATCATAAGCATTTTGCCACATTAATAAACAACTTCAGAAGCATAATTTTTAATGGTTGCTTAATATTTTCTAATATACATATACAATGATTTAGTTAACCGCCTTCCTTATTATTAGATGCTTCGGCTACTTTAAGTAAGCTCTACGCCCAATGTGGGGCTTGAAATCACAACCCTGAGATCAAGAGTCACATGCTCTACTGAGATAGGCAGGCAACCCCAAATTTTTGCCATTACAAGTGGAATTCTGGTTTTGATCTGTGTGAGTTCATATGCAATAGTAATCAAAAAAAGTTCACCTTTAAACAATGTCAATACTCAAGTATTGGGTAACTTACAAAGTGAGTATATAAAAACTATAAATTGACTTAAAATAATATGAATGGTAGACATTTATGTGAGCTTCTTTATACACAATAATGAACATAATTACAGCAGTTAAGATTTACTGAGACTGTGGGATTAAAGACTCACAGCATCCACGTGAGGTAAGAATTATCCACGTTTTTCAGATGACGTATCTGAGGCTCTGATAGGATAAGTACAGCCACGAGGGGATTCAGGTGTGCTGATTTCAGAAATCAGGCACGTGTGCAATGCTGCCTCATTAACAGTGTGTCAGATTGATCTTGCCAGAATGTTTATCTGATGTTACTTAAATGATATTAATTATAGGCATGTATTCTCACTTGTGATTTGCTGCCTATGAAGCATGGTGGTTTTTAAGCACATTGGAAGGCTTCAGAGAGGATACTGGATTTGAAGCCGCTCTTGGATAACGGGTAGAAGGCAGAAGGAAGGGCATGTGATTCTGCACCAAGATGTGAAAAGTAAAAAAACAAAATGTTCATAGAACACCAAAAGCACGGGTAGAAATCCTGTTTTAAGTGGTTACAGAAAATGAAACTGGAGAGGTTGAACAGAGCCAGGTGTTATAGGACCGTAAAGGGCAGGCTCTAGGCTCCAAATGAGTCCATATGCTCTAGTTATTTGACTCTACTCCCATCCTTTGTTCTATATAGAACCACCTGCTATGGAAAAATTACTCAATTCCATTAAAAAATGAAGCCCCTCTAACACTGATTTGCTGTGACTCCCTCAGTTGATAAATTCTAAGATTTATTTTTTTAGCTGGAACACTTGAAAGATCATTAATACTCACAAGATATGCTTCCAGAATCTTCTTTGGGGTAAAAAGCTCAGCAATTCAAATTGGTGCTTAGATTTGAGTGACAGATATTTTAATAAGAAAAAGTTCTGAGGGTTGCGTGGGTGGCTCAGTCGGTTAAGCGCCTGCCTTCAGCTCAGGTCAAGATCCCCATTCAGCAGGGAGTCTGCTTTTCCCTTTCCCTCTGCCCCTTCCCACTGCTTGTGCTCTCTCTCTGTCAAATAAATAAAATCTTTAAAAAAAAGTTCTGAACTTTAAGTAAAAACAGAAGAAGAATCTACTGGTTTACCAGTCATTTCTTTTTCTAAAATGGTAACTTCAGGTCATAATAATACAGACACAATAAAACTGCAAATATTATGGGAAGGTTAGTTATGAAAAGCAACAGTTTTCCACCCCTCTTCTCCCCAAGTGTAGCCTTATTCCTTGAAGCAACTATTTTCTTTTTTAAAAGATTTTATTTATTTGTTTGACAAAGAGAGACACAGCGAGAGAGGGAACATGAGCAGGGGGAGTGGGAGAGGGAGAAGCAGGCTTCCCGCGGTGCAGGGAGCCCGATGTGGGGCTTGATCCCAGGACCCTGGGATCATGACCTGAGCCGAAGGCAGACACTTAACGACTGAGCCACCCAGGCACCCCAAAGCAACTATTTTCTTAAAATCATTTTTGTTTTTAGTTCCTTTGGTGGATTTATTTTGAACTCTACATCAGCATTTCTTAAAAAGTGCTAATAGTACTCTGGTTAGGACTTGTGTGGAACTCTCTTGTGCATTTAGCATCTTTGTCCCTGACACTAAATGCTAGCAGCACCCTTCAATCACTTTGACACATTTCCAAATCTCTAAGATTGAGAACTATTTCCTCGAAAAGTTAAAAACAGAACTACCCTATGACCCAGCAATTGCACTACTAGGTATTTATCCAAAGGATACAAAAATAGTGATTTGAAAGGACACGTGCACCCCAATGTTCACAGCGGCAATGTCCACAGTAGCCAAACTATGGAAAGAGCCCATGTGTCCATCGACAGATGAATGGAGAAAGAAGTTGTGGTATACACACACACACACACAATGGACTATTACGCAGCCATCAAAAAAATGATATCCTGCCATCTGCAATGACGTGGATAGAACTAGAGGGTATTATGCTAAGTGAAATTAGTCAAAGAAAGACAAATATCATATGATCTCACTCATATGTGGAATTTAAAGATTTTATTTATTATTTTTCATTTATTTGACAGAGAGAGCACAAGCAGAGGGAGAGGGAGAAACAGGCTCCCCGCTGAGCAGGGAGCCCGATGCGGGACTTGATCCTAGGACCCCAGGATCATGATCTGAGCCGAAGGTAGACGTTCAACCATCTGAGCCTCCCAGGTGTCCCATATGTGGAATTTAAAAACCAAAATAGATGAGCATAGGGGAAGGGAAGGAAAAATAAGATAAAAACAGAGAGGGAGGCAACTCATAAGAGACTCTTAACTCTAGGAAACAAACTGAGAGCTGCAGGAGGGGAGGTTGGTGGGGGGATGGGGTAACTGGGTAATGGACATTAAGGACAGCACTTGATGTAATGAGCACTGGGTGTTATATGCAACTGATGAATCACCACATTCTACCCCTGAAACTAATAATACACTATATGTTAACTAAATTGAATTTAAATAAAAAAATCTAAAAAATATATTTAACTTTGAGTACTACTATTCTAAGTAATAGAATGATACAGCTATTTTTTTTTTGGATCTTTTTTGCCTTTTTTTAAAATTTTTATTGTTAATCACCATACATTACATCATTAGTTTTTGATGTAGTGTTCCATGATTCATTGTTTGTGCATAACACCCAGTGCTCCATGCAGAACGTGCCCTCTTTAATACCCATCACCAGGGATACAGCTATTTTTTAAATCATTGAATTTAGACATCTGTGAATGCTTACCATTAAAAATGAATATTTAAGTCTAGTTCTCATTATTTTTGCTAGATTGTATTACTATTTAAAAAAATTGAGAGAGAGAGAGCATAAGTAGGGGGAGGGTTAGCAGACTCCCTGCTGAGCAGGGAGCCTGATGCGGGGCTCGGTCCCAGGACCCCGGGATCATGACCTGAGCAGAAGGCAGACGCTTAACGACTGAGCCACCCAGGCATCCCTGTACTACTATTTTAATTTGTTTATTTATATAACAAATATAGGCAAATTCTTTCTCTTACCTCCTTCCGGAATTTCTATTAGACATTCGTTGGCACGTCTCATTATATCATTGTGTTTTTTAACCTCTGACATTTCCCATCTTTTTATCTCAATGACCTGATTCCAGACAGTTTTCTCAGATTTGGCTTCTAATTTACTAATTTACCTTTGGCTCCAATATGTTGTTTAGCTAGAACATTAATTTAAAAAAATCAATGTCTGTATTTTTTATTTCTGTATCTTCTTTTTGAAATATGCTGGTCTTTTTTTCATAGTGTAGTATTTTCCCTTGTTTGGATTCTTTTTATCTCTTTAATAATTTTTAAAACACTTAAGATTTTGTTGATATATTTCCATTATCTTTTATTCTTGAGGATCTAATTCTTCTATTTGTTTTTGTTTTTTTTTTTAAGGATTTTATTTATTTGACAGAGAGAGACACAGGGAGAGAGGGAACACAAGCAGGGGGAGTGGGAGAGGGAGAAGCAGGCTTCCCGCTGAGCAGGGAACCCGATGCGGGGCTCGATCCCAGGACCCTGGGATCATGACCTGAGCTGAAGGCAGACGCTTAACGACTGAGCCACCCAGGCGCCCCTAATTCTTCTATTTGTTTTCTTTGCTGATACTCCCTTATGGTTGTGGTAGGTTCGTCTTTTTTTAATGGACCATACTTTACTTTTTTAAAGATTTTATTTATTTGAGAGAGAGAGAGTGAGCCCAAGAGGGGGTAAGGATCAGAGGGAGAGGGAGAAGCCGGCTCTCCAAGGAGCAGAGAGCCTGATGTGGGGCTTGATCCCGAGACTCTGGGATCGTGACCTGAGCTGAAGGCAGATGCTTAACCAACTGAGCCACCCAGGTGCCACAGTTGGCAGGTTTTTAAAATAGTGAGCTCATATTAAATGGGAGAAGGGGTGGTTCCTTTAGGCCTGAGGCCATGTCTTCTTTCCAGGTTTGCATGTATGACCCCATCCCTACACCTTATGGTTTTTTTCCCACAAAGAAACTCCTATGGGGTGTGTTGAGTATGAGCTTGCACTTACTGTTCTTTTAAAACAGTTTTCTGCATTCTTCTGGTAGTCTTTATTTAAAGTTTATCTTTTGTTTTTGTGTGTTTGTACATATGAGTCAGCTTAGTCCATGTTGCCAGAAGTCCCATTATTATAACTACATTAAAATTGTTCATTACTTGTTCTATCTATTGAATAGAATTAAAGTCATTCTAGGGCACCTGGGTGGCTCAGTCGTTAGGCATCTGCCTTCAGCTCAGGTCATGATCCCAGGGTCCTTGGATTGAGCCCCACATTGGGCTTCCTGCTCGGCGGGAAGCCTGCTTCTCCCTCTCCCACTCCGCTGCTTGTGTTCCCTCTCTCGCTGTGCCTCTGTCAAGTGAATAAATAAAATCTTAAAAAAAAAAAAAAGAATTAAAGTCATTCTTCTTGGAGCTCACTGATTACTTGACCTAATTTGTATTGATTTCTTTCTGAGCCTGGTGCACATCTGTCAGCCTAGGATTTATTTTAATTGCACTTGGGGAGTTACACTCTTTCTTCTTCCACACTTTCCTCCTTCTCACTTTCTACCCTCATTTTGCTGGAACACATCCTTAGGTAATTGATTCGGAAAGGGTACCTGGAAGCAAAGGGCCTAAATCTTTGAATGTCTGAAAATGTCTTCATGTCATCCTCATACCTACTGGATAATTTCACTGGCAATAGAATTTTAAGTTCAAAATCATTTTCCCTCATAATTTTTATTTTTTATTTTTTAGAGAGAGAGAGTGTGTGCGACCAGGGATAGAGGCAGAGGGAGAGGGGGAGAGAATCTTAAGCAGGCTCCATGCTCTCAACACAGAGCCCAATGAGGGCCTGATCTCATGACTCCGAGATCATGACCTGAGCTGAAATCAAGAGTTGAAGGCTTACCGACTAAGCCACCCAGACGCCCCTTCACTCATAATTTTGAAGGCATTGATTTATTACATTTCAGTATCCAGTTCATTGATGAGAAACTTTATGTCAATCTTAAGTAACTTCATATTCCCTTTTAGAAACTAATTTTAGGAGCCTTGCTATATTCTTGATTCTGAAATCTTATAATGATTGTATATTTGTATGGATTTTTTTTCCATTCACTTGATGGATTCTTTTTATCTCCTACTTCTCAACTACAGGAATTTTTTCCTAGTATTTCTTTGTCAATCTCTTTCCCGCCATTTTTATTTTGTTTTGATTTTTTCTAGAGCTGCAATAGGTTGATATTGGACTTACTGGACTGCTCCTCTATGTTTTTTCATCTTTTCTAGCATATATATTCTCTGTCTCTTTGACAGATTTCTTAAACTTTTTTTTTCAATTCCAGTACAGTTAACATAGTGTTATACTAGAGTTCTTAAACTTTATCTTTTAGTCCTTCTAATAAGTTATTTTTATTATAGTAATCATTTTTTTAAAAAAATTTGAGACTATTTTGGTTTTCTGATTGTTCCTTCTTAAAAGAATTCTGTTTTTGTGTAAGGAAACTATCTTTTTAATCACTCTGAGGGTACCCAGATTTTTTAAAAACTATTTTAAATGATTTCCCTGAATGATCTCCCCTCTGGCATTAGTAACTGTTTATCTTTTTTTTTAAATGCTCCCTCATATGTTAGGTTATTCTTAGTTATATATTTATATTTATAAATTAAACACTTCGTTAACTTTTCTCATTTTCCTCCACTATCACATATCAAGTGTTTCCAGCGTAAGACCCTTCCCGGAACAATATGGTGATCAGGAGGCTTTGTGTACCAGAGTCGGCTCTGCTGAGTGCTTGCTTGATTTTAGGGTTAAGAGGCAAGAACTGGCTTGTAGGCTAGGGCCCACCCTCTTTCCAAGTGCTAGGAAGAAAAAGGATTTATCTATAATACCAAACTCACATTAGAAGCATGGCTTCATTTTAATTAATGCATAAGAATTTCCGTTAATCTTTCTGCCTTAATGCCTCTGCTCATGCCTGCTCTGTCTTTGCTGACTCCATGCCCAGAGCTTCTTTCTAGAAGATCGCTCTCATTCCCATGGCGGTCCTTCTTGCACTAATCCTTAGGTCTGTTTCATCATTTACTTTCCTCCAAACATTTGTCTATCTCATTCTCTTCTGAGTTCTTCCTATTCTTTGCACAATTTTATAGCCTTTTAAAAAGAGGTACAGGTTAGAGAGAAGGCAAAGCTTGTGCTTCATCCTTCACTTATTATTTTTTCATTTTGAAAATTGAGCAAGTGTGTGCTGAATTTTATGAGTCAAACCTTTTTTAATATAAAATGCATAGAAGTATGGAGAAGGATTTGAAAACATTTACCACAAAACTGTAAATAGAGGTTACGTTTGGATGGTGGAATAGTGGCTAATTTTATTTTGTTTTTATTTGTACTTTTTAGGATTTCCATAGCACACACTGTCATTTTTGTACAAATGTAATAAAAGCAAGTTGTAAGTGCCGATGATAGGAGTACAAGGGACTTTCTGTATCCTCGCAGAGGAGGTATCTGCAAAAACACAGGAGACCCTTGGCTGAAGAGTGAGAGTCATGTTCAGAGACCTCTCAGAACCCTAGGTTTGAGAATACCACTGAGAGATGGGTGTGGATAGGCTGCCTGACCGACCTAAGCTATCAGGTTTGTTTTTGTTACCTGCTTCACATATAACCCTAGAGGCAGGTACTATTTTCTCTGTTGCCAGTTAACATACCAGGCCCCCACTGAGAGCTGAAACCAGAACCACTGAGAGAGTCTGCTGTGGGAATCATACACGAGGGGCCAGGTGGGTAATGACAAGGACTGAAGTGAACCACGTGAGTCTGTGCCAATCTAGAGAGCATGTGCCAACCCAAAGTGGTTAGCTCCCACTCAGCTCTTGCTGAATACTGGCTTCTATTTAAAAATTCTCTTTATATTCAGGTTCAATTTACATATAGTGAACTGCACAGATCAGTGTGGTTTAATGAGTTCCACCATGCATTTCAGACTATTATGAATAGAAACTTTTCATCACCCAGAAATTTTCCTTGTGCTCCTACTTAGTTAATCCCTGCCATATCCCTAAAATCACCATGGTTTTGCCTATTCTGTAACTTCATATAAAGATTTATTTATTTGAGAGAGAGAGAGAGAGAGAGACGGGGAGGGGGGAGGCAGAGGGGTGGAGGGAGATGGAGAGAGAAACTTAAGCAGACTCTGCACTAGGCGCAGAGGCCAACGTGGGGCTTGATCTCAGGACGCTGAATCACCACCTGAACGGAAACCAAGAGTCGGATGCTCAACTGACTGAGCCACCCAGGCACCGCATTCCACAACTTCATATAAATAGAACATCCAATTTTTAAAGAGACCTTGAAACTACATTTTAACAAAACTATCATTTTTTCAATGTTACACAAGTATTTATAAAACAATGTGCAGACCCAAGAAAACACACAGGCTAAATTCAGCCAACCAGCAATGCGGCCCCTTTCTGCCTGGGCTACAGTAGAAACCAAGATATATTTTGTATATATTAATTTCTCTCACCATTGCTGGCTTTGGTACTACCTGACAGTTTTTATTCTTTAGCAACTAGTGCATTCTTTTTATTTTTAAAGATTTTTATTTATTTATTTGACAGAGAGAGAGAGAGCGCGCGCACACAAGTGGGGCGGGGGGCGGGGAGGGAGGCAGAGGGAGAGGGAGAAGCAGATTCCCCACTGAGCAGGGAGCCCAAGGCGGGACTCGATCCCAGGACCCTGGGATCATGACCTGAGCCAAAGGCAGATGCTTAATGACTGAGCCACCCAGGCGCCCCCTAGTAGTGCATTCTTTAAAAAGGAAGGGAGAGCCTCACCTGCAGGGTACCAAGCCAGCAAGGAGAATGGGAGACTGAATCCCACTCTATGGCCAGCCCTGGGGAGAAAGGAATCCCAAGGGAAAGAATGGGTAGGGGCTGATTTGTGAGGAAGGGAAAGCTGGAGACCACCCGGAGGGTGTAACAAAGAAGAAACAGATCCCAGGGCTGCTGGAATTTTGACTAAACAGTAAGAAACCTCATCTTCCTATCACTTCACAAGCATCCCTCTGAAAAGGCCCTAAAAGGCCCCATATGATTTTCAGCATTCTCCCAAGCTCCTGCCCCACAGCCACTTGCATTTCCTCCTACTTCCCACCTCGTCACTCTGCTCTAGCCACTGGGACCTCCCTGCTGTGGGCCAGGCACACACCTGACTCCGGCCCCGAGTTCCCCAGAACCTTCTCCTTCACCACCTTCAGGTCTGTGCTCAACACCGTTTTCTCAGCTGAAGCTTTTCCTAGTTACCTTATTTTAAAAAAATTGCCCACCAAACCCCTCCACTGCCTTCTCCCTAGCTTTATTTTTATCCATAGCACACATCACCCTCTGACCCACACTTACTTCATTCTCTGTCTGTCGTCTTCCCTTCGTGAGAATGAAAGCCAAAGGAGGACAGGCACAGAACAGGAATTCACATGACATTTGTTGAATGAATGAGTGAATTGAGGAGGAAAGGAAGGAAGAGATGAAAACCCCTGCTAGCTTTGGATTTGGTTGTTAAAAGTGTTCAATCAAATAGGGACTAGTTGAGGAAATTTTATCATTTCTAATTATCTTGCAACATTTCCACTGGATATTCTTTGCTAGTTACCTTGCAACATTTAATTGTTTTGAGAGAGTAAAGATTTAAAAGGCAAACAAATAATAATCCTAGGGCCCAGAACAACCCTAACAGTACTCATTAACTTCAAAAATTAGGTTTGTGGGAGGAAAAATGCTTAAACACATAACTGGGCATTTGAGTTAATAATTAAGTTTTTTACTTAAAGTTTTAACTTGAAGTTACGAGGACAAAACCCATCTTTTCATAGTACATTTACTCCTATCTTTCTTTTAATGATTTTATTTTTAAGTAATCTCTACACCCAATGTGGGGCTAGAACACATAATCCTGAGATCGAGATGCTCAGGATTGCTGAGATGCTCCACCAACTGAGCCAGCCAGGCACTCCACATTTACTCTATCTTAATTTATTTAAGAAGGTAAAGAATAAATTATGAAATAACAGCATGTGCCCAATATTACTAAATATTTGAGAATAATGATCAGCAATAAACATATAAAAATGAATCCAACACAAGATTTGTTTTTTAATGGCAGGGATGCAGCCAGCTCTAGGTACATGGAGAGGTCGGGACTGAGTTGGTTCTACAGGTCTGCATTCGATTTTTGATACCAGGTAAGGCCATTTCCTCTAAAACACAAAGGTAAAGAACTCCAGTGTCAGTAGCTTTCCTAAGCTAAGAAAAAAATATATTCCCCAACCCAAGACATCATGTAGAATTAGCCCAGGCCCTGGGGCTGGCCCATGCTGGATTAGACCAAGTGTGTCCAGGCTGCCAATTCACCTATGGAGACACCCTCTATCCACCATGTTTGGAAGACGGCAGGGAACATGCTGGAATCATGGGCCACAAGCCCATATTTTCCAACACACAGCAGGTGAAATACAATAATTTGCCCAAGTTTTGGAAAGCCTGAGAATAAACTTGTAGCAGCTCTAAGATCAACAGTAGAGAGAAAAGAAATGAAATGAAGTGTAGCTCCTTGCAATCCATGGGCTTTCTTACCCTTGGTCTATGTTTCCTCCTTAATGCCTTTCCCTCTTTTGTCAGCTCATGTCCGTTTCTCTTTTATTGATCTGACAGTCACACACGCACACTGTTTTTTTTTCTTCTTCTAAGTGTTTTGGGATGTGAAGGGCAGTAGGAGAAAAAAAGAGTAGAATAAACAGAAATAAATTCTATGGATTACAATTTAATAAGTTATATCTTTAAATCTAAGAATAATTTTCAAAGTGTGAACATCTGCAGAATTAACAACGGAATGGCAACAAGACTGGGTCCCAAACAAACGATTAAGGTAAACAATATGCTCTTTTTTTTCCTATCCCACTTCTGGTAACTGGATAGTCTACTACCTGAGAAGGTGTGAGGATCACCTTTTTTATCTTAGTTTGGACACAGAAGCTTACATTTCAGCAACGATCAAGGTCATCATCTTTATCCCTTGCTGACACTTTTCTCCCATACCCCTCACACACAGATCCCAGATCACCTCCAGGAAAAAATTTCAACAGGCTATTGAACACTGGGCATGGATACCCCAAGGAGAGAGATAATCGTCTCTGGCGACATTAGGAACAGCTAATCATCTTGGATAGGCAGAGTTACACCGAGTTCAGGCCATCAAAATGTACTGGGTGCTAA
Organism: Zalophus californianus; assembly: GCF_009762305.2. NCBI lineage: Eukaryota > Metazoa > Chordata > Mammalia > Carnivora > Otariidae > Zalophus > Zalophus californianus. The sequence continues at coordinate 20,589,922 of NC_045606.1, read as the reverse complement.
GGACTCGAAAAGCATTGTGGGAATACTGAACCAGTGAGAAGGCACAGCACCTTCCCTAAATAAACTGAAGTCACTGATGTGGACTGCTTCTTAGGAAGGCATGTTTAGGCTTGGTTACCACTGAGTCTATGTAATCCCGAGCCAGGCTATGTATAGAAGGGATTTTGTGGACCTGCTTTCTATCTTCAGGTGACATAATCTTAGAATCAGCTCTTGGTGATTTTTTAACCCAGTGATTCTCAATCTTGGCTGGACATTAGTGTTTCCTGGTAGGGGTTGGGAGGCTTTAAAAAAAAAAAAAGAGAGATGTCTGGGCCTGCCCCAGTCCAATTACATCAGAATCTCTGACCCAGTATTTTTTTTTTTAATAAACTCTCCCTGTGATTGAAATGCATAGAATTATACTTTAGTAGTTGAGAATCACTGATCCCATATGACAGAAAAAAAAAAAAAAGTGAATGTCCAAAGAATTTGACTTGTTACTTGCCCAAGATCACACACTTAGTTAAGGGCAGAGCTTGGATTAAAAACATGATCTCGGGGCACCTGGGTGGTTCAACTGGCTAAGAATCTGCCTTCAGCTCAGGTCACGATCCCAGGGTCCTGGGATCGAGCCCCGAGTCAGAATCTTCGCTCATCAGAGAGTCTGCTTGTCCCTCTGCACCTCACCCTGTTTGTACGTGCTCTCTCAAATAAATAAATAAAATCTTAAAAAAAAACCCAAACAAACCATGATCTCCACCAGTTTACTCATCCAGTTAATGTCGATCAATGGCACTCTAAGGTCGTGACCAACTATGTAGCTGTCACTCAATATGGTAAGTCAAAGCTGCTTCATAGCTAAGGATCAGTTAGGCTAGTCCCGATCCAAGTTAAAGAGAGTAAGCTGTGCTGCTTCTGGCATTCTCTCTCTTACCCTTTTCTTCCAAATTGTGGTTTATGATTCAGGACTCTGGAAATGTTAAGAAATCCTGTGCTACACATCAAATCCATCACTACCTATGACCCACTTTCCCAGTTTATTAGTTCCAGGGGGACCTACCTACCCGAGTCCAAAGTACAGCACAGAGGGCAGGGGCCAGGGACCCAGACGAGAGGTCTGGTACAGTTCAGCGAAACCTTGATTCGTAGGGCTGACAGCTGGAGAAGGGACAGCTAGCTCCTCGGCCCTAGGACAGAAGGAAGGAAAGTTAATCCAGTGGTTGCTGGTTTGTTCTTCGAAAGAAGTTACATCCGAAATGTTCCTTGAAGCTGTCCATTCATTCCTAATACCAATCAACTCTCTCCCAAGACGCAACTACTGCTATCACATAGTACTGAATATGGTAATGATGTAACACATACGCACACACCTCCTTCCTAAAGGTGAACATGAGTATGTGTGCGTGAGAGAGCAAGTTCAAATTTTGAATTCGACCATTCCCATCCTGAGCAATTCATGGTTATAACAGTTGGTATGTGAGAAACTGCCCTGAATGGGGCATCAGTACTGGGAGAAAAATCTCAGAAGCACTTTCCTTGAGAAGAATGAGAAAAAAATTAAAAAATGGGATTCATAATGTTCAAGACACAAGCTGATACTGATAAACTAAAAAATTAACAGGACTACTGTCTTTAGTCTTTTACAGATAATACATTTATTAATTCCTATTTACAGGACACTTTCTCAAAAGGCCAAGTATTTGTTCCATTCCAAAGTAAATTAAGTTTTAACCACTCAGTTTGTGGACTTACCCATATCCTCTCTTCACTTCCATTTCCGTGACTAAATCACTGCCCTGTTCTAAAGGGGGGTTTTATTCCTCTGAAAGATATGCAACATTTTGAATGCTGTGTGTTTTTTGTAGGGATAAAGTCCTTAGCTTAGGCCAGATTTTTAAAAAGACCTGTCCCCTCCCCGAACCCCTTTCCCCCCAACACAATTGTTTAAGAGGGTGAAGTCCAAAAGATGATGTACTTGATGATTGTTAGTATCCAGAGCAATGATGAATTGCTGAAAGATTTCCTGAAACTGGCCACTGGAGCTGTCTTCCAAAAGAATTGAAGGATTTCATGAAATTGGATCTATCTTCCAAAAGGAATGAACTTAGACAAAATAGAGTATGGGAAGCACCAGAGGATTACATTTACCCATGCCGACCTTATCTTCTTTTCTGCACAATTTCACTAGTTTTAAACTAAGGAAAATCACCATCCCCTCATTTTTGTTGATTTTGACTTTATTAATTCAATGATAGTGCAAACACTAGGGAAAATGGACATGCCTTCTTACTTAGTTATATTTCCTAGAAAATGTTTTATTTGGAATTAATAAAATGCAGACTACCTGCATTGGTAGAAAAACTTCAGAATGATTAAGATATCAAGGGACACACATTTAGAATGAGATGAAAACTCATTTTTTCCCCAGATTTCAAGCTACACTACAAAGCTCTAGACATCAAAACAGCATGGTACTGGCATTAAAACAGACACGTAGATCAACAGAACAGAGAGCCCAGAAATAAACCTACACTTGCGTGGTCAATTAATCTACAACAAAGCAGGCAAGAATATCCAATGAGGAAAAGACAGTCTCTTCAATAAATAATGCTGGGAACACTGGACAGCTACATGCAAAAGAATGAAACCGGACCACCTTCTCACACCACAATGAACTCAAAATGGCCCCAAACCATAAAACTCCTAAAAGAAAACAGGCAGTTGTCTCTGACATCAGCCTTGTAAAACTCAACTGGTTTTGATTTAAATTAAAGAGGCATCTACACCTGACAAGTCAGTCCACTGTTGTGGTGGTTTTAATTGGAAAATTCGTCTATCTTCCATTCTTCTGCAGCTCTTAGCAAAGTGCTTCACACGCAGAAGGTGCTCGAATACTTGCTGGATTGAGTCAATTCTTTGGTATCGCTCATAAATTAATGAGGAACTTGTAACTCTGTATAGTTTCAGAGTAGTTAAAGAGAGAAAAAAAGAAATGCTACGTAACAGGACTGGGGGCTCAGGTGTTACCTAACAGAGCAGAATGCTTTCCAGCAGAGCACTTAAGATATCAGTCATCTTACCTACGAATTCTTCACTCCGAGCTTTTTTCTAATGCAAATTAGTCTGACTTTCTCTCTCCTGCGTCTGGTCTCCTACCTGAAAGTCTTCTGAACAAAGAAATACTACCGTATTTAGGACAGCCTGGCAAAAACCTATTCCAAATTTCGCTTCAGAAAGTTGCATATTCAACTGTCCCTCTATTTCCAAGCTTACTTTCAGTGATGCAGATTATGTGCACTTATGGCTAATGCACATTGTTCCCAGTTCTCAGATAAGAAGAAGCCGAATCTCAGTGTCCCCCCACACCGAATTACCATTTTTGTTATTAGAGCTTCCCTTCACGATTTACCAACTCTAGACCCCAAACTGATCACGGGGAGGGAAAGAATCTACGCCCCCTCCCCCACAGCGTCCCTGACAGCTGCCTTCTTCACAGCTGCCAGACCCTTGTAGGTCTTCCACCTTCGCGGGCTCGACCCCCACCCGCGAACGCCCAGCAGGCGTCCCCGGCCCGCCCGGGCCAGAGAGCCCACTCCGTGAGGCAGTCACTGCGAGAAAACCGGTTTCCTGATCAATGGTCTTTCCTAAGTGTGAGGCAGGAGCTCGCCCGGGCCGCAGTATCGGACCCGCTACCAGGGCAGCGCGCCCCGCACCGGAGGCGTTCAGGAGGGAGCCGGAGCTTTAGGCAGGGGGCCACCACTACCAAATTTTAAAGCAGCAAGGCGCACCCCCTTCACGGAGCTGCGGAGACCGGCCAGACTTCGCGGCTGCTGAGGGGAGGCCCGGCCTCCGAACCACAGCTCCCCTGGCCGGGCACCGGGCCGCCCAGCGCGGGGACCCCACCGGTGACCCCGCGGGCAGCGCGCGGCCCCAGCGAGGAGGCCAAGGGCAATAATGAGATTTCCAAAACCGGAGGGGATACAAACAGGCGAGAAGCTAGCCTCGGCGGGGCAGGGCTGAGAGTGCGGAGCACCGGGAGGGCGCTGCAAGAAGCGGCGAGGAGCCAAGGGAGGCGAACGTCTCGTGAAAGTCCGTGCGGCCGCCGCAGAGGGGGAGATGGAGGGAGACGTTTCCAGAGGAAAGCACTTCTCAGACTTTATCCTGTCAGCGCTTAGAGACCGCCGAGGTGGGGCAAGTCTAAGTTGTTGCCTATTAGTTTTAGGAAGGAGTGAGAGCCAAAGAGACCCGAGAGGTAAGCCCGAGAGACAGCAGAGACGACTGCCTGGCCGGGGTGGGCCCGAGGCTCGCGCGCACTCACCGGCCGGCACTGCCCGGGGCTGCCCAGGGCCGAGCCGCCGCGCTCCGGAGCCCCTGCCGCCTCGACGCCGCGCCGCTGCGTCCGCGCGCGGCTCTCGGAGGAGGCGCCCAGCGCGCCGCCCGCAACCCGAGCCCGCCCCGCCCCGCCCCTCGCCCCGCCCCGCCCTTCGCCCCGCCCTTCGCCCCGGGACCCCGCGAGCCCAAGGGCTCCTCTCAAACGTCTAGAACTTCGGGAGCGTGCTTGGCGACCAATGCTCTGCTTGTGCAGCCCCCAAAAGTTACGGGACTGACACCCCACTTTCCCCTCGCACGACTCACAAACTCCTCAGGAGGGATTCGTGGAGCTTGGAGGTGGGATATGAGACAAGTTTAGACGGTCGAGGCTGAAGAAAGCACAATGAACAAGCGATATAGTATTCAAGTAGGAAACGTTGCTTATTATTTTTAAAATGGAAACATCCTAACATATATTCTCAAATACAGTGATTATGGAGACTCAGACTTGACAAGGAACATGGAGATGCAGAATGACACTCTAAAAAAAATGCTTTGATGAGCTGCTTTCGATGACCACCTTTTCTTGCAAATACTGACTCATGCAACAAGACCGTGCGCGACAGATTCTTTTTCAGGAATTCTAGTCAGAATTTACAAAACACCTTTTTTTTTTTGAAAAAAGGAAAAATTAAGTAAAGCAACAAAACATCCTATTTGGGAGAAAGGAATATATCTGGGGGAAAACGGAGAATGGAAAGAAAGAAGGGAGAGGAAGAGGAATGAAAGGAAAGAAGGGAGGAAGGAAGAAAGGAGGGAAAACCTGTTTTCTTTCTAACAACTGAGATGCAAGAGAGCACCGCAGCCAGAGGGCCTAAATCCTCAAAGGTGAGGGGTAGAAATGATTTCAACATAAAAACTTGCCCCTGGGGGCGCCTGGGTGGCTCAGTGGGTTAAGCGTCTGCCTTCAGCTCAGGTCATGATCCCACAGTCCTGGGATCGATCCCTGCGTCGGGCTCCCTGCTCCGCGGGAAGCTTGCTTCTCCCTCTCCCACTCCCGCTGCTTGTGCTCTCTCTCTCTCTCTCTCTCTCGCAAATAAATAAATACAATCTTAAAAAAAGAAAAAAAAAGGATCGTCTAGTCACTGCTCCAAGAATGGATTGCCACAGACCAAAATGGTTGCAGAGGAGAACCAGATGCTGGTTACTGCAATACTTCAAGTGGAAGAGAGGCAGAGCCTGTAAAGACTAGAACAACACAAACAAAACAGGGAGAGGAAAACTAGAGAGTAAAGGGCAAGACCATCACCAGATTTTATAAGAACTACAGAGATATTGCCTCTCCAGGGCTCGATCCCATGACCATGGCACCATGACCTGAGCTGAAGGCAGACGGACCGAGCCACCCAAACGCCCCTCTGACCCTTTTCTTAATGAAGTCTGGCTGTTCCAGATAATGTTTATGATATCTCTCAACTTTTAAAAATGTGTGTACATTTGGAACATGTTGTGATTTATTTTCCTTTTGTAAATAAATATTCACAATTGCTACCTAATTTTGCATTTATATTTTTGAGTTCTTTTTCTTAAAAGGAGTGCACCAAATTGTGGCAGGGATCATAAGCAGCATGGAGATAATAAGGACTTGAGAAGGAAGTGCCATGCAAAGATTGGGCATAATACATTAATATCATTGTTTCTGCCTTAAACAGTGCCCGAGTATCTCTTTCAACTGAGAATCAAGTCCATTTTCTTGATTATAAAGGCTCACTTACCAGGGCAGTGAAAGGCAAGGGAGGGGAGATAGGCCACTGTTGGTAGTTAAAATATGAAAAAGTGACCATTTTTGTGAAGTAAGGCTTTGAAACAGGTCCAGCGGACTGATCTGCAAGTCCAGTCTCACAGGCTATCTGATCCATCAAAGTAGAAGACTTTCATAGCATTTTTGCCAAAACATCTACCTCAGTCACCTAAACAAATACCTGAAATTTCACCATTAAAACATTCATTCTTTTGGTTTTGTTGACTGTTTCTTTTGCTGTGCAAAAGCTTTTTATCTTGATGAAATCCCAATAGTTCATTTTTGCCCTTGCTTCCCTTGCCCTTGGCGATGTGTCTAGGAAGAAGTTGCTGCGGCTGAGGTCTAAGAGGTTGCTGCCTGTGTTCTCCTTTAGGATGTTGATGGACTCCTGCCTCATGTTTAGGTCTTTCAACCATTTTGAGTCTATTTTTGTGTGTGGTGTAAGGAAATGGTCCAGTTTCATTCTTCTGCATGTGGCTGTCCAATTTTCCCAACACCATTTGTTTTTTTTTTTTTTTAAGATTTTAGTTATTTATTCATGAGAGACAGAGGAGGAGAGAGAGAGAGAGAGAAGCAGAGGGAGAAGCAGGCTCCCAAGGAGCAGGGAGCCCGATGCGGGACTCGATCCCAGGACCCTGGGATCATGACCTGAGCCGAAGGCAGACGCTTAACCATCTGAGCCACCCAGGCGCCCTCCCAACACCATTTGTTGAAGAGACTGTCTTTTTTCCATTGGACATTCTTTCCTGCTTTGTCAAAGATTAGTTGACCATAGAGTTGAGGGTCCATTTCTGGTTTTTGTATTCTGTTCTATTCCTAAATATGTCTCCCCGCTGAATCTGCCTAACAAATCCTATTTATTCTTTTCTTTTCTGGCTATGACATTTAGATCTTCACGTGAAAATAGTGAATAACACAAAAAATACTTTGGTATGCATTCAACCCATTCAAACCTGAACACTTTACTGTATCCTATTCTGACTTTTAAAAAAGAAAGAAAACATTTTAGGTAGAGTTGATGTCTTCCACATACCCCTCTCTGATCTTATTCCCTGGCCTTGGGAAACCAGTGTAATGAATTTGTATTTACTATTCCCACGCGTGCTCTTAGATTTTTGCTACATATGCATGGGTTCATAAGCGACAGATTGTACAGTTGACCCTTGAACAACATCGGGGTGAGGGCCGCCAACCCCAGTGGAGTTGAAAATCTGAGTATAACTTTTGGCTCCCCCAAAACTTAACCACTAATATCCTGCTGACCGGATGCCTTACCCATCACATAAACAATTGATTAGCACATAGTTTGTATGTTTTATATCTTATATACTGTATTCTTACAATAAAGTAAGCCAGAGAAAAGAACATGTTATGAAGATAATCACAAGGAAGAGTACAGTACTGTACTGTATTTATCCAAAAAAATCTATACGTAAGTGGACCCACCAAGTTCAAACCCATGTTGTTCAAGGGTCGACTGTATTTGTTTGCAAAGTTTAAAAATCCGATAAATGGCATCATGCTATATAATTTTGCAACTTGTTTTATTGTTAATGGGCGTGTTCATTTTAACACCATAGAGTATTATACAAATAAACCACAATCTATCCATTTTCTTGTTGATGGACACTTGGATTGTTTCTGGTTATTTGCAATTACAAGCAATGCAGCTGTGAACATTCTTGCACACATCTCTCTGTGTATACTTGTGAGTTTCTCTGTGATAAATACCCAGAAGTAGCTGGGTCATGCTGTCTGTACATATTCAAACTTATGGATACTGTAACATATTCAATGTTACTGATACTACACTGCTCTCCACAGAGATTTGTATTAGCTATATTTTTTTCTGTATTTTTTTTAAGATTTTATTTTTTTAAAATAATCTCTACACCCAATATGGGGCTCGAACTTACCCAAGATCCTCTTTTCAGCACCACTATGTTCGGATTCTGATTTTGCCTCCCTGGTTAGGTATGACATCATTGTTGTTTCAAATGATGTTTCCGTGTTCATTGGTGAGATTGAACATTTTAATCTTTTGTCATTTCAGTTTTTCCTTCAGTGAATTTTCATTCCTATTCTTTGTGATTTAAAGAAAATTATGTTATTACTTTCTTCTTCTTTTTTAAAGATTTTATTATTTTTTAAAGTAATCTCTACACCCAGCATGGGGCTCGAACTCACAACCCTGAGATCAAGAGTCACATGCTCCACCAAATGAATCAGTCAGGCGCCCCCCAAAATTATGTCATTACCTTCTATTATCTATTTGCATGAGTTCTTTATATTTTCTAGAGTCCAGTCCTTTTTTGAATGTATATTGTGGCTTTATCTTCTCCCCTTCAGTGGCTGGTTTTTAAACTTTGTGGTCTCTTCTGTTATGCAAGAGTTTGACAAATGAATCCAATCAAACTACAGACCACTAATCCTATAATCTTTTCTTATGGTTTGTCTGCTTTATGTCATGTTTAGGAAATCCTTTCTTCCCATGATCCCACAATGATATTTTCTTCTAAAAGTTGTAAAGTTTTACCTCTGCCATTTATGTCTTTAATCTCCCTGGAGCTTATTTTTGTGTAATGATATGTCTAGGGATCTATTTTTTTTTTTCGCTTGAAAAACGAATTGTCTTAGTACCACCCGTTGGCTAGTCCCTCCTTTCTCCACTTCTGACAAACAAAACTACTATGAATAAAAAAAGTTGATTGGAAGTTATTTGTGTGAGCAAGGTGATCTGGCTGGTTCATGACAGAATTCCTCAACTTTCAGTTCGTAAGTCTTTTTTCAAGAGAGGAACCCTTCAGTGTTCTGTCTGGATGCTAGAAGCTCAATTCCAGGATTCAGGGAGTTGAAAGATGAAAGGGTGCTGTGGTGAGGGAGGGGGGGTCTCACCCTTCAACTGGTAGGCTTTTGCTTAATACCTTAAAAAGAAATTACTAGACTTATCCCAGCTCTTTGCTGCCTGAAATCTCTGGGTCTTCTTCAACCACTCTTGATTCAAGTCATCCAAAAAAATAAACCTCCTGTCCCTTGCCAAGATGGGAAGGAGAGTTTCCTGTTGGTGGTGGGATGAAAGAAGTCTGTTCCTTATTCGGAATTTTAACCAATACCCTTATTTTCATCCTCTTGCCTATTCCTTGCTTGCAGAGGCAGTTTTCTCTGCAGTTCCAGAATCTTCTGTGTTCTGTGATGCAAATCCCTTCTCTGTAGACAGTTGAGTTTTAGCTTTTTACAGTATGATTAGTTACTACTCGTCCATTCACTTTTCATTTTCCAAAATTTTGTTGTTATCTTTTATCTGTTTGTCTCCATCCTATATTTTCTTTGTCCTTTCATGGCTTTATATCATTTAAAATTTCCTAATCATTCTTTTATTTGGGTATTGGGATTTAGTCTATTTCCTGTTTTTTTATCTCCACTGGTTGTTTATTTTTTTCCTACTTGGTTATACATTTTGTTTAGAAATGCTGTCCATTTTTATATATGGATCTTGTATCCAGCAGCTTCTTGAACTCTTATTAATTTTCGTGCTTTTATCTTTAGAGATCCTTGGGCTTTCTATGAAGACAAGTTTATCAACTGCATCTAAGGAGAGCTTTATCTCTTTTCCAAATCTTATACCTCTTATTTCTTCTTCCTGTTTTATTGCATTGGCTACAGTTTCCAATACTAGGTAAGCACTACTCTAGCCTTGCCTTTCTTATGTAAAGATTTCCTTTATTCAGCCTTCCCTTCTTATCCCTTCTAGACAGAGCAGATTATTCTCTTTTCTGTGCCCGTGAGATCTAGAATACGCTTCTACTGCAGTATCTTTTTCACTGTATTTGTTGGTATTTCTGAGCTCCAATTAGACTACAAATTGAGGAAGGGAACCATGGTTCATTCATTGTAGTATCCCCCAAAATATATCTTAGAATGGTAGTACATATTTAATAGATGCTTACCAAAAGAATGTTTATTGCTACATGAGGCATTTCCACAGTTATGTTTATATGTGTGATTGGTGAATATCTTCCTTTTCCACTAAACTGTGAATTTCCTTAGGGAAGACTGTGTCTCCTGTTGTTCACCAGTGCATCCCTGGTGCCTTTCCCAGTGCTTGGCATGTGGTATCCCTTAGTATATATTTGATATGAATGCATAAACAAAAAGACTGAAGTGGGCTCTGGTATGAAGAATCTTCCAAAATAAAAGTTCCTTCTGTCACATTGAAGCATTTAAAAAGGTACTGTCCTCCAAGGGGTGTATCTCCTCTCAACAGATCATTAATTCATTCATTGTAGGTATATTTAGGCTCAGCGTTAGTGGTGTCAAAAGTATTGTGAGAATTTACCATTGTGGAAACCTCTAGATTTAACATTTTTCCCTATAGGTGTTTTTTATTTATTTTGGTACTGGGATAATTTATTAACTATTTGGAAAAAAATTAGGGTCATTCCTCCCAACATATAACAAAGTAAATTCCAGAATAAATTGTTGGAATATAAATGAGCTAAAGCAAAATATAGAGTAATATTTATATAATGTGAGATGCAAGTCTTTTAAGCATATGCAAAAAACCCTTCATAAATAAATGCACACAAATGCACTAAATATCTAGATGCCATATGCCCAATAAACATGTATGAAAAACAAATTTTACTTGAAATGCATCCTAAATACCCATCTCAAGTAAATACTACACATTTTTGTATAAAAATTAGCTAGGAAAAAAGTATATTATTTGGTGTTAAAAGTGGCAATTGCCATGTATGGGAAAGTTAAAAAGATAAAAGTACAGAAAGGCAATACAAATTGCTGTCAAAAAATTTCAATTGACAAACATTAAAATGAATGGGTACATATTTTAGTGATCCTCTATACTTTTTTAAACCTTGAAACATAAGAGTGACAATCTCAATTTGGGAATTTCCCAAGTAACATACATATGTTCTTTCTTAGATAAAGGGTAAAATATATGTGATATTGACTATATTTAAGATCAGATATTGAGTACAACTTACCTTAAAATGTATGGTGAATAAGAGATAACTGTGTAGAAACCATGGAAATTGGCCATGCAAATATTTTTTAATCTCTGCTATTACTAAACTTTGTTTCGTTTATTTATTTGGAAAGGTAATCAGTTCAACCAACAATACTTGAAGTCCTACTCTAACGGTCTATGTTTCAAAATAAATAAGCCAATACATGTAAGTCCCCACTTATACTATTAAAACTTTGAGGAGATGGACTGGTAGGGAGTTCAACCCTCTTCTGATGGTAGGAAGACAGGTGGATGGGAGCACTATAAAATATCTTGCCCTAGTTACCAGGTAGGTCTATGGCACACACAAAAGACTTGGAAAGACAAGGCTTTGGGAAAAATTAAACCTCTTCTTCCAATGAGAAAATGAACCAAATATGCCATCAAATGATGAACCAGCAGCAGACAATTTGTGAACCAAGAAAGGAGAATCAACAATTAAGATAAAATAGTTACACAAATTCTTGGGTCAAACACCGCACTTAATTATAAAATATATCATATGTTAAATTAAGCTGAGAAAAGAAGGCCTTGTATCTCCAAAGCAATGATTCACAATGGATTTGATACCAGGCTCAAAATACAGTTTAGCTAGACTTCTCAGAGGGATCATCCTTTATCATTTCCCTGTTCAAAGAGAAATACTACTGCCATCTATTACTCTATTACCCAGATTTTTTTTTAACCCTCTGAAAATCAACACATTCAACACAACTGACATACTTTTTATTGTGTAGACATTAGAAGCAGGGGAAATGCCTCAATCGCCATTTTTCTTGTCAACACATAACACAGTGTCTGTCACACAGCAAGCAATCAACAAACATTTGCTGAATGAATGCATGAGTGCTTGTTATGAGTCAGGCATTACGTTAGCAGCTAACAAAATTCTCAGGAATTCAATAATTTTCAGAATTCTCTTATTGATTTTTCTTGGTGTAATTAGGGTGATTAATAGAAAAAGCTGAATAAGAGAAACATGGCTCAATTGAAAGTGTGGCTTCATAATTGTTATTAACAATGACGAAACAAAACACCAGTATATAGATCTAACACTGTTCTTTCCAAAACTGATCCAGCTTACAAATCCTACACAAAATTTAATTAAACAATGAATAAAGACAAATGAGCCTCAAATGGCTTATGGACATAATTTTTATTTAAGCATGGGCTTTTAGCTTGGCTCACCCTAGAGTACAACCTTTTAGTTAGGTTAATAGAGAGTTCAGGGCTACGGGGCCATTATAATGTTGCTGGTGTTGGTACAACTTCATCAGAAGGTATGCGAATGACCCGCAGGAAAAACAATCCACAAAGAGAACACAATGAAAACATCCACTGTTTTACAAATCACTCTGTTACCACAGACACGAAATGGCAGTTACTGTTAGTAAATCAGCCACAGAACACT